>NW_027286763.1:62633948-63193948 GCF_022747635.1 Hetaerina americana
TACGTTAATCATCAGTTGGTTAATTAATAAGTTGAAAAAGTAAAACTGTCTAGAGAAAATGTGACTGCTATGTCCCCGCCAGTAGGGATTAATCTCTTTAAAGTACTAGCTGCAATAAATAGTTTCTTAAGTACATTTTAAATAGTTTACCATGGCAAGCTATTTAAAAGGGTATTTATTTTATAATAGGGGTTCTAGGGATAGGAAATACATATTATTTATTTTGCCACGAGGCTTTTACCTTTCCTTCTCTTGCTTAAATTATTCTTCAATGCATTAAATTCTTTGAACGGAGTATAAAATTGAGAGCTGCATCAAACCAGCGTTAGAATTAACAATTACGTAGGGAATGTCAAATCCATAAAAAAAATTTAAATTTAAAGAGTATATCATTCACTATTCTACACCAAGTTTCAAGCTACAAGGATAGATATTAAAATTAGTGATTTGCGTATATGTTTGCAGAAATGTTCTCTCACACCCAGAGCAAGTTCAGTTCATTTCGCTGTCCTACAAATATTGAAATATAGGATGATCTTCAGTGAGAGAAAACTAGCATCCTGCAGCCCAATGAATTCCTGTTCTAGTTAAATTATTCGACTAATTCAAAAACATCCTGACCTGTTTGAACGTTTGATTATTAGCAATTTTCACAGCAGGTGCACGTAACAAAACCCAATCCCTCAATAGAGGAAAACTAACCGAGGTAGCATTAAACAATTGATCTTTATATTTGAAGACAAGGACTTTATTCTGGCATCAACAATTATGGGATAGATAGCCTTGTTTAGGCATCATCTTCAATCACTGCTCTTACCCATTTAGACATCCTTCCCCAATGTCACCGTCTACCTTTTAAACGTCATAGCATTTTTATGAAACCATAAATTTAGCAAAATGAACTACGCCTTTTGACTTAGTAAATATTGCATGACTAAAATAACTACCGATTTTTGGAATATTTTGGATGAAATAAGCCTTTTGTTACAATCCAAAATTAGTTTCCTTTATAATAATTACAGAGTGCTTAAAGACTCTGACGTGGCAGGTACTATCTAATGATAACAAAAATTGCGAGACCAAAAAGTTAATGGTTCGAATTTACATTTACTGTTTAATCTTCTGGTTCAATGTACAAAAACAGAGAATTATAGTAAATTCGGAGAGAACTCATTATCTTATCTATTCTCTAATTTACATAAGAAAACAATTTGTTTTCCGCACAGGTAATGCCATGAATATTCCACACAAATAAATCTACTTAATTCTATTCCACAAATGAAACGAAGAGATAATAATAACTGATTTTTAGAGCTACTCTAAATGCTAAAAAAACATAATCTTTTTTTCTAATCAACGGAAACATTGATATATATATATATATATATATATATATATATATATATATATATATATATATATGCTAATAAGCACGGGTTAAACCACATTTCAAATTAACATAATTCTCAACGAGAGGGGAGCAAAACTTTTCCCAGAGTAAAAAATACAATGCTGAAAATCCTAAAAGGAAATTAAGGGATGGATTTGGGATTAGGAAAGAGTGAGAATGCGGGGAAGGGAGCGATGGAGAGCCGGAAAACACAAAAAGAAATTTTATGTGGCAGAGAGTGAGCAAGATTTTTCGCGCAAGTTCCTTGTGTTGGCAAACAATATGGGAGGTGGTTTATTGACGAGCAACCCGTAGCATGTGCGCAAGTGGACTCATGGAGTGAGATGTGATGCTTGTACGGGTTAGCCGAGAAAAAAGGGGTTGTAAAGAAAGTAGGAGCAATAAAACATATAAAGAAAAAAGATGCATAGAGATAGAATGATATTGGCGAGGAAAGACGTATATCATGAGCACAAAATAGTAACGCGTTAAAGGCACCATACAAAAGCGAACAAATTTTACAGAGCGAACAAATTTTAGCTTTACAAATTTTATAACTAAAACGATGAAAATCTTTCTCAGACCTCAAGATGATATAATCATGCATTTAAAATCTCGTTTTCTACAACTCAATAAAAATATGGGATTTATTACTTTAGTTTAATTGCAGAAGTAAATGATGATTACATTCAAACTCATGAGCATAATAAGCCGTAATAGAGCTTCCACGGACTCTGCAAAAAATAATTCATTTATGATAAAATACTACGATAGAATACAAGACGGTAATAATTGCTTTTTCACCAAAGATTCCCTCATTCAAATCTTTTGCTATGTATTTGAACTACTCTGCCTTGAAAAAATCAAAATAATGAAATTCTCTGGTTACTAGATCACCTAGGAAAACCAGGAGATAGCAAAAAGGAAGGAACTACCAATCCTGGATGTGTGAATTTTACACTTCTTGTATCTTCCGCGGTTTCCACTGAGGTGATGAATACTTGCACTAGTCAAAACTAACTTTCAAGTTAAACACTTAATGGTGAGTGACTCTGGAAATTCAGTAGTCTTAAAATAATCAGTTTAACTCTTCTAAGTTTAAAATGAATTTTTATTAATGCAATCATCAATGACAAACTTTTAATCGACGTTAATTATTTCAATATGGATTGTACCAAAAACTATTGCGGAAATGGGCTATAACCAATCATTTTTCTAATCATATTTTAAAAACAAGCCATTTGTACTAGCATTTGAGGTTAAATTCAATATCTATAATACATCGCACTCATCATACTTATTTGTCAATTTTCTATTCCTTTTTAATTTGATCATCTTTGTCTTTTAAAAATAACATTCCAAAAAACGTATGCCTAGAGTTACAACAAGTCTTCAGGGGGGTCAATCCTGACCACATTGACTAATGATGAATGTGCCATATGATCACATTGGTGATTAGAGCATGCCGACCATGTGACCTCGCTTACATGTGTGCAACCATATTACGAATTAAAAGCTTAGAGAAGAGGGTAAACTTCCTATAACGAGAAATCATATTTCATATGTTTTTCTTTTTCCATTAGCTGAATTTTAAACTTATTTCTACGCTGCATCCTTCATTTTATATATGATTCACTCACACATGCACAAGTTTCCGTTCATTTGACTTCTCCCAGGCATATTTGGAACAAATAATATTAAGGATCAATGGCGATCAGGATGAGACAAAGTTCACGGTTGTAAAATTAAACCACCAAAAGTCCTCAGAAATTTCCGGGTAATACCGATCACCATTAAGAGTACGAGATATGAGAAAACCTTACCCGCACCACCTTCTTCAGTTTCACACCGTCCATCACCGCGCAAAAAATAAATAAATAGATAAAAGATATGGGAACCGGTGGTGTCCCGTTGCCTTCCTACCACTCCCCGTTTCCCCCTCCATCCCCTTTCAACCACACCATTTCAGTCACTCACGACATCCAGTCACTCCAAGAAGGCTCCCCTCTCCCAGAAACTACCTCGGAAACTCGAAGCCACCCCCACTTTACTCGTGCTACCAATGGGCACGAAAAATTTTTTACATTAGGAAAAGGAAAAAAACGTGATTTTTTCTCTCCTCTCGCCCTCTCTATATCTCGAGCAGGGATCTCTTCCTATTCCCCTCGGACCTTGAGAGCCACTTGAGAATGGAGGTATAGAGAACTGCCTTCGTGGAGAGTTGAGGACGAATGAGTTGCAGCGGGAGGAGGAGGTCGCCAGAAAGAGAGGATGTAAGGATTATATTCGGAGGGAAGTGCATCCGAGGGAAAATGATGCTTGAATCAGGGTACGGAGGATACGGCAGGTGGAACAACTGCAGACTGTGGCAAGTAGGCATTATGAGCAAAATAATATAAGTAAATACGTGGTACTCTTGGTTATTCCCCGTGCACAACGACCCAAAACCGTCCCATGTTTATGGGGAATGGACATGGTGAATTTCATTTCCAGTTACGAATTAAGATTTTCTAGAAAAAACTATATATTTTCAGTTCATTGCGAAAAAATAAAGATCACTCAAAAAGTTTCTTAACCTTACCTGCGTAATAATATGTGGAATACGCGTATGGAAATATAAATTCAGTTGCCATCATAGTATATTAAATATTGCAAGATTTTCTCAAAAAAATCAGCGGGAGAAGTAGTGGATATTCATGTTTACGAGGTGTGTTCACGAAATAATTGGAACTTTGTCTTTCGATTCGATTTCAATTGAATAGTGCACCATAAGGTCAAACGCTCAATAAATAATACTACTCACAAGTTCAGCCTCGTTTGGGTGAAGATATAAGAAAATTTTCCCGTATTTGGGGAGTAACTATTCATGGCTTTTCAATACGGGATAATGCACCTTTTCACACTTCACTGCTTAACCGTGAATTATTGGCCAAAAATCCCAACGTAATGATGATGCCCCAGGCTACATATTCCCCTCGCAGGCCCCGTGTGATTCTTTTCTGTTCCCAATATTAAGGAACCTTAAATGGACGTTGTTTTATAAGCACAGTTGAGATTGAAAACGCATCGCTGAGAAATTTAAAAGGTATACCAAAGATTTAATGCCTGAAGTGCTTTGAGGAATGAAAAAAACGCAGGCATTACTGTATTAAATCTTATGGGGACAACTTCGAAGGGGATGATATTAAAATAGACGAAAAAAAATTCTATTCAAATAACTCAAATTTCTGTTATTTTTTTAGCACACCTTGCAAATTATAGTCTAACTAAATGTGTAATCCCTAGCCCATTCCTTAAAGAAGTGGCACTAAGGCATAATTTATGGAAATGTTTTACTGATTTTACGACGGCGTATGATGCAAATGTACAAGGACTATCTTTACGTTTAACAATCGTTTTTGAATGAACACGAACAGATTTGTTACAAAGAGTAGCTGATTAAAATATGTTGTTATTCCTCACCGAAACGGTTTTAGTAGTCTTACCGTGCTAATTATTAATTTTAACAATTTAACTATTGATTTTTATTTGAGGTTTATAAAAGAGTTAAATATAACTTTATATTATCTTCTTCTTCCTTATCATCTTTCACCGTTATTGAATGAATTCTTTTAAAACGTTTTTGCAATCTTGTAAAATCTGATAGTTTTTAATTCACATTCCGATAATTTAATATTTTCAAGTAAATGCAACCAAGTGCCACAAGTATCGCCGCTCGTGATCCATAAGGCTCAACCATTTTGATTGCTACTGGAGTTATAAGTTTCTTGCAAAAGTTTTATTTGCTTTGTCTAAGCAATGTTAACTACTAGGATAATTAAAGTTGACGCAATGACAGTAAAATATTTTATTCGAAATAATACATGACTCAATAACAGCGCTAAGTATTTCTTCATTTGGAAAACGCCAGGCAATTTTCGCTACCTGGCCCGATCCCCTATTTCGACATGTTACGGAAATAACGTGGTGCTATCTGGGCATGCTGGACCAATCAAAGGCGGAAGAAGAGAGAGATGTGGATGATCAACGGTAAATGAAAGAAAGAAAAAATAGAGGGAGCGGCGACAATGGAGAGAAAAATAAAAAAATAATCCTTACACCGAAAGCGGGAGAGAAGAAAAGTCCAAAGCACCCACACGTGTTGACATCTGAAAATTTAAAAAATGATAGAGGAATGATAACAATAATGAAACCAGTCGATGGAAAAGGTAAAAACTATTTGAATTTTAAAAATAGAGCAAGAGGTAAATTAGAAAATTTTCCATGGGATAAGAGACGAAGTTTCATTGAATGGCTCCTTCAAAATTAAATTCAAATGTATCAGCTAGATCTATCATATTCAGCATATTGAACAAAAGCAAAATACTTTCTATGGAGGCAAAAATTAATACACCTATTAACTACAGGTCAAATTAGTTGAGGGGGAAAATCCTTTAAATTTTTTGTAGTTGCCTGACCGCTCTGTGATCAAACGTAATCTTCTTGCATCGCACACGCAGATGCGATCTAAACAGCATTAACATGAAATCACTGACATTCCCTTTCATAGATAAATATCGCAATAAATATTCTGGTAATCTACAGAATTTGTGATTAGCTTTAAATAACGTAACATCATTTTATCGGTTCGTCTCATTAAGATAGCAAATTATCTATTTATTTAGCCAAATAAAAGATCCTTACTATTATATGTTCCGTAGGGAATTGGCAAAAACTATTTCTTCCTAAGCTTACCGCAAGGCTTTCCTTTGCTCAAAACACAAAACAGCTTGA
Source organism: Hetaerina americana (assembly GCF_022747635.1). NCBI lineage: Eukaryota > Metazoa > Arthropoda > Insecta > Odonata > Calopterygidae > Hetaerina > Hetaerina americana. The sequence goes on from NW_027286763.1 coordinate 62,640,112, forward strand.
AACGTGGAAAATAAAAATTTTAATGGGATGAATGATCATAAAATATTTTACGAGATGGGGTACTTGATTGGTTTCACTGAACTGCTCCACTCAAAAAAGCGCTCATATAAAAAGACTTTGGGTATTATCAATTTATATACGAATTACCGCGAAAACTGTCATCATATTAAGCATAAATCTTCAACCACCCATTGCCGATAACACTTTCCATTGTTCATCACTTCATCTTTGAGACCGTCAGAACATAAATCTCATAGTTCAAGGCACAATCTGCACGGTTCGATTTAACAAATCCAAGACATATGCATTCCAATACTTAACAATATTGAGACCATTTTGCAAAATTCTCATGCTCTCAATTTGAACAAATATTTAGCTTACTAATTATGTTTTCTTCTGACAAACTTCAGGTGGTTTGATTTTTTTAAATAAAGATATGGGAATGTTTTAACTATTCAGCAAGGATTTCATCCTTAGAGTGTTCCATTATTTATGTACCAAAAATAGGCGACGTTGAATCCTGAGGAAAATACTATATATAGCTATACACCATTTAAATTTCCATATTAAACTTCCTTCAAGATTAATATAAGGTAAGGGAACGTTAAATAGGGCAATTTCTTTCTTCCTTGTCAGGAACTGACGTCATTTTGACGTTCCTTTTTACGGGCAGCGGAACAAATTTTCAAATGCCTTATTGATTTGCAAAAGTTAGAACGAGAATAATTTGGTACATAGTTTGCCATTCTGTTGGGCTCATGAATTTAGCAGCATGTTCATGAAATAAGTTTCTTTAGTGAAAATTTTGAAAGCTTGATTAAAATAAACGCTCTGATTTTTAAACGATAAATTAATCTGTAGCAAACACTTGGCGGGTAATTAATTATATTTATTGCATTAATCTGATGCATTGGATAATTAAACACATCTATCGATTATTCTAATTCCAATGGGGGAGAGGATACTGGAAATACATAATTACGAGGGTCATCCGGAAAGTAGTACCCGTTCGTGAAATAAAGACACAAAAGTAAATATTAACAAACATAAAAAATTTTATTTGAAAGAGGATACTTTAAACTACTTCTCAACATAATCTCCAAGCAAATTAAGGCATTTGTCATAACGTGTGACAAGTTTCTGTATTCCTGCTGCATAGTCCTTCGCCGCCAGCTCATTGAGATACGCGAGGGACCCATCTTGCACAAATTTTTGCATAATGCAGATGGTGTTTAACAATTTCATGAACAATTGTTCGAGAAACATTGGGAAAATGCTCACAGATGTCATCAATTGTGACGCGCCGATCGTTCCTCACGAATTCGTCAACTGAGCTCACCAGTTGGTCTGTAATGACAGACGGTCTCCCCGAACGCTCATCGTCGTGTGTGTTCCCCCTCCCCATGTTGAAGTTGCGACACCACCGCCGAACAGACGATTCGTCCATTACATTGTCTCCATACACCTCCTTTAATTGGCGATGAATATCACATGGGCGAACGTTTCTTGCATTGAGGAATTTAATCACTGCCCTCACTTCACAACTGGCGGCGTTCTCAATTTTTTTAAACATTGTAAACAATCACAGAAACAACACAGGCAATGCTAGCGTCACGCAACTTGGCTCAGAGAAGGCAGACAAGCCACTGAAGCTATCTGACCTCGTCCAGCGGCTACTCGCGTCGTCAGCACTTCATGCGGCACGAACGGGTACTACTTTCCGGATGACCCTCGTATTATTGACTATGACTGTGGGCGATTGGAGTGACTTTCTCTTTGATAAATCAAGGTGATTAATAAACAACAAACAATTGATTCTGTGCACGATTTTGTGAAATTTAGTAATCTCTGAATAATTTCTTTTCGCCAATTAAACTTTTCATCAAATTTCGAAGTCCATACGACATGAACTGTGATATAGCCGCAATCCCTAATGAATGAGCATTAAACAAATTATTAAAGTTAAAACTGTTTCGATTATATTAATATTTGAAGACGAAGAAGAAAATGTACATAAAGAGCAGCAGAAGTATAAAATTCGTTCTTGACTTGATTAATTACCTTTCACGCTATCCGTATCGTATTTCACTCTTCCATTCAATTACGATACGGACCAAATGGCACAGAAACCGAAGCAGAACGCCCAAATGTATTACCGATGACCATTTATCTGAACTACAAAAACCCCTGTGACAAAAGGGGAGAAATTAAAAGTAGCGAAGTATTTTAAATTTAATTTCAATATGAATAATTTCCACCAAGTGACGCCAGAAACTTTCATTTACAAAAGGGGAGGTTTAAGTTTACCCACATCGTCTTTCCAAAACGCTTCCTGGCACTATTCTTTACAATTCGTCGAATAGAATGTTAAGAGGAGAAAAAGATAAAAGTTACAAAGTAGAATGACTCAATGGGGAGCGGGGACAAGTGAGAGAAATGGGCAATTTTTTTAGATTTTTGGCGCTGCATGAAATGCATGTATAGTTTAGATAGGAGGGAGGTAGGACATAAAGCGTTTTGCCGAAGGAATAAGACTCGAGAAGAATGGTAATCCTCCGAGAAATGCAAGATTTCTCATTCGTGGGGCATCGTATTCAGTGGTTCCGCCTGCCGGGTCTTTTACAAAAACTTCCCTTCCTAAATGAATCTATATGAGTGAGGAAAATATTAAATGAAGGAGAAAGTGGGGAAATAAATAGTAAACCATAAAGAGAAACTGATCAAGAAATTATGAAAAGAGGGAATGATGGAATGCGACTAAAATATTGGGGGATATAATAAGGGACGATATTGTGTAAGCTGCTAGTAGGAGGTTGCACCAAAATAAATGCACGCACGCATAGAAATACGCAAACTTGCATACATGCATATATACCAAAATTTAATTATACACTGATCCACTGATTATTTCTACTCTGAATCTCGTGGCCTATCCCAAAGTAAATACTCCGAAGAAAAATAATAAGCGTCGGATTTGAAATTAAAGTTTTTCTATTCGCTCCCTGTGTCAAAAACTGGTTACTTTTGCCACATATACTATCAAATGTAAGCAAAATTACGTATATTTGAGAAAATAGCGATTTTTGTTCAAATAAGCTCCGACAATGAGATGACCTACTTAACATGTAAGAACGCATTGTGAAAGAAAAATGTTCAACCAAAAGTTTAAATAAAAGAAAAATTGAAAAGACTATAGGTTATAAGTCATCATTAGTCATGAGTCTAAGAATTATAATTTGAATAAAATGGAGATTAGTCCTCAAAGCGGTTCTGAATGTTATTCCTTTGACCTGAGCTTGATATCCTTCCAATAAAAATCGTGCACTGGGTCTATTTACACTTTTTTTACTATTCTCCATTCCGGATGTGAGAATTTTAATTGCTTAAAAGCACACACTTCCGACTGAATATAGGCACTGCAAGGTAATAAAATACCAAGTTCATCTTTCAACAATCTCAGGGGCTTTTATATTTCCACAGACAAAAATTTTCGAATACAAAAGCCTTTTCAATCTCGTAATTCATGCAGTTAGTTCCTGCTAAATTTCGTTGAAATAATAGAAAACTTCTCTTCTTAAGAAGGAATTATTTCAAGAATATATGTGCTTCCATTACCTGGCGGAACAATAAGAGGCGGAAACAACTGAAATATGCAATAGCAGCTTAAAAATCCAAAACGAGAAAATAATTTCTGTTTGTCCAGGTTAAAACCATCGCAAATAATATTAATATCGTACATTAAAAAAACAATAGATTGTGAAGGCCAAATCCTTCCATTCAATTTCAATACATAGCTTCAGATGCGATACGGTATATTTATTACCAAACCAAATACACTTATAGTTGTTCCTACTTAAAATACGAGGGTGGTCTGAAAAGTTTCCTATCTAACAAAGATACAATACATTTTTTCTGAAAAATTCTGAAATTTCTGAGGTCGGAAACTTTTCAGACCACCCTCGTATATACATACCAATTTTTTGAAAATTTCCTTTTGAAACTATCATACATATTAATTTGAAGTCATTTATTTACTGCCAGTGTTGCTTGTGGTTTGTTTTTTCCCAACTTTGCGATAAGTGACGTTCGAAAAATTAATATGATTCAAACAAGGCATACGATTTTTATTTTGCTGACACATAGTGCTACTATAAGACACTCTTGGAACAACACTCTTGGATTAAGATCTACGAATAAGAAAAAATACATAGATAAAAAAATATTTGAATGTATGTATATTTATATACATATACGTGCATATTTTCAACTACATTAATACCCTGATCTGCCAAAAAGAGGTGTGGCAAGGGGTGCAAGTACCTGGTGGGATGGGTATAGGAAAATGGACTGGAAGGGTGTTTAAAGGGTAAGGAAAAGGGAAAAACATTCCCTAATAATTCCCAAAAGCACATGCAAATCCATATACATGCCAGAGAAAACTTAGTTTCAATACATGTTAATTTCATCTGATATAAAAGTTTTTGGGTATAATAAAAAAGGAGGGAATAAAAATATATCACAACCAGTACTTACTAAAGTATTAGTATTACTATACAGGGGGATAGCAAGCAAATTTAACTTGCCTTTTAGCATATCAAAAGAAGCACTTGGTGCGGCAACATGACTTCCTTTTTTTATAAAGCAAAACCCCTTCAAAAAAGGAAGTTATGTTGCCGTACACTGTATTTTAGTTTTTTTAGATTTAGTTTAGTAATACATTACGTATGCTATTTATTGTAAAGTGATACACGTTGAATTTATGCAATAAAGCAAAACATCTTATACATATGTAATTAAGCATGCAAAAATATATGCAAAATTCAATTTTCATGCATGATGTGTAATTAATTACACGCGCCAAACTCGATGTACAGAAACATAAGCCTGAGATAAGCCATGTTTCTATGACCACCCACAGTTATGAACGTGAAAGTTGTTTTGATAACTGTGATTTTGATAATTGTGACCGTATAGAAAGAATTTCCCTTGCAGTCCATATACAAAAAGAGTTAGCGATTTGTACCACCCTTAGAATGTTTATCTAAACAATTTATATCATCCGCGATCAATGTTTAAAAGCAAAAAAGAATACATAACATCTCTTAAGATTCCACCATGCAGGTTGCTTGCGTCTATTTCCTTTGAACCTGAAGTTTACATTTCAATAATTTGTTCACAAAAAATCAGAAAGTGTTCATGGCAATTTCTCTTTCCGTTATCCTCTTCCCGGTGAAAAATTTTCATAGTGACGTGGGAATCTCTTAAAGCAGCGAGTGTGTGGCAGATAAACGCGAGAGTATAGGGGGTGGGCGGAAGCGTGAGACTTGAGAAAGAATGATGGCCTTTAGGTGCAAAGGAGGAAATACAGAAAGAATTCAAGTGAACGGTCGGGCTACGAGAAGAGAGAAAAATTTAGGCTTGAATCATGTAACATGAAGAATTTTTCCATAAAATTCCTTTACGTGAATCCAACATGCATTCTTGTAACACGGCATGAAATCGCTTAAGAGACAAATAGAAGTTTGTGTGACTTGAGTACAGAAAAATCGCTGTGTTAAATGAGAAAATGAAAATAGGGTAAACTCCTGCAAGCGAGGACGAATACAGAAGTCTTTCTGAGAATAATCTCACTAAATTTGAGGATTTCTGATCAAATATTACCATTCATGTAATATGCTTTGCATTGACAGATTGTATTAAAGGAAGCAAAAATTTCCAAGGATTACCATGAAACTATTAGCAAAGCAAAAATATCACTTAATAAAACATATCCACTCTCCCCCCAACAGGAGGTAAATAAAATAACTGAATAAATATGTATAAATTAAACGGTAGACAGTATGACAATTATATCTATTAGAAGAAATAACGCAACGGTAGTATAATATAATTTTTTATCTTTACCCCTGAAATGCAACAAACGTAAAATGGTCACGAATGTATTAACATGGATTAATTTTTAATATAAAGGGAAGTTTTAGGTAGAAAATACTGGCGAATCTTTTATAGATCACATTGAAGATGTTTCAGCTCATAACTATGGTCGTAATATCCCTTAATTCTACAAAACAGTTTTATTATTCTTTCACTTCGATGTTCAATGGACCGCATCCCTACACTATTCAATGATATATTTCTTCTATTAAAAAAATTTTTAAATCTTTCGTCTCAAATGTACCCATTGCATAACATCTTCTCAGGACAATGCGCTACATATTCACCTGATTAAGTATCCAAATTTTCAGATCATTTAATTACTTATCATGTAATCATTTGATCATGTAATTTAAATTATTTGATTGACCCGGAGTAGGTTAATAATATCTTACCAAATTATGAATCTAAAAATACCACGAAGTCATCAACATATAACGATTAGTATTCGTACCTAATTAATATATAAAATTGCTATTTAAACCATGATGGTATAGATACCTCGCGGTACAAAAAAAACGATTTGATAATCTTTCTTCCTTTGAAAACGACATATTTCATTTTTAATATATTTGATATAGTTTTCCAATTTAAAAAATGTGTGCTATTCGCTTACAACTCTAATTGGGTAATGTGTTACTATTACTACCATCAATGTTTTGGACTTTTCATTTAAAGCTTGGTGCGGAAACACAACCACACATAGACAAACGCTCTGATAGAAGAGAAGGATGCTAGTTGATGTTTCTCGAGAAGCAAATGAAGCAAACAGAATCAACTTGGAATGTTTACCATAGAAATTTTATTGGAAAGGAAAATCAATTTCACGAACGTTTACTCACAACTGTTTGCTTATATAATTGGAAATAATTCATACAAAGAGCCCTGTGCCGAAAAATCGGAGGACGACTCAAGGTCCTCGCTACTACGAATACTAGTACATGCAAGAGAGTATATGAGTCACTGTTGTTTTCCTTGCGGGCAGCGAAGCAGTCGTATTATCTGGACTCCCTCTCTCAAAACACACCATTTACGTGCGCCGTGCCCAGGGAAACGCATTTAGAAGGGTTTCCCAACAATTTCTTGGACCCAAGTCACCAAGTAACTTCACACTGATGCTGTTATTTCTCCTTCGCCAACTTCATTTCCCTCGGTTTCACCCTCGACCTCCTTCTCTACACTTGTCTTGCTGATCCCAACTCTACTACTTCGTTCGTTCTCCACCTACTCACTAAAATCCCTCACCGTCCACTCACCAAGCCATTTCAAGAGATAAGTAGGTTGAAATTAATTGTATTAAACTCGCTTCAAGCAATGCGCACTATGTGAAAGACAAGATTTTTTTAGTTATTATAGAATTTTCAGGTCAGCTGAACGTCATAAAACATTTGACGTCAGTCATTAATCTGGTTCAGACGAATAAATCTTCTAATTCCTGCATAATGGCATAAATTTGTAATTAATTGAATGCATTTCTCTTAGATCTAGAATGATTTGAGGTGTCACTTTGTGAAAGCGATTCATATCGGAAAATAAATACTTAGTTATCCCACATATATTTTACTAAACACGACCTATGTTTTGATTTACCTGATGATGACTCTGTATGTCGAAATCTAGGTCGGTCTTCCAATATATTTCTTAGGTCGTTCAAACCAGTAATTATTGCCTTTGCATACGTGACTGAAGCTTTCTTCATATTTACATTCATTTAGTATTTCTCTTAATGAGATCACTAATAATCTTGGTGAATTACGTCCGCGGTGTGGATTTCACTCTACCTGATTGAATTTTCCAGGAGTCTTCGTGAATTCATACGTGTCAGATCACCAGAAGTTTTGGAGCACATAAAAGCATATCTTTTAGAAAATCGTTTCATCCCAATTCTTCTTTATTTCATATTTTATATATCCGTGGACCTAGGGTGTTACAAATCGTTTCTGCGATGATATCATAAATAGGTAAATGAATAAAATAACAGGGATCATGTTTGATTGCATTAATTAGGAAATGTTTTAAGCGTTAGCATTGCCTGTATTAACTAAAATTGCCGCTAAAAAAATGAAGTTCAAGGAATTTGTCAACGTTCAGATGCTTGATCTTAGCGTAATTATTTTTTTTTAATTATATAGTAACCACCTGAAACCTTCAAGAGTATTATATTCACATGTTATACTGTAAAATAATAGCAATATGATCTAGTATTATTCTAAGTAAAAAATTAGTGAATGTATTTCATATATTAGTATGTTACCAGTATTAAATATAACTTTTATTATATTTTTACCTTTATAGTCGCTAGTCTCACATGATTAAAGAAATATCTTACACTTACCTATCGTAGGCAATGCAGAATTAATAAAAATGTTATTCATCATTTGAATTATTTAACAAATTTTCGGTAACTAGCATTTAGATAATACGCATTCCTGATTTTACATACCTGATTCGAATAACTCCCTACTGTACGTCCTAGGAATGGATTTCATGGCGCCAAGTATATGTAAGTGAGGGAGGCAAACGATCTACCCGCAACCAGTAAACTCTAATCGTTTTTGACCCCTGATATTGGTTCTCTCATGGTCTTCCCTACTCCACTTCAGCCACACCCTTTCAAATCCTTGCAACTTCTCTTCACACATTGGGTCCACTCCCATCCTTCATGCTCCTTCAGCCCAATTTGCAGGTATTGTAAATGAGAGCTAATGGAAACCTCTTTCTCCTGATGAATAAATGGTTGACGCCAAAATGACTGTAGTATCCTTGCTCTTACTAGTCTTTCATTTCACTTTTTTTCATCTCACCACATTCCCAATCCCAGAGACTTAGAGAATCATCCTTTTTGAGCCCGTTCATGTATACTTAATGCTGCCAGCACTTGAAATACTGCTTCACCGTCACAACCTGCCCCCATATTCATCATTCCAGATCCTTCGTCAAATGAATGTTTCCAAAAGAAATCTCTTAACATCGCTCACAATTTATAAAGTACCCGAGTCTATTCCATTTCCAAACGATACAATATCCCATTTTCATTATAAACTCAACTTGCGCTAATCATATTTAGTGACCATTAGTAAAATTTGACATACTATAGACAGAGATTGTACGGGAGAATAGCGTAGAAATTTGAAATCAATATATTTTTTGCAGTACAGACATGGACTGCAGCTTTTCCCGAAGCTACAGGCTGAAGAAACTGAACTACACGCATTTATTTTCTGAATTTCATAGTATTCAAGTTATGTATACCCTACAATAGGAGCAAAAATGTATTGTATAAAAGTAATTTTTACGGAAAAGTTTTACGGAAAAGACTTTTAAAAGATTTTTATGTGAAATCGTATTGATGAATATTTTGATCTTAAAAGAATTCAATAATCTTGAGAAAGTCATTACAAATGTAAATTTAGGTGATAAAATCAGAAAAATATCCAACCTTTTAACATGCCAAAAATAAAATAACATTAATATCGATCAAATATTTTAGAAGAATCCGTTCGTTGAATTTATTGTTTTCGACCAAATACTTTCTCAACCTTTCTGAAAATGAATAAAAACTATGAAAATCATTTGCTTGCATTTTTTTGACTTTCTTCCCAAAAAACTTGCCTTTTCTCAGGTTTTAATTTAAATAATAAAAATGTTTTGGTAAAATTTGAAACTACGTCCATGTCAGACCATGTGAAGTATGGGCATTTTATTGAAATATTCACAAGCTAATACTGAAACCTAAAAGTAAACTAAATCTGACCATCATTTTATCTTTTTTTTTAAACTTAGGCACTAAGTTTTGATTCATTTTTCGTAAATTACTCGATCAAAGAATCCTTTGGTGAAGAAAAATTCGCTTTTAAGTTTTTATCATAAGACTAATTGACTACAAAATTCATAATTATTTCACATTCCGTCTCACTTAAAAATCCAATAATCCGCCAACAAGCTCAACTATCTAAAAATGTCCATCTAGAAACCAAGGTGTCATTTGAATCGAAGAAATTTTGCGGTTGCAATATTTGGCTTTGAGTTTTCAGAATCAGTGACACGCACTGTACATTTCATAATATTCTTTTCATATAAAATATGAGCGGGTAAAAAACAAATGGTTTTATAAATAAATTACAATTATATTTCCGCCGCTAAAGTGGCCTTCTGAAACCCAGGATCGTCCCCATTTATTCATGTGGAACACTTCTACTTGCATGAATAACCCGTCCTCAAAAACCTTCCACCGTCCACTTGGGAACGAGAAATACTCGAGACAGCAAATGAGCATGAAAATCGCACAATGGAGAAGGGGATGGAGTTGGGGAGAGATAGGAAAATAATATAGCAGAAGGATCGAAGAGGTAAAAAACATATTTGATGGAGGGGAATAGAATAAGTGACGTGTGTCTCTAGAGAAAACGGGAGCAGCAGGGATGAAAATTGAAGAAAGGGAGGGGACGCGGAAATACAGAATATGGGGTTTCACGAGAGTGGAAGCAGGGCAAGGGGGTAGCGTAGAGAAGATGGGGAGTAGTGAATGCACGCTTCCCCTACTGACGTGAAGGGGAGGAGCGAGGGGACTTAGAGGATGGGTTGGAACTCAACACCTGCCAACTGGAACGCATCCACCTCTCTATTCTTCTGCCACCCACTCCCACTTCCCACCCCCCTCTATCTCCCTTGACCTTTTACTTTGACCCGCCGCATTTACAATACCCTCGCAAGCAAGGCTCTTCGGCTTGGAAGCCCGCATTAAAACCTATACTCCACTAAGCCAATATCCTCCCTGTCTGCGCCTCGTAAAAATTCTATCCTTCCTCAAGGAGAACTTCGCCATCTTATCTCACGTCACTACTACCCCCCCCCCCACCCACCCTTCGGAATTCCCAAAAAATAGATCTATTAGCTCAATATTTTCCCGCATAGATTGTTTCACACCGGTACCTTTTATGTCCGCCCTCGGTACTCTGTGATATGAAGTTTAGTGGCGCCGAGCGACGGTATAGGTATTTTTAGGTGGAAAAAATAATATAGCATTGACGCGAGGCTTTAAGTTAACTGCCTCGAAATACTAGTTTATTCTCACCGGTTATTTCCTTTCTAGATTACCCTCAAGTCACAGAGGACGTTACTGTTTAAATGTATTTTAAACATGTTTGAAAAATATGTAAAAATTATTGTAAACTAATTTTTGCTTGACTCAAGCTGTTATTTATATTGTGCTGAACCATATAAAATTAAATGTACCCGAGAGCAGCAGCAATGTTTTGTGATTGTGATATCAGCAATTGCATTGTTTATGCATGATGACACCGAAGGAATAGCACATAACATATCTTCATGTATTAAAGTTTTATGTTGGCAAAATAAATTTTAAATGTGGACAATTATTTGCATTTAACTCTTATGTATCATAAGTTTTAAATAATTTTTCTTCTCTCACGTATATAAATGCAGAAGTAAATACAAGTAATACTATAAATCAAATAACTTACAATAATAATCGCACGGTTCGGCAGTGTTAAAATAAATGTGTGTGAATGCATATATATTTATTTAATTTTATGAACGTACGCAAATCTCCGTGTACGTTCAAGTTTCCTCCATCACCCTAAATTAGTAAAAATAGGCAACTAATAGCCACCTCTTGAGTGATTAGATTGGAATTAAAGCTCAATTGAATTCATCCAACGTTCCAGCAGGTAAACCAAGAAAGCCGTTTAACATTTAGCAGCGTCCCTGAAGACAATTCCCCGAGATTTGGAGTTTTGCAAGCCTCTACCGAACCCTCTCCTTAAAGTTTCCGAACCCATGCACCGAGACGTCTAGTGCACGCTTCACTGGGATGAAAGACGGGCTCGTAGCCTCAACTCGGATCTTCTCACCAGAGTCACTCCCTTTAGTTTTCCCATGCATCGACTTTGGCGCCACTCGCTTATGGCTGCACCTTCCCCCTTCTGTGATCGCCTGCTAGCCCCCTCCACTCCATGTGATATCGCCGGCGACGGGAAGAGATGCCAGTTTCCGCTTACGCCTGGAGACTCCTGCGAAATCTCACGGTCTGACGATGGCGCCAAAATCAACACGAAAGCGGCATAAACGTAATCGGAGAAGTTGCCTTTAATATATCGATTTAGCGCGACTCTTTCAAAGGTAACCTTACTACATCTAAAACTTGAAAGCAGGCAAGTACAATATCAACGCTAGTAGCCCGCAGAAGTATTCATCGAGGGTATATTTTTTCCGTGTACAGCTTTAACGCTTTCATTGTCAAATTGAACAAGAGCGAAGACAGCGGAAAGGATGGGCCGATAGATTTAGAAAATGAAAGAAAAAATTCCGCGTGCAGAGAATATTGAACAGAGGTGAACAAATTTGGCTTTTTGTTGCCGAAAAAGATAGGAAGCTGGCGAAATAAAATATTTGGTTTATTTCACTGACAATGAAATGCACCTGGGGCCATCCTTCAATCACAGCCAGTCTGAATACCTGGAAATTGTGGTGCACCGATGAGCCTAAACTCCACTCTTTACGACGTCGTACTTTCTTTAGAAATTCTTAATCAATAAACGCATATACGAGGGTGATTCAATAAGTACCCGTGTTAGAAATGAAGAAACCATTTTTTCAAAAGAATTTTTTTTATTTTTCAACATAGTTCCCTTTTAGAATGATACACTTCTTCCAACGTTCCGGCCATTTCTTTAACCCCTCCAAAAAAAAAGGGTTCGTCGAACTCTCCAAAATACGCCACTGTCTCGGCGATAACTTCCTCGTTTGATCTACATTTTTTGTTGATAGGTAAATTGGTTAAAAATGGTAAATTTTGTTGTTGTTTAAATGTTAGGGAATAAGAAAAAGTCACAGGGAGCCAGATCGGAAGAATACGGGGGGTGCGGCAGCAATTCATGACGTAATTCATGCAGTTTAGTGGCAACAACTCCGGATGAATGTGCTGGTGCGTTGCGAGCAATCGCGGCACCCGTCGGGCCGTTCCGGTCGACACACCAACGGCCTCTGATAATTCGCGCACTTTCGTTCGTCGATCAGCGAGAATCATGGCGTGGACTTTTTGAATGATTTCCTCGGTAACCACGTCTGCCGGGCGTCCTGGTCGTTCCTTATCAAAAACACCCACGCCCACGTTTAAATTTGTTGAACCACTATCTAACTGAGGTCATAGATGGCGAAGTGTCCCCATAAACAGCATCCAACTTTGTTTTTATCTCCTTGCATTTTTTCCCATCCCAAAACGAAAAGCGAATTACCAAGCGAAACTGCTCTTTTTCCATCTCAGCGAAAATCTCGAAACAAGTCTTACTCGAATGGCTGCCAAATCCAAACTAACCTTTAAATCAGTCTGAAATTTGTTTCACTGTCGTTTGATAGATGGCAGCACACGATGATAACATAAACTTCCCTTAGGAACGCCCTTTATCGTCAAACACGGGTTCTTATTGAACCGCCCTTGTACGCTCAGAATAACATGCGTAAGAATAGAATGTGTACTTAATGAATAGAAGGCTTCTGGTATACTTATAAATAATTATAAGCATTACGCCACTTATACATCCAACTTCCCAAAGATACGATTCTTGATTTTTTAAACCAACAGCTAATTAGATCATTATTTCAAAATAAAAAATGCAGTCATATTTCAACAATGTCAACACCGTGTTTTGAATGTATTAAAATTTGTCCATCTACAAATTATCAAATATTTTACTCACCGTTTATTTTTCACCTTTGAGATTGTTACATGGTAATGGTGTGCCAAAAATGAAACGGAAAAGCGAAAAAATAACTTTCATCTTCCTCCATGACAGAAATTCTAGAGCATAAGGTACAGTTAAATTTTTGACTATTATCTATGTTACTATGAATGATAAACATAACAAAACCACTCCCAGATTTATATGCACCTTAAAAATTTGTTTTTTTTTTATTTCAAACAAATTTTGAGTGACCTAATAATAGAATAAAAAATTATTTTTTTTAATTTCAGTAAAACGACCACTTAATCTTCTAATTTCACTAATTTTATCGGCTGTATTTATCATCGATGAAAAAAGTCCATTTTTGTTTTTTTTAACGCAGACTCATAGTAAGCCAACGTTTTCTTGACATCTTCCGTTTATCATAATTTCGCAGTCGTTTAACACAACCATTGAAGTTTATAACAAAACCATGAGAAATAATTTGGGGAAGTGTATTCTTGCTCTAGACTCATCCAGCGACACCAGGATAACTCACATCGCCCTCTTTTTCCTCGAGATCATGTACAAAAATCTCGGGGACGCTTAAAGTAAATAAAGAACACTACTATTCTCGGACACAAAGGGAAGAGACTTTAATCCATACGACAAAAAAATCCAAGCCTAATGAAGCAGTGCAGTCGGGGAAATGCGGAGGAAATAAAATGAAAGAAAGCAGTGAAGTAAACATGCATGTACACAAGGTCAGGGCGTATTCGACACCATGCACTCCTTCTCACAAGAGCCGTAGACATTCCTCCCAATGGGGCCTGAGATGGGGTGAAAGGAAAGAAAGGGGACAACTTTTTATTTTATATCATACCGCCGGAAGAAAGGAGAAGAGGGACTTCTTGAAGCGGGTGCGCGGATGTGGGGAAAATGGTAGATACCTATGCTGAATATTTGAAGAAAAAACCAGGAAGGTAAACTCGCGATCTTAGCAGCACGGGTGGTAGATGCCGAAGGGGTGAACAGGATGGGGGGGAGTTTGGGGAACTGTTCGAGCCAGCTCACGTCTAAGAGCATTTTCTCCCTGCTCGTCGTTCCTCTTACTGTGCATGGCATATATATATTTATTGTGAGCCTCCGTCTTGAAAAAGAGTCACAACAGTATTATTGCAAAGGGTGAGACGGTAGAAAGAGAGTGGACGGGCACAGAAAACAGTGGGGAATGAGGGAAGCTTTCGTGCTACAAAAGGTGTACAGAGAAATGTTTGAACGAATATGCGGGACTGGGAAAATATGCGATAAACAATTGTGGAAGTCAGATGAAGGAGGGAAGACGCAGTAGGGTCTAGAGGGAGTCGGGGGAAGAGAGGTGGTAGAGGAGTAAGAAGAAGGGCACGGTGGATAAAACGGGAGAGGTGGAAGAGAGGAAAAAACAAGGTTTTTTTATGGAGTCAAACCTCCCTGGGGGGATTTTTTTTGGATTTCACGAGTCCTTTCTCGCGCGTGGTAGGGAAGCGTTGATGAGCCTTTCGTGGCAAAGGGGCGGGGGGAAGAGGGGAGGAAGGAAGAATTGGAAGGAGCGCTGAGAGATAAGAGGGGGGAGACCGAGGAATAGGTGGGGAGAATTCGAATCGAGAATGAGGTGGGGACAGTGGTAAAAGCTGGCATGATGGGAGGGGGTAGTTAAAGAGGGAGAGAGAGGGGACTCCGGAGATGGAAAGGGTGGCGGTTCGCACCGTCATGGGTTGGGCTGACGGAAAAGGGCGCCATGGAAGAGGAATGGAAAAAGTGTGTCAAAAGTGAGCGTGATTCCGATATCATTTCTTTCAATTCCATGAAGGTCGTGGACTAACAAAATGAGATCAGGAGTGGGGAGATGGGCATTGTGGATTCGAGGGACGTACGCGATGCCCAAAGGCAAATGTGAGGAACGCGTGCAATGGGAGAAAAGACAAATTTCCCTCATTCCTTGAAATAAACGGAAATGGATCTGGAAGGGGAAAATTTTTATGAAATACGTATTGCGGATCATTTGAAGAGAATAGTGGAATAACGCCAGGGGATTCAGAAAAGTTACGTCAAGAACGAAACAGAGGAATGGATGCGAGCAAAAGAAAAAGTCCAGATGGTGGGCCTACCTTCAAAAACAAAAATGAATTTTAAAAATCGCAAGGAAAGATATGCTGATAAGGTCAAAAGAATTCTTTCAAAGGGAATGGAACTGGGAAGAATCGTATAGAAAGACGATGGAAATGCCTAAGATGAAAACTAGTAAAGGCGTTTACTTCATCCAAAAATACTGCAAAAATTATTTTCATTAAATTATATTGCTATGAAACAGCACACTAACATCAGGAGAATACTAAGAAAAAGGTTTGCTTGTTAAGTTTTAAAATTACTTGACAGTAAAACTAATCATGAATTTTTTACCATAATGTCTAAAAATACCTTTTTGTTTAAAGTTTCTTAAAGATTCTACAAAATGTTTCATTTTTACCTTTATTCTTAAATGATTGATAGAAGAATATTATAGTAAATGTACAAAGACAACTAAATAAAGCCTGCGATTACCAGCCACGTCCCGGTAAAATGTGAGAAAACATTATAAGGATTTGAACTTTGACCAATCTTCTTAGCATATCTTCCAACCCCTCAAGAGATTACATTTACACTTGAGCATTAGTCACTGATCAATTAAATTCACACAATCATGGCTCTAAATAATAATCCTTGGGAAGAGAATTCCACTTTCTATTCAGACTGGTTAAACAAATTCCCTTCAATACATTGAATAAATTACCCAATGTCACAATAAAGGAACGATCTTTATAAACAGAGAGAAATACAGGTTGCTAATAGTATTAGCAGATAATTTATGAGGGCAAAGTAAAATCTTTCCAAGTACAGATTCTGAGCAGAATGTCAAGTAAATATCCTCCAAGTTTTAATCCCTTATGCTTTCAAGAAATGGGACAATTTTTATGACAGACTATTCGGCTGAAAAATAAATAGAAGATATGAAACGATTTCTCACATATCCATAGCGGTAATAATTGCAACCGTAATTATCTGGTAAACGGTAATTCTCTGAAAGTTTTAGTTCACTCTGCATATCGAGAAAGAGAATCTGCAAGAGAAATATTAGTTAGATCATATACTTTAATCCATTAAAACTCTATTGCCTATTATGTATATTTAAGGTATTAGATGACCGTTTTTCGCATGTGTGGCACTCAAGTTTCTCCAGGATTAAGACCGTCAAGTCAACTTGAATTCAACCATGACAATTCAAGATTCAGATAATTATCGGTTTCTTCTCTCTGAATAATATTTGATTCATGCAAAAGATCTCGCTATACACTGAGGTGACGAAAGAAATATCATTCCTCGGATTTTTTGGCAGAATATAATGATAGATGAACATGATTAACTTACTAAATACCCATAAATATCAAACTTATCACACGAGTACAAATTCATGAAAATTTGCACACAGAATTTATGTGATAAACCTATTGCTATTTAAAAATAATTTTTATTTCACTCATGAAAAACGTCAGAGACACTAATTCTTATTTCCAACCTTTTCTATGGATAAATTTTTGATAATACAACCCAAGAGATATTTAAAAAATTGCAGTGATAATTAAATATTCAACTAAACACTATTTTTTGGGCACAATAAATTTCGTAAATATCTCAGAATCAATTGGGAAAAATTGGGTATTTAGTGAGTACATATTCATGTATTGCGTGTGTGTTTGTGCGTGCGTGTGTGTACACATATACCATGAGTTAATGGCGTCATAGTCCTAAAATCACGATGTGTGCTTTGCGGTGAAAGACAAGTACAATATTAGTGGAGCGAGATATGTAAATTTTAATATTTAGCTATTCCTTTATTTATTATGAACAATTTTATTTTAAAGTTACATTTTAGCGTTATGTGCGATGTATATATGGTACAAGTTACATTTGAATTAATATTTCGTCTGTGGCAGCTTGGTGAAGACATTTGATAACTAGAAATCTTAAAACAGTTCATTGGGAAACACTTAAAGTACTATGTATATTTTATGTCAATAAGCTTGGCTTCGGCTAATCGGCTTATTGGATAAACCTATTATCAAATATTACATATTTTAAGCTGATTTTCCATCCCCAGCATCTCAATCCCTGTTAACTACTCCAAATTTCCTCCCAGGAAAACCCAATAAAGCAATTTTTTCCACTAATTGATCGAATACACTGTTTATTTCTCACTATCTATTTTTGCATAGTGGCATATGCACCGATACAGTTACCAAATTCTTCGATCATTTTGAAATACTACTAATAATATCTCCATCTATGCTTATTACGCTTTTGTCTACATTTTTTCAATATATTTATCAAGTGGAGGGGAAGAGAGCCACCTCTCGCTGGCACTTTTTCCCTCCACTGCATATTGCTCTATAATGGTCGCTGAAATAATTCTCAATGCCGTACAATCTCACCTTTCACGGCCCTAACATACGCGTATAACTAAATCCTACCCACATCTACCGATTTAAATTTCCTAATTTTCCTGCCTAACGTTTTCCTAACATTTCAGACCCCCATTCCGACAAGTTCAGTCGTCGTCTGTGTCCGCTTCTCTGCTGATGATGTCGGTTCCACTTTGCAAGGATTTCTTGTGATAACGACGGTAGAAGTCTTGCTTCACCTACTGATGGGCACGACACATGGCACAGTGAGCTTAGTTTTGTAGTTGTCTAGACTCGTTTCTTAACTTAGCATTGTAAACAGAGCAAAAATCATTGCTTTCATTGATCTTTTAATATAGTGCTATGTTGTCTCTAACAATCAATTCAGTGAATTGAATGAGATTATAGGAGCATTGGAATCCAAATGACAACAAGTTATATTGCTTAAATTAAGAAACGGAGGAATTCGACAAATTAATGAAGTAGGGTGAAATGGCAAGTAGACAAGGGTCGAATACAATAAAATATAAATAAACAAGAATGTAGAAGGATAAACCTTGCAAAAAATGAGCAAAAATTAATTATACTAGCAAAATGTTTGTTGCTACCCTTCTGTAGGCATTTCATTTGAACCTTAAAAATTAAATTAAATGTATTTAATCACATTTAATTAAACGTTGGCAGTTCCATTTCAAACATGTACAGGTGCGAGATATTGGTTTTCAGAAAGAACGAAAATTAAAAGAGACCGATAGTCAGTATTTTACGCCTATTAAGCATTGCATAAAATAGATCGCGTAATAATTAAAAACGCAGCATGATTAAAACACTTTTGATTAATTCAATAGAAGAATATTGACACAATTGTTTCACTCATGCCGAAATATTCGCTGGCAGAAGGTT
Organism: Hetaerina americana; assembly: GCF_022747635.1. Taxonomy (NCBI): domain Eukaryota; kingdom Metazoa; phylum Arthropoda; class Insecta; order Odonata; family Calopterygidae; genus Hetaerina; species Hetaerina americana. Next base: position 62,659,106 of record NW_027286763.1, read on the forward strand.
AAAAAAAAGTTTAGGAGAACAAACAAAGAAGTGAAAGAACGACGTTTTTAGATACGACATCGTAGCACGAAATGCTAAATCTGTGGTACTAGGGTAAAGAAAACTAACAACTATATAGCTCTAACTACACTCAAAGCAATGTTCTAAAGAATATCCTGATTATTTAAGAAGAATTCTCGTTAAATGATTTCTTTTGATCTAAAGTCAAATTAATGCCTCTGAGTTCTCGTCAGGGTTATTACAGTGAAATCATACCAGTAGCATGTAAATAATTTGCTTATATCATTGCAGAAAGTTCTTTAAATTATGAAATTTACTCCGGTAAAGTGTAATGGTTAGGAAGGGTAGAAAAAGTTTAGTCGGCAAACACTTGATAACTTCAAGCAAAATTTGACCAGCATTGATGAAATAATAAAAAAAAAGTTTTAACTTTACATTTCATTGACTTTAAAAAAATTCTAAAAATGGTATAATTAAAATACATATTAGAAAAATTGCTATTTCTATTCACAACGGAATGCTTCGTCAACAAATTGATTGATAACAGCTTTTCTCAAAACCTTTTTCAATGTTATTTGGGATATGATAACCAACAATCCGGTAGTGGATAATGGAACAAATATTTTGCATCAGTAATTCAAGTGCTAAGCTAATTAAATTTAGACATTCTAGTCATATTAAGTACGAATCTGATGATTTTGAAGCGAGGAAATTCAAGAAGTACATACTTGTAAAATGCGTGAGAGGGACATCGAGTTTTAAGTAAGTGGGAATACGAGATCTACTCAAAGAGTTTCCGAACTTTTTTATCAAAAAAAATACTTCAATAATAAATTATTGTTTAAGGTCCTCTTAAAAGTGGTCTTCTTCCCAAGGTATGCAATTTATCCAACTGTGTTTTTAATTTTTGAAACAGTCCTAGAACGTTTTTTACGTAATTTTCCTGTACGCTCCTTCGTCGAATTTTTCTCCGTCTCTGGAATGATAGCAATTGTTTTTCTTTTGAGCGGGGTTTTTAGTTTTAGTAACAGGAAAAAGTCACATGAGGTCAGGTCTGGTGAGTAGGGTGAGTGTGGAAGCCGTCTTGTTTTGGGCTAATAGCTCACTTCTGAGTTCTGCGAGACGGATGAGCCGGCACGTTGCTGTGATAAAAAAACCACTCCCCAGTTCCAAAATTCGGACTTTTTTCGTCTTATTCTCCCCTTCGGCGTTTCATAACACCCAGGTAGTACTGCGCGTTGACTCTCTGGTCCTTAGGTATTCATGATGCACAAAACCCTCTGCATCGAAAAAAAACAGTATCACCTTGACATTCGAGCGAAATGGTCGAGCTTTTTTGGGGCGGGGGGATGTTTCAGCTATCCATTTTGAAGATTGCACTTTTGTTTTGATGTCATATTAATAAACTTATTACTCTTAACTTGCTATGATCCAGGATAAGAGGATTTCATACCCTTCACCTTGATCAAACAATTCCTGACACACTTCAACTCGATGCTGTTTCTGGTCCGCTGTCAACAGGCAGGAATATGGCGACGACTTGATGAATCCTCAAATTGCCAGTCAGATTTTCATAGAACTAATCAATCGAGATGCCACACTCTTCTGAAAGTTTTCTCACAGTCACACGCCCATTTTCACGAACGCGACTTTCACCTTATTGATGTGGGGGTCATTAAGTTGACGTTGTTGATCTTCCGGAACAGTCCTCGATTTCCATTGATTGCCACCTCCTTTTGAACTGGGTAAACACGCGGTACGTTTCATAGCAACCTCTTTATAAGTTTTTTTCATTTAAAACACCAGTCGAAATCCAACAGCTTATGAGTGATATTTTTCAAGGGAAGGTGGTTTGCATCGATATATTCAACCGACGTGGAATACGCCCTTAAGTCTCCCTGCATTTGCTTGAAATTGGGAAATACAGGTAACACTGCCAGTAAAATAGAAATACCTGTAACTTCCTTTGTAGAGAATATTTTGAAACACACTGTGATAGTTCATTCCTTTGCCTTAGTCATTCGTCACATTCACCTGCAGCGAGAAAGCTATATTGAAATGAGCCCTCTACGTCTAGTACGCAATCCATAAAACTCTTTTTGTCCTCAACTCAAATCAAGCGCTATTCCAATGATGTGATCACGACTCGCCTGTTTTGAACTGTAAAAATTGTTCCTCTGACTTCTCGCGCATTATTTCAAAATGATTTCCGGAGGATGATCGATTCCTTACTCCAGAGGCTTGTGACTCGACGTTCTTCCTCCACCCACGAGCCGCTCCCTGAGGGGAGAGTGCCGTAAAAGTCGGGAGAGAGAGAACAAAGCGAATCCCTTTAAAGTTATCCCTCTCCCCTCCGTCCTGCTCGGTCCCGAAAGACATTTCTCTGGGGTTTATCGACCGAATTTTCCCCAACACACAGTGTCTATCTTACCACCTCCGATCCTAAAGGGTTCCACTATTCAAGGCATTTAAAGAATACAAATACAGAGGCATACATCATTATGATGCAGGGAATGGTGTACAGAAAAAATTTCGACGGGGAGAAGAGTAGAGAAAAGTATTTTTGGTGGAACGTTGATATTCCCGCAAAACGGAAGAAGTATCATCGTTGGTTGAGAAAAGGAGAGTTTGAGAGGGAGAACGAGGAATAATTACGAAGAAACTTACGCCCTGCGCATAATGATAGCGAAAATGAAGTGAAAGGAAAGAAGTATCTTTCTGGCACCTTTATTGCCTCTGACAAACACTATCCGGGTGTGACAGAGAATAATAGACTTAGATCCTCTCCTCTGTCGTGCCTTTGGGCACCAGAGAATACTATTGGCATCTGAAAACGAGAAGTGAGCCTACGTTTTTAACTGCCACCAGGCTCCAAAGGACTTTACTTTCACCACTTTTCCCATGATAGCTTTGAATTTCCATAGCTAAAAGCTCGTTTGTGTCCATCTAGCCACAGCGCAGTAGACCAAACTGAACTAAGTGAAACTAAATTCTGATTAAGTGAGAGCTATTTTCGACTAGATACGTGAATATGCATTTTGTATAACCATACACTCATATGTAAAATTGTATATATCCTAAACGCCAAATGTTTGAATAAAATTTTGCATTTAATTGAGCGATATACATTTTTCGATTTTTTCTAACGATGCACAATTCTTTTACCAGAGTAGTAAAAGTTAAAGAAATCAAAATGTCCACTTTTTTACGCATTAAATTTCTATAACATCATCATCAGTATTTCAATCCTATGATTAGTTAACTGCAACACTACATTCTGCTCTATTTAATGTCATTTTCCTAAATATTTCTCTGTTTTACGTCCTTCTTAATTTGTCGTAAGTACATGTCTCTTGGTCTTCCTCGTGGAATCTTCCCTTCTATTTTTCCTTCTATTATATACCTAATCAACCCATTGTTTCTCAATATGTGTCTAATCCATCAATGTTTTCTTTGCCTTAGAGTTCTCCACATGGTCCTATCCCCTTCGGCTCTTCTTTATACTTCCTCGTCCCTTACTTCTTCTGTTCATTTCATCTTCAGCATTCTCCTCCAGCACCATGTTTCAAAGGCTCCTATTGTTTGCACTTTTCCAATTTTGAATTCCACTTTTCACTTCACTTTTCGGCCCTATTTTCCAATATTACAAGTCCCAGAGCCATAGAGCGCCATGCTCCACAAGAAGATCTTTGAACATAGTAATTGCCTCTTCTTCATGAATGGGTTCTTAGCTAGGGCTATTCTTCCCTTGATGTCGATCGAACTTCTTCCATCCCATGTTATGCTGCTGCCCAGGTAGATGAAGGATTCCACTTGCTCTCGTTTCAATCCTCGAATTGTGATATCTGCATATATCTTTTCTCTACCACAAACAAGGATTTTAGTTTTCTTCTTGTTGATGTTCATATTGTATTCCCCCAGTACTTGGCCAATAGTTGCCTGCAGGTCCCTTCGTGTTTCCGCCACTACTGCGATGACATCCGCAAACCGGAGCATGTTGATTTCTTCTCCATTTACCTGGACTCCTTTCAAATCGAATTCTAGTGTTTCTTTTATTGCCTCCTCCAGGTACACGTTCGTTGTAGTCCAATCTAAGCGCTTCTATTACCTTGGATATTTTGTTCCATTCGATGTTATCAAAGGCATTCTCAGAGTCCACGAATATCACATATTATTATTTTACGTGTCTAATTTTTTCGACCAGAACTCTCAAGCTGAGTATTGTCTCCCTTGCTCCTCGGTTTTTCCTGAACCCAAATTTTCAGGTTTTCAGAAATTTTTTTTCTTCTATCCTTCCTCGTATTTACATACGATTATGTTCGGTTTCCTCGGTAGTGCCCTCATTTTATTTTCCTTGAAGTCTTTTGGTATCTTTTCGATGTCGTAGCTATCTCTGATTTTTCCATTGAGGGCATCATTCGCTTTGACTCCGTGTGCCTTGGTTATTTCTCCGTTTATTTTGTCAACCCCAGGTACCTTATTGTTTCTTAGTTCTAGTATCTGCGGACCCGGATCATCTTTATCTCACGATATTATTTTCTTTGGCCATTTCTTCATGAGTATGATGCCTACACCTACAATAATGTGGTGGTTTCCTGTTTCCTTCCACATCGCAATACTCATAACCAAACTAACCATGAAGTTTTTGAGGAAGTAGATAATGACAAATCCTCTTACTACCGAAGAACTAATGGTCATCGCGGAGTTAAAAAATATAAGGTCTACAGAAAAATGAAATAAAATTGTACCATGTCGCAATCAGTCAGGTCCTCTTTTATCTGTCTTTGTCGTAAGGTAGCTTCTAAATAGGTCGGTAGCGTCAAATTCTATCGCCTACTGCGTAGAGGAGCCAGATTTGTAAAACGCTGTTATGATAAACTGAGAAGTGTATCAAAATCATCAGATGAGCTAGGCTGGGAATCACTCATGGAGCGAAGATGAAATTTCAGATTGAGTCTCTTGCGTAAATTGGATGTCTCCTTGGCAATAATGTCAATAATGTACGTATTATTACCTCCAACGTACTACGGTAGGCGAGATCACGTCAATACAATTAGAGAGACTGGATGTAGAACAAATAGATTTAAGATGCCATTTTTTCCACGAACGATAAGGGATCAGAATAACGTTGTCCAACCTTGAGATTAAACTATTCGGGTCAAAATTAGTATGGTGTGTAACCAACCCCTACCAAACACCCTAGTGATGGCTTTCAGGGTACTAAAGCATTCTAAAATACTGTAAATGTCATGCTAGAGCTAAAAGGTGACTGTGATATTAATACTTATTTATCCTGTTTATTATGAGTCCTTCTCTACATGAGCATACCCTAATTATTAAACTGCTCGTATTTGAATATGATTACGCTTTTATGCGGAGAAGTTGTGAAGAAATATAACGGAGGCTTGAATAAATATCCTGGATGGTTGCCACATGGTAATCCACCTTATCATACACCCTTTAACTGTTAAATGTTGCTAGAGCCCTAGACGGGCGAGGAACCGTAGCTCTCAAACGTTATTTGGCTTCTGTGCGAGATTCTCGCCAAGAAATAATTCAATAATTTCTCAACTATTGCTCATTGTTTATGCAATGTGTACAATATACATCCGTTGATGAAATATTCGTCCTGAGATGTGACTCAAAAAATTGACGGTACCAATCATGTTACAAGTAAGCGTATTTAAATATGCCAATTTGTAAATTAAGGTTAACAACATATGCACAAGAATAGCCAATTCCATCCCTCATGAGTCAAAAATAGTTGGCAAGCGAAATTTCAGATACATGGGTACTAGTAGTTTCGTTGAGGCAATTGAATTCTCGACTAGTCTACTTTTTTTTTAAATTTTACAGTCATGGCCATAATTACGCTTATGACTTTGAAAGCCCAGTTAAAATCGTGCTATTTACTTATCAATACTACAAGGCAAAATCAAATAAATATTTCATAAAAATAATTAATGTATGCCTATCAACTCACATTAATGCTTAAAGCTGCAGCAGTAGCCTTAATTAGATCAGTTTCAATAAAGTAGAATAACATTCTCAAAAATTTAAACAAAGCAGAAATAAAAATACAAAATAACTAAGTGAATAGCGATGGGTGATCATAAATAAGTAACCAATATTTAGGTAGAACTTGGTATAAACGTACCAAGATGGAAATGGAAGCCGCGACCTCTTGATTTGCAATACCCACTGGAGGGAACCTATGCCCAAAATGGCTGGTTAACCTTCACTCATGAGATATTTTAAAGAATAGACCATGTTGCTTGATATTCTATCTAAAATCAAGGTAATACCTGGATTTTAAAGCTTGCCTTATTTTACGTAAGACTGAAAAGAAAATAGGTTTTGAATGCTAGAAAATGTGGCCTCTTCACAGCTCCTCTCCCCGTTTACAAGCCAACACTCTTTTGATATTATTTCAAATGGCCTTATCCCCAAAATTTTAAGTAGCACGCGTTAATCCTAAAAGTGCAAGAAACTGAGTCGAAACATTTGAAGGCATAATTCCCCAAGTTCAAACACCGAGGACCGGAACAGTTTCATGATCAAGACATTAATGGAGTCAGGTCCATCGACACAGAGGACGAACACGGTGCCCTTCCTCTAATTTCCGTTATTCCTTGCGTAGGACTCATCAACCAAATGGAAGGGCACGGACGCACAGAGAAAGATCACTTTGGCTCCCCTTCCGGTGGATGACCCAAGGAAAACGCCCCCGCTACCACTCTTTGCTCTCCCGGAAAGCGAGGACGTGTCGTCTTCGTTCAAGTAGCTCCAGCTTTCGATGGGATATGAACGCTGCTCAAAATGAACTGTGTGCCCTACCCAAGGTCCCCCATTACAACCAACACTATTTATTTCCCATGAGTATATTCTCAATATGGGACGGACAGGATTCGTGAGGAAGGACTGGAAATTGGGGGAGCGAAGGAATACGAAGAACAGGTTCGGAGGAGAGTGATTGGATATCACGAGGGGAGAAAGATCGGGAGGTAAGAACCTGAGCCGGCTGAACGGGCTAGGATGGCAACGATGAGCGGGGTAAATGGTGGGAAAGTGGGGTAGGGGCTTGGTTGAAAGGAGTGGGGGTAACGCGCAGATTTTGGTGGAGACGACAGTGAGGAGGTGAGCGCCGTAAAATGGGGAGTAGAAGGTCGGTAGGGATGAACGGGAGGATATTGCGAGATGCAATATTGACTACTTGTCTGTCGGGGAACGAAAGGGGTGGTGAGAGAGGATGGGGATGATTTTTGAAAGGAATTTAAGGGGGGAGAAATTGGGCTATGTGGGAAAGGAAGACGATAGGACGAGTGGTAAGGAGAAGTATGGATCAGGTAATTATTACGGGTGAGTGAGAAGGAAGAGGCCTACAACCTGAGCTGGGTGCGTGAATTTCAACAGGTAATGGTTATCTTGGATTGCAGAGTCGGAAGAATTTCAGTCTCATGCCATTACACTCACCTCTTCCTCAGTTTAACCACCTCCTTGTAAAATTTCGGAAATCCCTTGCTGGTGGTTGTTCAGATGTCTTCATCAATGCTGTGCAATCCGATGAAACCTAAAATAAATAATTTTAATTACAACTTTAAGCCTTCTTGTATAATGATTCTTCTTGATGTGTTATTAAAAGTTACATGAGTGAAACAAAAACATGACTAGGGAAAAAATGTGTTCATTAAGATCTTTAAATTTCGACTGATGTTAGTTTACATAACTTAAGTTGTGTGCTTAAAATAATTTCAATTTTTACTCTGAAATTCCGTTATGCAATGAGAAGACGAATATTTATTGATTACAAATACAATAAAAAATGGATTAACAGAATCTTTGACCAAAATTTTGCTTCAAACAAGGCAATGTTAATGTTTAAGTTTGAAAATTTGCTCATAATTTTTAACTTTTAATGGCACACTGCATGTAGTAAGTAACTGGTTTGCCTTGTAAAAACATACTTAAAGCTTCCAAACGCAACTTTTTATACTAACCTTAGTCCTTTCTTAGCAGGAAAAAAAACCTTATATCCTAAAACTATTTACTTCACCTTGTTCTTAATAAGACAAACAGTAAAGTTGTGCAGGGCTAATTAAACAAAGGGAACACATTTTACAAGCAATTTTGTAGCCATTCCATAATCATGAGTCCATTTCTTTAACGATACTTTCTCCTCGAGAACACTTTTTCCTCTTTGTTGAACGAAGGATAGTTTAAACAAAATAGATAATATTCAACAGATGGCTACCTACTCGTATCTCCTTGGACATAGGTGTTATCAAAAATATCTCTAAAACGATCTTAATTATACCATATCAAATAAAATAGCAAACAAAATGTGAAATGTTGAACACAAAAAAGGGAACATAAATTACTAAGCATTCGTTTTTGCAAATAACACCTAATTCAAGTCAGTATGTACGCAGGAGCGAAGTTTTTCAATGCCCTCTCAGGCGGTTAAGGAGTTTGGGTTTCCCGCAAGCCATTAGGGCTCCTCAAATTCTTCCCTAAAGCCCAAGCCCCCTTTGAAACGGGTAAGCAAACTGAGCGAGGAGAAGTAAGGGTTAAATGGGTAAGGGTTTTGCCGCATTAAACCAAACCTCTACTCTTCCCCCTTTTAAGGAACAAGAGGTCCTCATGGAGAGAAAATTAGTTCTGTGGGCCTCACAAAAATTCCTTTTCCAATTTGGACATATTGGATGTCAGCCACCTCAATGAACTATTTCAGTACATTAAAACCGCTGCCTTGACTATTTTCAACGATCTTGCGATATTGTTTACTGATACCTTGATTATGTAACTTTTATTTATATTCTTTTTTCCGACTACGATGAAATATTTTGTGTGTCTGTGTAAATTTGTAGTAAAATAAACACTACAGGAATTCGGTCTTGACAGGATGATGGTAAAACTTAGCCACCTTGAATATTTATTAACCCGATAATTAGTATAAAACTTTCACATAGCCCCTTTGAGTCGATGGCGTTTCAAAATGGAATGTTTATTTCAAATTAACCTCGCTTTTCCGTGTATCACGTCATTTAAAAAGTTGTTACTTCGTCATTCTTGTTAATATTTATTTTCAAGATTGTTACGGATATAAAAAATTGTGAACATAAGTTACCACTCATTGAAACAGGATAATCCAAATCAACCCGAACAGATATAAAAATTCTAGGTAAAATTTATAAAAATATAGAAAATTACTGGACGGGAATCCACTAAATTACACTAATCTATACCCTGATTAATTAAATATTTAATCTCCACAAAATATTACTCCTACGAACTTAAATTACAGCCAATTTAATTTAGAAAATATGGAAAAAAGAGGTTAAAAGTTTGTTTTAGCATGCTTAGCATGAGTCACGATGGTGCTTAGTGGTGCTGTCAAACACTGTTTAGTAGCGTATCAAGCTATCCTGTTACCTGCAAATTATAAATATATTTTATTTGTCTAGATTCAATTCTAAAACCATGGTATAGTATTTTTTTTGTTCACTATACTATATTTATCCCCCTGGTATCTGAAATATTATCCTTCAGATATATATCGTTCTTCAGGAGGTGTCAAATTGATTTTTATCTGTATACTAGTATGTATAAATATCTGTAATATAAATATCTGAATAAATTACGCAGCTCCACTATAACTTCATCTGTTTTGCCCCGTCCTATCTCTCAAGCAACAGAATATCCACGAAGTACAAAAAATTATGTTTTTATATTTTCACACTAAAATATTTTCCATGTTATTATTATTGTAATAGTGTGATGTGCTCCCCTCTACTCTGTAATCCCAAAATTATCTTCGCCTAGTTAATTATGTGCGCTATTATGTAACCGCCGATAAACGATCCTTAGCATTATCTTTGCCGCATGTGAAATTAAACTTTAATGTTATTCAGGATGGCTTTCAAAAGGAATGACCTATATAGTATATCTTCCTTCCAGATGTCGTATATACGAGGGTAGGCTGAAATGTAATGCACACAAGCTGGTAGAGCGCGAACAAAAACATACAGCAAGATCAGGCAAAGATTACATTGAAGTAAAATTCTTAAGTTTTTAAAATCATATGTCTATTTTCCAACATAGTCACCGTTAAGGCTAACACATTTCTCGAAGCATGTGACAAGTTTTGTCATTCCACCACTGAAAAAAGCTTCCGAATTTTCTAGAAACAAGAACTTGACAGTTGCCTTCACCTCATCACCTAAGATGTACTGATTACCCTGGAGGTGTCTCTAGAGTTGAGGAAAAAAAATAAAAATCGCAATGTGCAAGATCGGGGGAATAAGGAGGGTGTGGAATCGGTTCAAATTTCAGATTTCGCAGAGCCTCTCTAGTTACGCGCGGGGTTTTTGGATGAGCGTAGTCATGTTGCAAATTATTGGCGCCAGGTTGCCTTTAACACGAAAAACCTCTCCTTGGATATCCCAATACGGTCTGCGATACGATTTTGTCGATCATTTTGAATCAACACTTCAACGGGTTGGCGATATTTATCGGTTATGGCAGTGATCGGACGTCCGCTGCGTGTTTCATCAAATATTATGCCTTTCCAGGCTCGCAACCGCGAAATTTTATTACCCATCGATTTGCAGTAGACCTAGCATCGTCCCATAAACAGCCTTAAAGCGACGATTAATCTCAGCAGGAGTCACCTTTTCAGCAGTTAAAAATTCGATAAGAGCACGCAGTCTAACTCGCGCGGACATAGCACTAGAAAACGTCTCCATACTTCCACTTCTGGAAATACACTGGATTATTTACATGACCTCAAACCTGCGAATGCATGTTGAGGGGGAATTTTACTTCCACATGCCACCAGGAGTGCTTCTGAAGGCCATTTTGTTTGTGGTCTACTTGCATTTGTGCATTAGTTTTCAGCCTACCCTCGTGCAATGCCGAAAACAATTTCCCCCTACATTTGTCCTGAACACAGGAGAGAAAGCTAGTTTTGTTAGGGAGATAGATTAAATACAAATAATCCCTGGTTTTAAGAGTAAAATGTACGTAGGTGAACACGAGTTATGCCCGAAGATAAAAGGAGATATTAGTTAAATTATAGTGGTATGGAGGATAAGGTTAGTAGGTAGGATATGGTTTGATATAGATTGAGAAATCTATGCCTGAAAACCTATTCTATCTCACCTGCTTTATATTTATTACACTACTCCCTAGTGTCTTATTGATTATTATGGCTGATCTCCGCCGGATATCCTGCATACGATACAAATTATTATGCACGATTTTTCGGAATTCCCAGTTATTTCTCCCTCTTTTTGTTGCTCAAATTTCCTCACGTTAATGGAAGTGACGGTTTCCTATTAGAAGTTTTTCCACCACGCGGCGCCGGGTTCATTATGTTTCCATGATTTTCATTGCTTAGATTATCATCATTTACATAGAAGATAGCGGAAAATCAATGAACTGAATATAAATATTTATCCACCCTGTATCTACAGTCGAAATCAAATTCTGGCTGGACAAAGTATTTTTACATGACAAGTGTATTCGTAACCGTCACAAAATTAACAACTTTCCAAATCACGCCACAGAGTGACAAAATATGCCTTTGGCGGTGGAAGAAACGTTATTAAATGAGTAACTAGTACAAAAAATTCACACCCGTAAACATAACGCTGATTCTTTACATTATGTGAAGCAGAAAATCATGAGTTAAGTAAATACAGGTAACATAAGGCAATATTTGAATGGTAGATTATTAATGCATTCGTTATAGTGAAATTCATCGCGTAATATAAATGTTTATAGTAACTACGGGAACATCTTAAGTGGTGTGGCACTCATTCACCCTGACTAACAAGCTAACATCCGCGGTGATCTTCTGTTTCAGGATGCCTACCTACGCCGAAATCAGATAGAATAGATAGTTTACTCATAAATCGGATTTCTATTACATTCGGAGGACTCGGTCAATTTATTACCAGAAAGTATACTCGCTTGAATGAAAGAAACCTACTAGATATATTCCACACACTTTTATACGGTACTGCTAGTTGCAATAAATAAAGTCCATCTCAAGGCCCCTGAAGATGACGCCTAGGCATTTCTAAGTAGTCAAGGTTGAAACCATTGAGTCTACTCGCTATTCTGGATAATTTTTAAACGAGGACTTAGATATGAAAAAAATTCGCTAAAATTTCATAAAGGTAATTAGAACCAACTGATGAGGGGAAGTTATATCTAAGCGTGTACCTGAAGCTCGTGTAATTGGGTATCGAAAAAGGTCGATTCGAGCGTGCCAGTCGACATTGAGGATGTAGTGATTGTGACGAAGAGGAAGGGAGCTTCTGTGGACAGTACGTTATGGTAGAATGTTCTCCTTCCCTCTTTCCCAAAGGCGCTGAATTAATCCCCGGAGAGTGGTATGGAGTGGCCCCTTGGCGGGACAAGGGGTGAGTGAGAGTGGGAAGGTGCTTTAAGCGAGGGGAATGTGACTTTTTCCACCGTCTGACGCTGTTGAAAAGTGAGATTTGAGAGGAAAGAGCGAAGGAATCCAAATCCTGGGTGTTGTTTGCGGGGGTTCTGTTGTTAACGAAAAGGCAGTATAAGGGTTGTAAGAGAAGAGTTTTAAAACGAAGAAGGAACCCTAGTAGGAAAGAGGACAACCTTAAGAAAACTCAGAAACAAAATAAAAGCTCTAGATTTCATTTCCACCAAAGCGCCGAGGAGAGAATTTCAAAGAAATGCGCGCCATTTTCCTGCTCACAATTTTCTGATTGAATAAGGATGGATTTTACTGGAAAAGGTAAATGTTCGGAAGGAACTGCGAATTATTAATAGGTTTATCTCCTGCCTTTGATGACTGCACCCATATAAAAAGATTCATTGGAATAAGGACGAGATGGGGAAGTTAAGTGAAAGGAAATTATTTGCGAATTGAAGATTCATAGGGTCAACTGCACAATAATTTCCGAGCAGAAAATATCGGTAAATGTCGCTGGTAAATAATAAAATGTTAAGTTCGAGTTAACGCGGTCCGTTTCACTCCAAAGTTGGTATGGTAAACAAACTCTTCACACTTCCTATAAACAAGTATTTTATGTATTTAGATGTAGATGCCATTAACTTGCTTAATTCCGAAAAGCCGACGTAGATTTACCATATTGTCTCCCAAGGGAAAAAAACACTGCATGTGTGACATCTAGTTGTAATATTCAAATTTAAAATTAATGCTTAAAATGTGGATTTAACATCTGACCTACTGAGGGAGTGAAAAAAAAAGTTGTCCAAATGGAAATTGATTTGGCCATAAAGCAGAGTACGGAAGTATAATTCAAATTATGTCACAAAATATATTATAGGTTGCTATTTCTCCAGCAAAAAGAGAAGGAAATTATTACATATTGCAACTAAAGGAAACAAAGAAAAATTCAAATTCATAAATGCAATTTTATAGACATTCATGTGTAAATTATTGTATCATATCATATATTTTGTGTAAATCTCAGATATTATTTTAAATTTTATCTGGATTATACATTACAGAGTTTCCTAATTAAATATTTTGGCTATTTATTAATCTGCAAATACCATTTCTCAAAATCAGTATTACCTTGAAACTTCCGAACTTAACCAACATAACTTTAATATATGTCTTGACACAGCTTTTTTCTTCATTCTTCTAATACTATTACTACTATTGTCTATATATATATATACATATATATTATTCTCTACTGGCCCTAGTCTAACATTAAATTTCAAATGAATGGCATTTGAATTAATAAGCGCGTGATATTCGTGGGGATAAATTGTGTTCTCCAACATCCTTCAATTCAGGACAGTTACTTTTCTTGCACTTTTATCATGTCAGCTCAAGCCAAGAGCTGCATTCCTGCGTTGAGGATAAGGTTTTATTATTTTAAACAAGGCACTCAGAGGAAATATGCTTGTAAAACAAAGGACCGTTACGCCTGCAACACAGAAAAAGATATTAAATTTATACTTGCATATCCTCAGTCTTTTCATCATAATTCGCTGTTTCAACGAATGAGAAGAGAATGAAACCCATTTCACTTTCGATAATAATCATAAATATTTACCAGAGATTTAAAGGTAAGAATTCTCTTTAACAAAATGCTATAGAAAGGTGACGTGTTAACAATTGAAACGTATGAATCAGGCATAAAAGAATGTCCATGTGGCTCATGTGTTGAATGTCTTTCAACCGAAACGTTTACCTGTTTCCGCGCTCTTCAAGAAAACTTTCTATTTATTGGGGTACCTATTCAACCATCATTCGGTGGTTACGCGTGTGTAATTTCTCCCAGAAGGACATGAATAATGTGAAAGTGTATACAACTATTTCCGCTTTAATGATTTCAGAGCAGAGTTTATATTCATTCTCATTTAAAGCAAAGGCAATAAGTTTCCTTCCTTTTAAAATTCCAAATTTTCTAGAAAAATTGAACTTCCTTAAAATATACATGGTCAAACTTTTTTTCAATGTTCCAAAGAGGATTCGCAAAAATTCTTATGTTCTTGAATACCACTTTAGTAATATATTTTTCAGTATGAAATACCTGTATTCCCTTATATTATAAACATTTTTATGGGGAAAGAACAAAAAAAATATAAAACATATTAACAAACTAAAATGAGAAAGTAAACAATACCTCCCATCACTATGGTTGATATACTCTCAAGATTACGCACCCAAAATTTCGGTAGCTGTGATTGATGTCTTAAGGTCCTCATAATGGGTTTCTTTAGTATCTTGCTGTTTAACAAGATATTCTTCATCCCTGCTGTGAAATCAATATAAATTAATTATGCATGGTAGAATTAGATATTTTACATAATGTAAGTGAAAATTTCAATCGATCACCCAAGTTAACTCTTCACTGGCCCTAGAGATTTACGAATGACCCAAATAACTACTGATCGCAGAAGAATGCAAACATACTCGTAAAATCCTTTATTCTTCATTAGAAAAGCATTAACTGTTTGGCTGATCTAGGCTGATATTGAATCCATGCCTTCCAGTCATTACACTGTCTTTTGCACTTCACATGATTGAGGCGATTCTTTGGTTTGGCAGCTTAATTTTTGCAGCAAACAACTATGATTTAACCTCTATGCAAACAAATATTTAAAAATTGCACCTCAAATCAGGTAAATTGCGTAATGAAGGAGGAAAATTCAAATAATAAACCCGATAATCATTTACTCTTTGGCAATTAATGATCTTCTTTGATATTTTAGTCACGTGTTATCAAAATTATTTTCGGTATCAAAACCTTCGCTTAGGCAAGTTTAACTGTTAACTTAGGAGCCCAAATCTTACCAATGATCCTCTGACTCGATTTCACCTTATCACTTTTGTTCATCATATTCCATGCTCTTGTCCACTGATGAGTACCTCTCAACTTTCACCGTCTTCATCTTGCTTCTCGCAAATCCGTTCCGAAGGCTTCAACAAGGCTCCACCCTTCTATACGAGTTTATCGAACTCCTTAGCCATCTCCCATTTCCTCTTTCCCCTTGTGTCTCACCTTACACTAACACCCTACATCTGCCCACATTTCTCAGCCACTGACCCAGAATGAAAACACCATTCACCGGAGGCAAAATCCTTGTGTAGGTAGAGAAACGAAACAGAGGAGGTACTGCAAAGGAAAAGGTCCACCCATTAAATTAGAGATAGGCTTCTGGATGCATCATGTTACTTCCACCTTAGAAAATTGTCCATCATGGTACCTCCCAGCTTACTCTACTGATACTCTGTACACCTCATGCCTCCAACCCTATATCTTCTTTCCTTTTAACATTAGCATTAGCATTTCCCTCCATTTAACGACCTAACTGCCCCTCTTTCCATCAACAACTCCGTTCACCCGTCCCGGTTTGAGCAACTTGAACTTGAGTTAAAATTGTTGCACGTAGCATTGCTAACTTTGCTGTTGTATGTACTAACCTTATAAATTTCTATTCCCTTCTCAATCCATATTCGGTAAGAAAAAATTAGATGAATTGGTTTAATGAATTATTTCGTTCTAACGCCATTGTGATGCGATTTTATCACCTATTTTTTTATGATTCAGAAGGATTATCCATATTGTGATTCTAGAAAATAAGCTGAACATGATAATCTATACAATAATTTTATGCATGTAAATCCTTTTTAAATATTTGAAGATAATTAAAAATGCAAAAAACGTATAAGTCGTATACAATTAACAAGAATGTGTCCGTTTTATAAGTCAACTAGAGAATATATGTTAGATTTAGTACAACTGTTTTATTCGAGGAAGCTGGGTGTGGAGAGTTGTTATATGATTATGATAACATTTTCTGAAAATGTATTTCCTCTTTTATCTCAATTAACTTGGCTTTTCAGGTAGGAGGTTACGAAGTTGACTCGTTGATGAGCGTCGTTTCAGTGAACTCTAATTTACACCTCAACATTTACCGCTTTCGCCTTTTTGTCAGCGAATGTCAAATTTCTTCTTTTCTCTTGCATTAGATGTTGTTTACAATGAAAATCAAGGATGAAAAGACTTGCTAGTTGATGCAAGTGATATATCACAAAAGGTGGTGTTTACTCACGTGAACAGGCAAGGCAAAGGTGGCAATGGCGGCCGCATGCTTCCTCAATTAATTACCGTAAAAGGCTTCCCTGAGGAAAAGTACGCTTCTCGCTCACATGCCCTCTCGCTAGCAGTTCCTCCATAAGTCCTTCATGAGATTACGCCTCATATTTTGTTACCTACTCTACAAGATGGCCTACATCAATGCTTGTTGGACCATGTTTTATAAAACACTCTCCTTGATGATAGCCTCAGGCGAATATGAGAAAACTCGTAACTAGAGGATATCAACCAGATCTCTCATCACCAAAATTGTATTTTCTAAACATTTATGTTTCGTATAATTTGAGGATGGTCCTTTCTATCCCCATGAGTGGACACGCCATTGAGGTAGCCTGTAGGGTATTATTTAGGTGTAGATATATTATGTTTCATCTGTTATTCTTTCAGAAGCATAAATAGTATAGCTGATAAATGCATTAAGATAAATCACAGAAGTAGCTAACTAAAATCCTCATACGTCCTTCGGGTTCTCAAATAAAATTAAACCCCAATCAACGAAATGTATGATCATATTTTTTACCTTTTAAAACTGATATTTATGGTTAACATAATAAAAATTCTTGACAACTAAATCTGATGCATGGTCAACCTTCATCATCTAATTTAGTTACTTTGAAAAGTGAGAATATTCAATACTATAGTGATTCAAATGAATTCGTGTATCCTCAATATTTTTCTGTGCTAGTGGAGAATGGAAGCAGTTTCAACTTGATTCACTCATCTAGATTAAAATGTAGCGCTTTCACTGTGAGATAAAACATTAGTCTTTCCATTAAAGGTTCTTTCCAAACTTGATGGAAAAAGTACTAGATCAGTACGGTTGGAATTAAATTCCATGAAATTTAGGCCAGAGTTTACTCGCCGCCGTATGAAAGAGAACAAATAGTCCTGCAAATTGTGCGTATGAATATTGTCCAATATTTCTCTGCGAGAAGCAGCTCTTTATATTTTCCGTGTGAATACTATCCAAAAGAGGGCAATTAATAGTTCTTCCGTTGGAATTGATTAATAAAATTTGTAATATTACAACCTATAAAAATAAGAAAAAGCCATTAATAAGTTTGAAATCCTTATTTTTTGCATCCTCAAGTTGTGAATACGTTAAAGGTAGGAGCAGGAAGTAGGAACAAATGACCTAGATGTTTGGGGTCTTCCGAGTAGAAAATAAATATTTTGTATTGAATAAATACGTAATGGAAGGTCAATGAGGAATGATCCTCTTTCCATCATGCTTATTAACCATGTGAATTGAAAATTGTTTGAGAATATGTAAAAATTTATAGTAGGCTGAACACAGTAAGGAAGAATACAGGATTAATGCAAAATAATGGCGGTAACAAAAGAGCAAAATAAAATTTCTTTCAGTACTAACGAAATCTATCGTACGGTACCCTTGGTTTTTTCCCCTCTACTCTCATTTTGACATTCTTAACAAAATCAGAAGTAATTCTCACCCTCTTACGCTCCAATACTTTACCTTCTCTTTTTTCGCAGCAGTGCCATTTCCAGGAAAAGCCTCATTTTATTACCTTTTGATGAGTACCGTGTCGTGCTCTGAGCAATTTCTTGCTGGTTTCCATATCCTAACAAGGCGCACCGTTATTCCATTTCCTCTTTTGACCCTTGAGCACGACTTGGTATTCACAAAAAATTCTTTAGTGCCTGCGGGAATTTCTTCACCTCTCTAACTCACACTCACGGACTCGATACGTTGAACTTTAAGAGTAATTTCAATTTACCATTTTTCCAATGAAAATTTGGAGGAAGAAGGATGAGGAATTAGAATAAAAATGTAAGAATAATGAGGAAATGTGTGACAGGTAAAAAAGAAGAAAATGAAGAAATTTGAAATTTGTAATTTCACGAGAAAGGGTTTTTCACAGATTCTCCATCTTTGCGTCTCATCGATGGCATTTTATTTTCAGGATATTTTATGTCACCATTCATCGGAATTGGGAGATGTCAGGTTGAATTATCATATTTTTGTGACGCTCAAATAATAACTGCATCATTCTGGAGGCAAGAGGATATTGAATGAAAACATTCTCCTGCCACGAGTGCTATTCCGGATAGAATTAGATGTTTCCTCCTACATTTGTTCATATATAATGGCACTTTCCAAGGTATTGGTAACTAAAAACTGTGGACCAACCAAGGTTTTGAAACCAAAGAGACCAATACCCTATTGAGGTAAGCTACGTATCAACATCGCTATTTATCGTTAGATATAAAAATCGCATTGACCTTGATCAGATTAACAGAAAATTGAGTAATTTGGTTTTGCATAGATTTTGGGTCGAAGTTTGGACGGAACGCGTAAAACTTTGACTAATGTTCAATGACTGTTTTTTCGAAAAAATTACTTCTTATTGCCATAAAAAGAAAAATTACAATATTTTGCAGAGCATAAATTTTTCCAGTTGTAACAATCTAGAAAAATGCTTTGTACTTTTCCATTGATAATTGAATTTATTACGACTCTAAGTTACAATTTTTATCTATAAAATGTAGCCAATCAAAGAAAAGCACAAAATTTCGAGTAGAAAAATTTCAAATTCTTCTAATTCTTGAAATAAGACAGCTGGCCACATGCCCACCAGCTGCAACAATGGCATTATAATTTAGAAAAGAGACTAATACGTATAGACTTTGAGGACCGCGAGTTAGTGAGTTAGTTCTCCGTAAGCCATGTACTCCGCGGTAGAGTGCTTTTTCTTCACGGAAACATTTTATGGCAGTAAAAGCGCAGCGACAGTTTATTACGCGAATCGAAGAGAGAAATCCATATTGACAATTGGTTTCTAGACCTCTCATCTGGTGAGAGGAGCGACTCAAGGTCGTAGAAATAAGGGTATCACATTTTCAAGGTCACCGAATGGGAAAAATTTTATTTGTAAAGGCCATATATAACCAATGTGAATGGCAAAAAGTAGCAATAAAGTAATTAACAGTAACCGATTCCAATTGGTAAAATGGTTAAATGCAGGTATATAATACATATTATCAATAGCAGTCTTACTCTTAAGGGAGAACTCATTTGAATCTAGGCACAGGACCCCTAAGAGCTATGGAGTGGTTACCATGACAAAAGGGTTTTTAAATTTCGCGGAAAATACTGAATGTGTGAAACAAAGCTAAAATTAATGATTCCGCAATGGGTTTGAGGAATAAGGATTGCTAATATTGCAAATTTAGGTCTATAAAGCCGTAATCGAGTAAATTCGGCATGTCTCTCGTGAGATGGAATATTTAATAGCAGTAGTAATTAAAAATTAACAACCTTAAAATCATTTACCTCGTCAAGGTTAAATCGCGAAAAGTATGCATATTATGACGTTAAAAATATATAAGCATGATTTTAATGAAACTCAACTACCCTGGATGATTAATGATGATGGATGACGATGATTTTTCCCACTACAACGCGCTGGCTCATTGGTCTCTAAGAACTCTAAAGTGAGTTTTTAGCCAAAAACAAGACCGCTATGCTTCCATACTCACCCTACTCAATGCAGCTGGCCCATGTGACTTTTTCCAGTTCCTTAAACTAAAAACCCCGCTCAAAGGAGAAAGATTTGCCACTATTCTAGAGATAGGGAAAAATTTGACGGAGGAGCAGGAAGAAACCTTCCAGGACTGTTTAAAAAATTAAAAACACCTTTGAGATAGGTGTACATATATTTTGAGTAATAGATTACTTCGAAGAGGACCCTAATCAATAATTTTTTTACATAAAGAAAGTGCGGGAACTTCTCGTATCAGTCACTCTTGAATGTACGCATGTAACTGAGATTTAAAAATGCCATTCAAAATTTCAAATTTTCCATTTTCTTTCTATCACAGAATCACCTTCCTTTTGCTCCCTATTGCCTCTTTGGTATTAAAATCATTACTTTATAATTCACTTTTAAATAAGCGTAATTACGCTCTAAAAGGGTTTAGGTATTTTTTGTCTGAAAACTAAATTATATTTATTCCAACTTCTGTTGTTCACTCATATGCAAAATTATTTCCCATAAATATTATGTTTGAATTGGCCTATTTAAATCTTATCTCCTCAAAATGATGTGTGCATTTTTTTATTTTTTTTTCGAACACTACACATGGTGCATTTCCGAATGATTTTTTTTTTATTTACTCACCTATTTGACTACGTATATTTTTAAGGCAGGGGACGAACCTTTAATTTCAGTGAGAAACATACTTTAAAAATACTACAACTGTAATGTTTAGAATTTGGAATTACCCACTTATTTTGTTGCTTTCCCCGATATTTAGCCAGTTAATGTTCCTTAACCTAAAGCTAAAAAATCTTCACGCTGAATCAAAATGTACATTAAATGAATACTATAGAGCTTCAGTGTACAAAAGCGGTAATACAAGGAACGTATTGCGGTCGAAATTGAATGAATAAATAGATCAGGCCACTCTTTTCGCTTCTTTCAGGCCCAGTACCTCTGCTGACGCAGCATATTATCTTTAGAACAAATCGTAAGTGCCTCTGACGCATCCCTTATTGTATTCAATCCAACCGTATGTGAACGATTGAATTTTACGGGTAAATTTCCTTGGAAATACCCTGTCCCCAATCACAATCTAAAGCCAAAGGATCCACCATTAAAACGCTATGAATGGTTCCCCGACTAATCAAACATCCCCCCTCACTTCAGGGGATTTGAAAACAGCTCCTTCTCCGCAAAACACAGCCCTCCGCGCGCCACTCCCATTCCGTACACTAATCCTCAGCCTTCCCATGTCTCGCATATTCCCTTCTCCTCGCCGCACCCCACAGTACACCCGTCAAAATCAATCCAATCTAACAATCTACATGGGTGGGTTAACGCAGAATCGCTGCCGAAATGCCTTCTTTAGCAAATCCCCGCTCCAGCTCTCTCCAGCGAGTATGGAGAGGGGGAAGGGATACTCCTTAGCCAATGTGACAGCCGCATCCCCCTCTTCCCCCAAAATGAGCCATGCCGGATCCAATCCGGGCCTTTCGTCCCTCCTCCCTCGCTCGAAAAAACAATGCAAGTATCTGTCAGTAACATCCACTGCTCCCATTCTCGGTTAACTACGAGACCCCTTCCCCATTCCTTTCACCTAAGCTCCCATTTATCCCCGAAAAGTTGTTCGGCGCTGATTCGTAGGGGGAGATCTCTTCCTTTTGGCGAACATAAGGACGTGAAAGTGGAATAAAGCACGGCCGGGATCCTCCGCAATATGATGACGGAGCGACGAAAGGGGAGAGCCAGGAATAAAAGTTTAAATTGGAGCAATGCGATACGCATGGAGAGATGTCAAGCTGGTAAAAATTTAATTAGTGGAAGGAAATAATAATGGACAGTGAGATGCGTGCACGGAGGATGAATAATGTGCGTGTGGTAAGGGATTTCGGGTGGCAAGGGAAGATAAAGCAATACGAGATGTAGCTTGTCCTTCAGGCACGTAAAAGGAAATACCCCAACAAATCCCCTTTATAGTGACACTTGTCAGTAAAGCAAATGAAAAGAAAGAAAAAATATGTCACCAAAATTTTTTAGGGAAAGACATGAACAAACACTACTGTATGGTGAAAGGAAACTAGCAATGAGAAAAAAGAAAAGGTCAAAAGGGTATAAAATAAAAAAGGGATTTTGGGGACTGGACCAAAGTAAAAGGTACCCCTCCCGTTTACCAGGTGTACTGGAAAATAGAATATTGGATTCCAATAGAAGCAATGTGAGATTTAACAAACATCAAGGTTTAATAATTCATAAAGCTAAGAGTAAAGGAAACTCACATCTGAAGTTTCCCCGAAGGGAACGATGAAGTGAAATATTTTCTAACAACGTTTTGTAAGAGTAACCATATTTTTATCGCAAATATTTGGATCAAAGTGTATTGTCAATATAACTTTTTTATTTATGTAGAGATAAAATGTTAAAATAGTTTGCATATTTTGCCTACTATATAAGCTATAATTAAATGACATGACTTGGACAAAAATAGAGAGTTAGGGCAAAGAGTAAAAAACATAGTTACCTAACATAGTCTTCGTTAGTTTGAAAGAAATGGAGGTCATTGATTCGAGTCAGAGATCGCGTCTGGATATGAATATGAAACAGTTTTTTCATCATTTCCAAGTGGTTCATTCTACTTCCTTCATTAGATCTGATGATTTCTTCCAAACTAATACGATCCTAAAGTTGAATTCATTGGTCGTATGATTCTGATGATTAACACAATTTCCTAACCATAACCCAAACCATAGAACCATAAACCAAAGTTGAAGACTGTACATCTTAAGCTAAAGATGAACTATTCTTACAAAACAAAAAACAGACACACTTCTAATCCTATTTTTTATTCCTTGCAAACTTTAATTCTGAACTTAGGACAACCATGATTTATAGAGGCATGAAAAATTGAGACTAATATTCTTGCAAGTTATCACTCCAATCTCTGTTTAGGTAGCGCCTTCAGATCTACGATTCACTGCCAAAATCTTTTATTTCGCGGACGAAGGTTACAAAAACAGAAAAGCATGCTTTTTAATTTTGTTTCCGTCACATTGCTTTTCCCTATTCCGCTCTGCATTTAAAATTTCTGTCACCGTGATACTATCATAATTTTTATTTGCATCTGTATGTTATTCTTGGCATTATATTACAGAAATATTTTATTTCCAAGTGATGCATTAACGCATAAAAAAGTTTCGTATAAGCCTTAATTAGTTTACCGCAAAGTATATTATTATTACTTCAAATTTCATTCGTTGATTCCGGCTTTTTAGAACAACCATTTTTATATCACCCTTGTCCTTCCGTTGAAACAATAACCTTAGGTCAAAAAAAATGCAA
Source organism: Hetaerina americana (assembly GCF_022747635.1). Lineage (NCBI taxonomy): Eukaryota > Metazoa > Arthropoda > Insecta > Odonata > Calopterygidae > Hetaerina > Hetaerina americana. The sequence continues at coordinate 62,682,573 of NW_027286763.1, forward strand.
ATCCGTTCTACGTCAAACACTTAACGCATCAAGGTCTACTGAAATACAAATCCGAAATAGACGGGAAGATAGCCATCCCACACCCGTGTGCAAGCCACGGGCTTCAGCATCCGCAGTTAACGCCTCTGAATAAAACCACAGAATGGCTTAAAGGCGATGACATCTTTAGGAAAATGGAGCACTTCGTTCGCCTAGAGGTCTACGGAAACGCTGATTACGCTGCCTTTTTTTATTTTTTAAATTAAGAGCCCTATTTTTTCTTCATCCCAGACAAATCAGGATGGTAATGCTTAATCAGAATTTTCATTACATTACCAAATCCATTTTGAGTTTGTTCATTATCTATAAAATCAAAGAAATCAGTAAAATGATAGTATTTTCATAAAAACGAAGATTCCAAAGGTAATAAATAGCCTTTGTTGTTTGTTATAGGAAATTTGATGAGTCTTAAATGTGAAAGGCAATGGCGTATAACTTCAAGGTTCAACGAAAATAATGAAACCCTTTGCACAATGGATGATATAATGTCCCTCTTGTAATACTCAACGGTATGCGGCCTATACCACGACCAAAAAAAGTAGGTTGGTATTTCTGCAAGCATGCAGAAATACCAACAATCGATTTGATAAATCTGGAGGATGATAGATTGTTTGTGCCTGCTACACGTACTGTATCTGAAACGAAGAGTAGAGAAACTACGAACAAAAATCAATCGCAGTATCTTACATTTCCTTTCAAAGTAATATCGGTAACTTGAATGCCGGCTTATTAATCATATTCTAGTCGATTTCAAGAAGTTTCTTAGTTCTTTCATAATTATAACTATAGGTATTTTAGCAATGTTATCTTTTAGTTCCTTTATTATATTTTTGAGCAAAGTATGTTTAGCATGTGTTGCATAACATTTTTAGATGTCCACCTAAAAGAATCAGCACTTTTGATAGATTTATTTTGATTTCGTTGAATAAATAAAAAATAGGACGCGTAAATTTGAATTCTCAAGTCACTCTTTGATTGTGAAAAACACAATTACACTATAGCTCAAACATATTATGGTACATAGGCTTGGCATTTTGAAAAAATACGCCGAAGAATAATGTAACTAATCCCTAAATGTTTCAATAGCGCATAAATGCCATGATTGATGCACAACAATTACAATTTAAATGTTGGCGTAGTTAAATGCAGTTTATCGGCATATTTCATGCTGAATTTTTCAATTAATTCATTCATTTCTAACGAAAAAAATGTGACCTAGAAATAAAAAGCAAAGCCTTTTTAAAAGTATTAAACAAACATTTGCCTGAAAAATAGATAAGGAATACAGTTTTCCAATGAAAACAAGTGAAACATGTGAATTAAGGAGGGGATTTCCTTCACATATTGCGGAGAAAGCAGAAATGGAATTAGCAGGAGGGATGGAGATTAACTCAAGCAAAGAGGATTTTAAATCAAAAAAGGATCTCGTAACACATAGCAACAACGGTCCGAATACCCGGAAACCTATCATAGAAAATATTCATGAACTGTCCACGGCTGAGGGAGTTGACGATAGCAGTCATAGACAAAAATCCTAGAAAAAAACGAAAGGAATAACGGAAATATGTTGCTATACTATTATGATCAAATGAAATGCATGTATCAAATTAATTATAAAGAAGTCTTTCGAGGAGTGGGTGAAACTTCTGAGAAGAAAAAAGGCAATAGAGAAGGGCAACTAACCTCTCACATTCCTGAGAACAATATTTAAGTTAAGTTCGTGACGAGAGTAACCATGGAAGGGAAAACTACAGAGATCATACCAGGATAAATGTTCGAGAAGCAGGCGATAGAAAATTCCTATGCGAGGAATCTAAAGTATATATAGAAAGTAAATTTGGTAAAATAATGTGAAAGCCTTTAACACTGAAATGTCTGGAATTGAAAACCTTAAATAAAAGGGATAACTTCGCACGGCTAAAAATGTTTCAAAAACCGGCGTTGAGTTTGTGGAATAACGGAAATATCCATAAATTTATTTGCGGTGAACTTAAATTTACAGGAATCTTCGTCATTAAAAAAATACTATTCATGGTTCAACAAATACTTCTAATTAAATGGGAAAAAACCTAGATTATGTTTCAATCCTCACTTCAGTAAATACGTGGGTACTAGGGTCTTATGGCAAATTTTCAAGGAATTGACATAATTTGCAGCTTGTGCAGAAATTGTGTAACTTTTTTGACTAAGTTTTGAAAATGTTAATATAAAGTCTGTTTCGTCCCATTGCATTTAAATTATATCGTCTTCTCAAGGATATAAACGATTATTCACGCAAACATAAATTCATCTCGGCCTCCTTATTGCGATTCCTTCCTTATTTAATTCTTGTTTAAATTAATAAAAGTGATTGGACTATGAAATACTTTACTCAGAGATGTATCATTGTCATTCATTTTCAGTCAATTCATAAACAGTCAGCATAAAAATTTTGGTAATAAGTAGAGCTTTGGGTCAATTGGCTCATGTTACCTCTCTTTGTTCGTTTTTGCGGTAGAAACGTTAACATTTTCGAAACACTGGAAGGAATTTCTGAGGATATTAAAACAGGAGTGAAAATGCATCCGTAATGTATCCTGTACCTTCTTTTTTACTATAATCCCTAGATGCATCGCAAGTCCCCACTAAGGTACGTATTAGAGAGTGCTGGGGCAACGTTGATGAGCATATTAAGTAAGAATTCTGTAAATGGGCGATTGGCTTTGATTCATTGGGTGATTCAATGGGCGATTCAATGGATGATTAGCATGATGATGACTTTGTGGTGACCTTAAATTATACGAGGAAAAATGAAATCATTCAATCTATCTGCTTGACAGTATTAATATTTCTTCTCTAGTCTTCAACTATCCCTTATATTGTGGAACCTTTGCTATTACCCCAACGCCGTGTCGCAAATTCGCTAGACTGATACGCATATAAGATGCTTAATTTAACAATGAGTGTCTCCGCTAAGTGAGCATATGTTATCTGTATTTTTTAAAAATTATCAATTCGTTAATTTCCTGGACGGGTCCCATATCTTTGCGGCATATTCGAAATGGGACCAAACGGACCACTCATGGCATGTTTTTGGTACCGATCCTCGTATATCCCCTCCAATTAGTACTGCGCTACCGGCTTACAGCACTATCCCACCATTATCAGGTGGAATAATATAAGAACCCAGATGCACTACATGCGAAATTTAAACACTGAGCTCAATTATGCCTGAAATGCTGAGGCTATTTACCTTAGTATGCCATTTTCCTCAGAGGGTATGGTCCAACTCTCGTCCATGTCCCATCATATTTTATATTCCATCCATTAAGGATTCCATCTTTCTCTTTCCGTAACCGAGTAAGGGTCTTTATCTCCGCTCGTCTCGTGTCCTTGCTTCACTTCCTCTCTCGTACTACCAGTCATTCAACGCTCTACCATTTTTTCCATAGCGAAATCTAAACTATACACTGCGACCCACCACCACGATTGAAATCATTGGACTCAGAGCGCAAGATTTTAATTGTATAATTTGAAATGCTATAGGTATTCAATTTTCTTGTAAGTGATACAAGATGTATAGTAAGTAGGTTGGTAGCCGAATGGACAGAGGGTTTGGGATTTTATGGCTGTGTATTTCAAACTGAGCGATGCTTCAAAGGATCACCAGCTACAAAAAGATCCAAAGGGATGTAATTTTCTCAATATCAGATTTTTATAGGAATTTGCAGGTGAAGCGACCAAATATACTGCCGATTTTAAGCTGAAAGCGAAATTTTTCAACGCCCACAAGATACACCATGAGCTGAGAGACCGATCACAAAGACTTCCTTCTGTTGTATTAGACTAATGTGGAATGGTCATAAATAGAAAAGGCTGATTTAAAAAATTGTTTCAGATTAAAATATCAGTTAATTATAATTTTATATCTTGGTGCTATGGGTAAATTCGAATATTCCTTACCCTTCTAACAATGTCAGCTTTGTATTTCGTGGGCGAACAATCTCATATCCTAGTTTCCATTATAACCCAGCTGCGCTCACGTCCTTCTGGTAACAACTTTTTGATCGTACTGCATTGTCGATCGATTAATACCTTACCTTCGATTAATACACTACCCGTCCCTTCTTCCATACACTGGGAGGATCTCTGCCTCTTGCTCCCTATTTTTAACCTCCACATCCACCTTCCTCACTTCTATATTATCCCTCATTCGTTCCCAATATATTACCCTCGTTTCCAGGAGAGCCGTTCATCATTTGCCCTCGCCTCTTTTTCTCCTACCATCTTTGCCGAATCCCCCTGTTCCCGACCCCTGCCTAACTCAGCTTTACGTGTCTTCTTCCCCTGCACTCCTTCATTCTTCCTCCCGTGTCCGACTCAAAACGCCCCTGCGTTCTCGCTCGCCCTCGCATTCACAAAGCACTGCGTAGTCCTGCCGTCCACGCTCCCGCACCCTCGTTTCCCCTCCTTTTACGCCGCTATTCATCTCCACTGTAATACCCTTTTTTCCCACGCATCACTCCATTTTATTGTGTATACACGAACTTTGACCCATAAATTTCTCCTCCTATCGTGAAAAGGTGTCCAATGGATTTATTTATGAGTTCACTTGTCCTCAATTTTACTTTTCTGATCTTAAGGAAAGAATCTCGCCAAACGTTTTGCCGTTCTTACATCCTCCTACATTGTTATTTCCGTGTTCACGTTTTTCACACAGTACGCAATCAATGCCCTGTAGGTAATATTTAATGTTCCTAGATACTTTTTTACTTCCTACTTCCACGTTCCAATATCAAAAGCTGCGGTATTTTGTGTTCAGTTTCAACCAAAGATAAGTCCTTTACAGAATAATTTTGCTGTAGCATGCATTGCGATAACAACGGAAGAAAATCAAGCCCATACTTCTACAAGGATGCCTATTAAATTACCCTTTTAGCGAAAAACGATATATTGCAGAATTTTTTAAGGAATTCCAGGAGAATGATACGCTTCGTCCTGGTAATATTGGCCAATATGATTGCTTTTCAAGTTAACTTTTTATGCTTACACTGCAAACGATTAAGAAGTGATGTTCCCTGGCATTAATGAGCCAGCCTCAACCCATTTTTTTAACGTTTTACACTATATTTTTCATTCTAATTTCTAATTTTGATTTACAACTACAGATTTAGAATTAATTCTTGAGTCATGAATAATGCTCGTACCGCTATTTCCACGTTCCGTTTCTGAGAATTTTAGGTGCATAAAGAAACCCCCCGCTTGAAAACTTCCGCCTTAAAAGATTACCCAGCAAGCAGATGGGATATCTTTTAAAATATTGCTCTTGAAAAATGCATATACATGGATTATAAAATAACTGAAAGATGGTTTATGAATATATACACACATACATATATATATATATATATATATATATATATATATATATATATATATATATATATAATTATATATTTATATATATATAATTATGTATATATATCTATATATATATATATATATATATATATCTATATATATATATATATATATATATATATATATATATATAAAATTATATATTTATATATAATTATATATATATCTATATATATATATATATATATATATATATATATATATATATATATATAATTATATATTTATATATATATATATAATTATATATATATATATATATATATATATATATATATATATATATATATATATATATATATATATATATATATAATTATATATTTATATATATATATATATATATATAATTATATATATATATATATATATATATAATTATATATTTATATATATATAATTATATATATATATATATATATAAAATTATATATTTATATATATATAATTTTATATATATATATATATATATATATATATATATATATATATATATATATGGGAAAATGGATACACACAGTAATCAACCCGAAGGTCGGTTTAGGAAAATGGATAGGAACATATACTATATAAAGGACGAACACACAAGAGGTGGGGCAGGCGGAATCAGGCAAATCACGAACGTAAAAATTATTTCCTTGACCGGGATGTGAAAACCGGCTCTTTTCAGATTCCGGGCGGATGCTCTAACCACTTAAGATTACAATTTAGGCAAATATTACATTTAAGTACGATACCAAAATAATATATTTATTTTTCAACATTGTCACCGTTGAGGCTAACATATTTCCCCCAACATGTAACAAATATTATCATTCCGTCACTAAAAACTATTTTCTAAAATCCAGGACTTGACAGCTACCTTCACCTCATCATTCGAGATGTACTGATTAACCTTGAGGTGCCTCTAGAGTTGAGGGAAAAAAATTTGCAAGGCGCAAGATCGCGGGATTAAGGAGGGTGTGGAATCGGTTCAAATTTCAGGTTTCGCAGAGCCACTCCAGTTACGCGCGAAATTTTTGGACGAGCGTAGTCATGTTGTAAAATTAATGGCGCCAGGCTGCCTTTAAGACGACAGACCTCTTCCTTAGATATTCCAATATGGTTTGTGATACGCTTTTGCGTGGTTTTCCGGTCATTTTGAATCAACACTTCGACGGGTTGGCGATATTTATCGGTTATGGCAGTGATCGGACGTCCGCTGCGTGTTTCATCAAATATTATGCCTTTCCAGGCTCACAACCACGAAATTCTATTACCCATCGATTTGCAGTAGACCTATCAACAGCATCGTCCCGTAAACAGCCTTAAAGCGACGATAAATTTCAGTAGGAGTTACTTTTTCAGCAGTTAAAAATTCGATAACAGCACGCAGTCTAACTCGCGCTGACATAGCACTAGAAAACGTCTCCATACTTCCACTTCTGGAAATACACTGGATTATTTACATGACCTCAAACCTGCGAATGCATGTTGAGGGGGAATTTTACTTCCACATGCCACCAGGAGTGCTTCTGAAGGTCATTTTGTTTGTGATCTACTTCCATGTGTGCATTAGTTTTCAGCCTATCCTCGTACAATGCCGAAAACAATTCCCCCCTCCATTTGTCCTGTACACAGAAGAGAAAGCTAGTTTTTCTAGGAGGAGAGATTAAATACAAATAAACCCTGGTTTTAAGAGTACAATGTACGTAGGTGAACACGAGTTATGCTCGAAGATAAAAGGATATATTAGTTAAATTATATTATGGTTTTATATAGATTGAGAAATCTATGCCTAGAAACCTATTCTATCTCACCTGCTTTATATTTATTACACTACTCCCTAGTGTCTTATTGCTTATTATGGCTAATCTGCGCCGGATATCCTCCATACGATACAAATTATTTTGCACGATTTTTCGGAATTTTCAGTTATCTCCCCCTCCTTTTGTAGCTCAAATTTCCTCACGTTAGTGGAAGTGACGGTTTCCTATCAGAAGTTGTCCCATCCACTGGCACACTTCATGATTCCGCTTCTCGATATACACTGGATAAACGCAATAAACTCAAACGTACACATGGGAATGGCAGATGAATGTTACTTCCACCTGCCACATGGCGCGCTCCTGAGGGTTATTTCATTGGCGCTCAAAAAGTATGTGTACGTTTCCTTTCAGCCTAGTACGTTTCGTTTCAGCCTACCCTCGTAGAGGTGCGTCCTTTCTTAGTATTTCTGTGTTTAAATATCTAAGTCAAAGTTTTGATGTACGTATACATACAATTATGCATACGTGTCCAAGGCTATAATGCTGAAATTTATTTTACCATACTTATTCAATAACAAGATTATTCTAAATGTATTTTTAATCTATACACACACACAAATATAATATATATATATATACATATATATATATATAGTACAATACACAGTAACACACAATATAGAAACACAAAAAAGGAAGAACACTCACACGTTATTTCTTGATATTTCGACGGAAACAATCCGTCTTCAGCTGAAGATTTAGAATATATATATGTATATGTATATATATATATATATATATATATATATATGGGTAGAGCTTCGGCCCGGGAAGTCGAAAGATTCGATGTTCCAGTCAAGAAAATATTTTGCACTTGTGATCTGCTCGATTCCGCTTTCCCCACCTCTCTTGTGTTCGTCTTTTTTTGTGTCCTATCCCTTTTCCTTATATCTTTTTCCACGTGAAGGAGTGTATGTTCGCTATATGGTGGGTTTTCGTGTTTGAATGCGTATTTGGCCAATGCGGCTCGTCCTATTTGTCAGGCATTGCATGCCACAAAACGCATTGTTTCTATCCTTTATGATTGTATGACCTATTATGCTGTTTGATTGATTCACTTACTTTCCTTTGTCATTTGCTCGTCCATTTTTCCTTTGGTGGTTGAAATAGCTCCCATCTCTTGGCCAAAGAATCTGAGCACTTGGTTGCATAAACCTTCCGCAGATTACAGTGCTAACTACGTTTCTTCGATGACTCAAGTCTTGGTCAAAGAAGTATGTTTTCACTAGTGAGTGATCTGCTTAATTCCGCCTTCCCCACCTCTTTTGTACATATATATATATATATATATATATATATATATATATATATATATATATATATATATATATATATATATATATATACTCTTATATACAGAAACATATATAAGGAAAAGGGATAGGAACACGTATAAAGGACGAACACAATAGAGGTGGGGAAGGCGGAATCGAACGGATCACAAGAGTAAAAATATTTCCTCAACCGGGACTCGAACACCGGATCTTTCCACTTGCCGGGCGGATGCTCTTAACCACTTGAGCTATCGAGGATATGTAATTTACCCTGAGATCCGTGGGTCTTATATGTCGCCAAGCGCCCCGATTCTTTAGCCAAGAGATGGCGTCAGGGGGCTGTTTCACCCACCAAAGGAGAAATAGACAATACACAAGAGGAAAGGTCCATGGTTAGAATTCATACAACATCATACAGGAAAAGAACAGTGCGTTTCGTGGCACGCATAGCCAGAAGAAAGAGATGAGCCACTAAAACCGGACCCTTTTCGTCGAAAATGCGGGAATACTTTGAATTTTCCTTACTTAAATATCGTGTAACGCCCCTTTCCCCTTGAATCACCCGTCCAATGTGAAATATGTTTCGAAATTAATCTATTCCGAAAGGAGGAGAGAGAGAGAGAGATGGGGGTCGGACGGAAGGAAGTGGAAGTTGAAGTGAAATTCCAATAAACTTCTGGAATTCGAGGCAACATCGGTAGGCGCGCTTGATTGACGCACAGATGAGCGTCACCATTCTATCGCATAAGGGGCACCAACCCGACCGATTTCCCCGGCATTCCACGCGCTTCAGTCCGTCCACTCGCTGAAACAGGACGTCTGGGAATTTGCAATCAATCTTTTCCTCCGACTTCAATCACCCGAGGTACGGTGTCCCCTTACGTTCCCCCGGGCTTTCTCTATCCCCCCCCCACCCATCGCTCTATATTCTGTAGACCTGCCTGAGGCTCCCTTTTTCCGGCTACTCCCTCTCACCAAAAACCCAAACTTTGTTCCTCGGCGACTCTGAGACAAGTACACTACAGTCAACTTTCACGTCCGAGGCGGTTGAACCCTAAGTTCCCCCCACTCACCCTAACTTGGCCACGTGATTGCTCCACTTTCCGTTTCGCCTTGCTCTTATCTTTTCCCCTCCCCGTTCTCTTCTTCCTCCTCTCAATCCTTCCCCCTTCCAGCATCATTCCCTTCTCCGCAGATTCGGGCTTTTGGTATTTTTTCTTTAGATTGGCCATACCTATCAGGTTTCTCACGTCGCCTCTTCCGTTCTCACGTTTTTGGCGTTTTTTTCACGGGAACATTCCCAATTTGGCATCTCATCATTCATCCTTTGGGATGGAAGAGGTGGATTCTTTGAGTACGAGTGCCATTTAGTGTTTCGATTCCTCGTGTACAGTACCAAGAACACGTCATGGAGTAATCATTGAAGCACAGTCCCGCCCTTCATTTTCCATTTTTATGTACATTGCTACCTAAAAATTTTGTTAACGTTCTAATAAAAATACTTTTATTTAAAAATATACTTAACAAGTATATACTTATCACCAAACGATTTAGTTGCCTACGTCTTACTTCCTTCCACGAGAAAACGAGGCAAATCACCAGCATCCATCACGCTTAATGATACCGTAGACCGATTTCCTATTTTCCACAGGAATGATATTGACACTAATCCACTAAATCTCATCAACTCGTTCGCATATGCTTGTCTCGAAAGAAGAGCACGAAAAACGGTCCATTTTACAGAAGTCATCAAATTTATTTGAACTAATATCATAATAAGGTAATGAATATTACAACAGGTATATGAGGGAGTACTGAAGCGGTATTTCAGTGAATAAAGTGGTCCTGCTTGTGTTCTGTGCACAAAGTACTTCGATCGAGTAATTTTATTTTGGATACCTCTCTAAATTCCCAAAAATATAACAATGTAGTAAACCGTTTTCTAAAAACAGTTCTAATCTCCCTTGGCTAGCTTATTTTTTATATTTAAAAACCTGCTTCATAACCCTGTAGGAAATAAAAATAAATAACTATCACTGCATCTTTTCAAATTCCTTTTTTTTGAAGCGGGTGGTGCTAATAACCAGTGTGAAATAAAGGTTTAGGCTTTCTCTCAATAGGACTCCCAGCGGCTTACTTTATCCACCCGAACATATCTACTCATATCTTTTACCATTTCATTTATGCTGTCTCGTTTATTTCTCTCCAAGGGATCAGTTTATAACTTATGTCGCAACAAAAGGCAATATGACAGATTTGGCAATTTGTAAGGCCATGTGAACTGGAAACATAACACCACAAGGAAACCTCTTGAGTTTTATGATATAAATAGGACAGGAGCCAAAACAATTTCTTCGTAATCCAACATGTGGTAGACATGAGAGTAAGAGCCGATAACATAAATCTACATTTGGGCATTTATAAATGATTAAAGACGCAGATGTGGCGTCATACTGCGGGAAAGGGAGTAAGCACATTTGTAGCGAGAAGTGGCTATGGAAATTCGTAAAAGTTTCACCTAATACCCATATCTTCTACATTTCAAAATAAGTCGTTACTAGACCCTCACAATTTGGGTGTTCTACTTCCATGAAGGGTATTTAAATGACCATAAGCGCACAAAAGAGATACTGTTCAAAACTTGCTTTTGTTTATAGGAATATAGGAATATTATGTCCAATAAATAAGAATTCAATATATATTTGAGATACAAACACGAATTTCAATTAATACTTGGATCAATATTAGAACTACATCCCTTGTTGGAAATTTTAATAACATAAAATACTGCGAACAAATATTCGTGACAACAGTGGTTAGGAAAAACTTTTATTTCACTTTTACCATAGCGTCGTCCAGCAGGACGTTTAACCTAGTGGGATAGGTATGCATGAATCGAAAATTCCATACCAAGGGTATTAAGCTCAAAACAGTGAAATCTAATGTGATACAGGTCATCGTTTCATGCTCAAACATTTGGCGATAGAAAAACCGGAATTATTTGCCGCAATAGATGAGAAGGTTTCCAGAAGAAATTTATGAATCTTTTATCACAACTGGACATGAGTTCCTTCCTGTATTTTCAGAATAAGAATCATCGAACCCCATGACTACAATAAGGCTCAGACAGATGATTATCTTATTCAAAAGTGACGACATCATTTTGCAATAATTGCACTTTTTACGCTAATACAAATAATCAAAAGAGAATGATTGACAGTTTTACCTAATTAAAAGATAAACGCTAAAATAATGATTAAAATAAGTCAGTAGCCTTCTGAGTAATAAATAGTTGCGCCGGAATTTGAAATAATTTCCAATATATACGTATGTCTATATACAGGGTTCGTCCGGAAAATAAGTGTACTGAGCTCAGGAAAAAAAATGTATTACACTTTTACATATCTTAAGCTAATATTCCTCAAAATAGGACCCTTGTGAGTCGATACACTTGTTCCAGCGGCGTTCACATTCCTGGAACGCTCCCGCGAAGGCATCATCGGGAACTTCTCGAAGACACGTCGTCACGGCCTCTTTGACGGCGTCCAAAGTCCCGTATCGCGTTCCTTTCAAACTCCTCTTTATCTTCGGGAACAGAAAGAAATCCGGTGGTGCCAAGTCCGGGCTGTAGGGCGGGTGCGGCAGCGTTGCCACGCCGTGCTTGGGCAAGAAGTCCGACACGACAAGCGCGGTGTGAGACGGTGCATTGTCGTGATGCAGCCGCCAGATGTTTTTGATCGCTGGCCGGACGCGGGCGACTCGTTTTCGAAGCCTGTCGAGCACTTGGACGTAAAATGCAGCATTTACAGTTTGTCGTTCAGGTACAAATTCGTAGTGGACGACTCCCCTTTTGTCAAAAAAGACAATGAGCATCGCCTTGATCCGAGATTTGCTCATGCGAGCTTTCTTTTGACGGGGTGATGATGGGGTGTGCCACTCCGCACTTTGTCTCTTCGACTCCGGGTCGTACTCAAAGATCCACGTCTCGTCACCCGAAACAACGTTCTCTAAAAAATGTGGATCATTTTTGCAGTGATCCGCAAGTTGTGTCGCGATTTCCAAACGATTGAGTCTTTGATCATCACTGAGCATTTTCGGCACCAACTTTTCACAAATTTTTCGCATCTGTAATTGCTCCCTAATAATCTCGTGCACTATTGTATTTGGCACATTACACTGCTCTGCTATCATCCGAACACTAAGACGACGATCAGAGTTCAGTACATCGCGAACTTTTCGCACATTTTCGTCGGTGAGTGTCGTTGATGGGCGTCCAGGCCGTGGTTCGTCGTCGACCTCTTCTCTGCCCTCCACGAACATCTTGTGCCACCGAAAGATCATGTTTCTGGACATGGCTGACTCCCCGTAAGCCTGGTTAATCATACCGACAGTTTCGGTACACGATTTCCCAAGCTTTACCGCAAATTTGATGGAATAACGCTGCTCCAAAAACTTCGGCATCGCGTTCCGTGACGTGGGTCGGGCGTGGAGGTTCGCGTTAACAGAGCGCCTCACTACACCACAGCTCAGAGCCGACTGCCTTTTTCAGCGTCGCTTGCCAACATACCACCCTCCAATCGCAGCCCGTCAGAGCGGTGCTGGGCGCGCCTGGAGCGGCGGGAAAAAATCAGTACACTTATTTTCGAACGCTGTATATATATTATATATATATATATATATATACATATATATATATATATATATATATATATATATATATATATATATATATATATATATATATATATATGTCCCAGAGACATGCCCGTCTAATGAATATATTGCTGAAAATAGGAAAAGATTGGTGGGACATGAGGTTATTCCACAACCTGTACATATCTCAGACTGCTCAGGTACGAGTGGGAAACGAGGAAATCAGTTAGGCCTGCTGATGACCAAGCTTCAGTTTGCCAGTCAGCCAAGGGGTTGCAAGCATTGCTTAGTGAATTGGAAATTCATTGCGATAGATATAGGATGAGAATCAATATCATTAAAACAAATGTTATGCGAGTTTCAAAAAAGAAAAAGGCTAAGCTTAACATAAAAATAGGAGGGCAAAAACTAGAGCAGGTAGAACAGTTTACATATCTCGTAAGTGTTTTGTGGACCAACACGGCCTAAGTAGTATGGACGTAAGGAGAAGGATTGCGCTAGGCAAAGAGGCTTTCACAAGGAGGAGGGAGTTGATGACAGGAACTACATATATATTTATGCATATATATATACATACAAAAATTCTATGTATGGTGGGGAAGGCGGAATGAGGCAAATCACGAGCGTAAAAATATTTCCTTGACCGGGACTTGAACAGTGGATCTTTCCATTTGCCGTACATAACTCCTTATCAAAATCAACCAAGCGATATCAACCCAAATGAAACAACCTAAATAAATATTTTATTGTTTCCCCAAATGTTCTCCTTTAGAGTCTGTTGAATAAAACTACATAGCTAAAGCCACTGAAATGTTGCTAATGATACAGGTATACTCCTTATCCTTGAATGCTCAAGGGTTATGCTTGCACTAGTGCTTCTCAGAGGATCCAAAGATATTTCAATATTCAAATTTCAGATTGTACATAATAAAACTGTGATTTATCACTAAAGAAAATATTCCAATTATTTTCATTTGTTTTTTGCCACCTAGTTCATTATTAATCAAAACGGGTTTCTTTTTCTAGTATCTAGATTTTTCCGTTGTTTTATTTTTAATTTCACCACCGCATTAGAACTTGGGGAGTCATAATGACAAAGGTTAAAATCGAAAATGTAAAATCAAGACAGTTTTAACTCCTGTCTAACTCACACCCATTAAACATTACCTTTCAGTTTGTTAATGTTTAAGAAGTACAACAAATCTTTCAGGTTAGTATTAAATGTTTCGTTAATTTCCATGCTTTCAACTATATGGCATTTAGAGAGACTTAACGGTTTCGTTATTGAATTTGGTACGCTTTACATAATATGTTATTAGCATCTCACTCACTTAAGACAGCCGGCTCAAAAACGATTACTTCCTTGTTTCAATCCTACATTTACGCCGTGTTTTCATTTCTTTCTGCTGTCTTCTCTTATTCGTGGATTCCAAGGGCGTCCCGCTTTGTACTTCCCCATCTCATTCTATCTGCCATTCTCACGCGTAACCACTCTCAAGCCTATTGAACCACCAACGGCCGTCGTTTCGTCCACTTTACACGTCAATCAACCACTTACCACTTCTCTCCATTTCAATAGTCCTGACCATTTATCCCTCTCCTATCCTTTCAACACGCTCAGCCACCCTCCCCTTTTCATCCGTTGGATTAATACTCATCACTGTCATTCAAGCCTATGTTCGCCAAATTCTAAGTTATTCCAGCTATCAATTAAACTTCTAATAGTGCTCTCTCCAAGAAATTTAACTCTCATTGGTGTAAATGTTTTATCAAGAAATTAAATTTACCTGTTTTAGGTCTTCTATGTCCCTTTAAAAACCCTAATTACTGTTCATCGATCATTTTTTTCTAAATTGGGTTCTATTAAATCTCATTCATAGTATCATCCTTTCCACAGTGTTGTCTACATTATTTCTTATTTACCTTTAAGAGATGGCTTATGATTGATATTTGAAGTACCGCCCCACACGGTAATGACAGTTCAAAACGCACCTGGAAGTAGACGTAAGAATTATTCATTCTTAATTGAGTAATTTCTATAATTTGCCAAAAAATTAGTGAGCAATATTTTGATTTCATTTTGATTACTTAATTCCAAAATTATGTTCCTAATTTCTAACTCTACATATAATGTACATACTGCAGAAAAGGTAAATTTTCATCGTTGTTTGTTTTTCTTTGGTTGAATGGTCTTCTGTTTTTCAATTGATATTTTCATGTCCATCACTTTCCCTTGATGCTCAGCCACGACATATTTATTTAGTACTTAAGTATTTAGTACTAATCCAAGCGATCCTATATTTTTAATAAGTACCATCTTCTACAAACAAAATTCTACTAATGTAGAACAAAATTCTACATTAAAAATAATTCTTAATTTTGTGTCAACCTTTGACCTTGATTATTTTGCCGGTTTATTGCCGGTAGATTATTTTCTGATAAATCTGCTTATCCTTTTTGCACCTCTTCATGGTTATGATACTCACCATGACCATCCTAATAATGAGATGGACATACTTATATTGTTGTGAGTTTTTGATAAGACAATTTCAATTTGAGATGGTTTACTAGGGAAGGTAGAGGTAAAATTCCCGAAATAAAATGTGTTCTCTAAACCTGGTCTCAATAAGTTTTATCCTAAAATCTGAGTAATTATTTCTCATATTCATTACTCTCAAAAATTGTTTATTGATGTTTTTCCGTGCCAAATAATATTCAAAATCGGCTTTTCCGGCCCCGTTTATATGCTGTACAAAACTCAATGCATGGGAAACTCTCTATAGTTTTATTTTCACTTGTTAAGCTAACCGCAAAGGCGAATATTTATATTGACACATATATGCGGGTTCTTTGTGGTGCGAAGTGATTTATAAACGTAATCGTATAAATTCATGAATTTTTTTAAATGTTAACTTGTTAATTGATAAATTAAACTGTACTTCAACGAAATATGGTATATCTTGAATATATTTTTTCCACTATTTCCTTCAAGTGGCCCTGTGACCCACTACATATTTTGATTTTCATAAAAGAGGATCAAGGGAGTTTGGTTTAATAATTTTGTTTAAAATTGGTTATTAATTGATGGATTAGAGAATAAATCTACCAGCATCTAATTTAGATTAAATCCTATAAGAAATAGTTTTTCTTAACAGGCTCATTTTCACAATTTCTGAGATTTGATTCTAAAAACCTAAAGCACGTTTTATATTCTCAAATCGTCAATATCTCATAACGCATTTCATGTAGTCAAAAGAATAAAATGATCCTCTCCTTTTTCAATTACCCTCTGCACACTTTGCACTTGCTCACTTTTTACAATTTCAAACAATTGGATTTTATGAGGGTAAAAGAAACTTAAAATTTCCACAATAAATATTTAACATTTCACGACCATGGTTTTGAAACCATGGTCGTTAAATATTAAAGTTTTATTGCGGAAATATTAAGTTTCTTTTCACCCTCATAGTGAAGGAATTCCACAAAGTTAAACCTTAAACTGTTGTTTTGTTGGATTTTCTTCATAAACTTTCATCATCATCATCAATCCTAAGATTGTTTGACTGAAGCTCTACGTTCTTCAATATTCTACGGCAAATACTTCTTATTGGAAAATTCAAGTTGTTTGCTTTATCTTAACGCCCCGATGTCCTTGCAAAGGTTTGAGAAAGATGTCTGGGGTTAGAATAACTGCCAAATAGTGTCACAGAATAACTATCAATTTCTGTTTACATAAAAGTTTGTATTTGGCAGTTGTAGAGACTCAAAGGCATAAGATTAAAAAAATAGCCCAACGATCATCAAAAATTCAAACATCGGTATTACAAAATTTGAATTCTGAGTCTGAGTCTATTTATGCTGGAAAGGAGACATTATCATTCGAAGAAAGCAAAGATTATTCGCTATTTGGAGAAGTGGTGAGATATTAGAAATTGATTTTGGTAAGTACAAGTACATGGATAACTTAGCATAGTCCATGGCTGATTTTACAGAATATTCATATCACTTATAAAAATCTCCGCTAAATGGTGTACTGGATACAAATATTACCAATTTTTTAGCTTCGTGTAACACTATCCAGCTTAAAATTTTCATCTTATCTCTCACTCTCTCACTGATTCTTAGCAAATGTTTTTACTTTACCCTTTCTACCTCTTTCCTTACTTTGTTTCCTCGTGCTTCAAATCCCCTCAACCCTTCCTTTCCTCCTACTATATTTCCCATTTTATCTACTGTGCCACAGATTGCTGTTACTCCAGAGGCCGAAAAGTCCGGAAAGCATGGAATATTCAATCAGGTATTAAATTAGGGTGAAGAATGTTAGGAGGAAGTTCATATTTAATCATTCCCTTTGATAAATAAGCAACAGCTCTCTTGAAATTGGTAGTTTAATTTTCAAAGCAGAAAAGGATGTTAATACGACCTTTGCGTTGGCGCTAAATTAAGTATGAGGTATAATATATCAGGCCTTGAAAAAGGGTTATCAAGAATCATATCAAATGCTGAAGTAGCTATTGTATGAAACCATCTTACACATTTATGCTTGCATTATATAAGAACACATTTTAGGATTACAATAATTGGAAATCATTGTTTGGTATTAGATTAGAGCCAATGGAAATCAATGTGTGGTATGATTGGACATAACCGACGAATATCCAAATGTCTCGCGGATGGGATTAGAAGCCGAATTATTTGGCACATGTTCCTTCGGATATTAATATATTGATACATTGAATTGCTAAGTGAGTGAGATAAATCTCATAAACATTTTATAACATGATTTTTCAGTGATTAAACAATTTTTTTATTCAAACAATTATTACTATGACTCTTGTACCAAATACGATTAATATTCGAGAGAACAAAACAATGTCAGCTATTAATGATCCGGATGACCAAAAGTTGTGTTATATGTAATTTCAAAGTATTTTCTGAGAATCAAGGAGATGTTCTCTTTTTATTGTCCAATAATGCCTAGTTTTTATGATACATACAAAAATGTATTTTGTTTGATTCATTTATTTAAATACCGACTTGTGTGTGACAAAGTAAAGTGCAAAGTTACAAGTAACCTCAGCTGTTGAGACACGTAAAAACTATATAAATCAGTTTTAGTTGCATGTAGAGTTCATAGAATGTTGAATAAAATTGGGATATATTACCAGTACTTTAGGAAGATAAAGGTAAAATTACACATTATTGGTTAGGTACACATCATCGGTAGGGTTACAGATTCATTGTATTTTGCTATTTCATATTTCTATTTCATCAGAATTGTTCACACAAGTGAAATAATTATACCAGCTCATACTAAAAGAAAGACTTGTACTTTTTAGTTTGGATATTAAATACTTCCACGAAGTGAAGCCTGAAACGATAAAATACCAGCTCACGTATACACATATATCAAATGAATGGATGTTATTAATTAATTAATGTATTTAGAGATTATTTTTCAAGTAATTTTTCTCCGATAAATTTCTATGACACTCGAGCTCTAAGGCCTCGTAAAATGACAACTTTACATAAAATCTCCCTTGGCTGTAATTAATGATTAATTTCTATGAATGGAAATCATCACTACTGAAGGTCTCATATCCATAAGTACATTTCACGGCCAGTCTTTGAAAGAAAGACGACAGATATCGAAGTTATTAGAGCTTAGGACAGTTGAAGTTTCAAATCATCAAATAACCTCTAATTCATCCGAAATTGTGATCTTCTGGACACAAAATATTTCTAGGAAAATGAAGGATACAATATGATAGATTGGCTCAGCATATTCAGTATCAGCATGAATACCATACACGCGAATATAAATGTGTGCTATGCCTTCATCTGTCGGAAAATCTTTGCTGTGAGCCCTTTTTATATTGAATCAAAGCACTTCATTTATATCTTTAGTTGGTGAATCTTTACAGTAAAATTATTACGTGGCACCATTTATCCGGCAGAAAAGACAATTTATAATAACGACAGAAACGGAAGAGCTAGAATTCTTCCGTGCGTTCTGATTCGATGATATTGTGGAATAGGTACGATAGTGGAAAACCTCAGGCAGCTTTAATTCGTTCATCATTTTCCGAGATGCAGGTATGACAGGATGAGTTTGCTGCTGAGTTTCCTTTCATTATTACTCATGAGGAGAAAATGTCCGTTCCTGGAACAATCTTCATCCTCATTCTTTCCATTTCCACCACCCGAAAGACCTCACTTACATTACTCGAATTATGCTCATCCCCGGAGTAAACCAGCAAACACAACGCATCAAACGAATTTTCCCCTACGTTGCCATGCCTTCCACATGTCATCTTTGCCCATCCTTCTCTGGACCCTCAAAATTTCATTCCATCAAACACCCTTCTCTCCCCCTCACTCTCCTCCATGGCTAGCTTCCCCGCACAACTCCACTTCTCCGTACCGCTTTATGGGTTAATTCCATCCGGAGGGCGAGCAGCCATGAGCAAAGCAATCAATGATGGAAAGGGTAGTGGGACTCTTTATCCGCCCGGCTAATTCAGTCGAGATCGGAGGAAATCTCCACAGGGAGGGGCTTACAAACGAAGCCGCAGACTTCTTTTTTGCACCAGCTGCGGTGGATAAGGCAGTCCCTTTGTATGTAAACCTCCATAGGAAAATTTATCGCATTACATAATTATACGCGCGTAATTGAAAAGAAAACAGTGAAAGGAAAATTCAAGGTACTCGTATATTACTAAGAAAATAGATTCATCAAAAAATAATGATAAACCGATAAAAAAATGATTACAATTATTAACATATGACTATCTCTATCTCAGATGTATATGGTTCATTTTTTAAATAATGCTATCAAATGATGATGTAATCCGTTACCAAGTCGTTGCTTCAGGCATAACGCATAATAAGTAAAAGATGCCTTATATATGTACATTTCACTTGTTTTTATAGTACCCATATAATTGGACAGCCACCGTGAAGTCCATTGCCTGATAATGTGAGAGCTTAAGCAGTGTCAGGTTCTTCTATATCATAAGAATCTATTTCTACTGAGATAAAATTTCGCTGGACCAGCTTCACAAAAAGGAAAAGAAAGAAATCGAATACAATTACAGACGAGTAAGAGACCACGTCATTCCTTCTTTAACAAACGACTTGATGAACACATAGGAAGCGGAAAAGAAAACCGGCAATAAAGTAACTGAGAGTAATTAAACTGACTGTCGTAGAGAGAATTAAATTCAATTTTGCAATAAATAGTTTATGTAATCAAAGAAATCATGTAAATATATATAGATTCGCATAAACTAGCTTCAAAACATCTCTTTAGCGCCAGAAACTGGAAAATTAGCTAAATATTTAATTGGCAATGAATAATATAAAAAATTCGAAAACAATTCCGACTGATAACCATGTTACCTGAAAAAGATTTGAAAGAAATTACCTAAACATCAAAGAAGACTTGAAACCGGTTAGTTCAGTGATCTGAAAGAGAGAGAGGACAATTGATAACAAGCACAGAGAACTAACGTTTCACATTTTATCGATCGCAGGCACACGAAACTAAAAAACACAAAATCAACTGATTACAAACCTGGAAATACAAGAAGCTGATCAAAACTAGTTTAACAAAATAGTCTAATTTTTCCTTTACTCTATCATTCTTCGGCAGAGTGATTTCGCCCATTAGATTAGAGTATAAACGATTTTCCATATCCTCTTCCATGGATAATATATTGATGATATTATTTGCACTAATTATCCTATTATAGCTAAAATGATGTCGTGAGTTGGCTACACAGAATACCTAAACCGATAATAAAATAAAATTGTCTAGATTATATAATATATCACAAACAAAAATAGTTGAAATATTTAGAACAGCCTATTGGTTAAAACATAACGTGGAAGTATTTTAATTTTTTTGTGTTTTATTCCCTATGCTTCGGTATTTCAGTCCCATTCCAGTAAGGTAAATAAAATAATCTCTTTTCCTCCATCAATATTGGTGTTGACCGGTATTGTGAATATTACAAACACCACTGTAAAGCAACTTGCTCATGAGCTAACGCATAATTCTGGTTGATAAAAAAAGTAAAAATGTTATATATTAGCTACTCAGTCATTCATAATGGCTAAAAAATATTTCTAAATAAATTCCAGGTGAAAAAAGACCCATAATAATACAACATCACTAAGTTGGCATTGAGACACCAATAACCTGGTAAGGAACTGAATGTTTTACTTTGGAGATTAGCTTAGACGGTGAAAATATAGCTAATAAAGAATTCAGTATAGGAGAAGATTAACCACCGACATATTACGCTTTTTACAACTATCCATTGTAAGATGTGAACTTAATCAAGAGACCATCGAAAGCATATTTCATGCAACGAAAATTAATACACTGATATAGTATGAAAACGTACCCTAGAGGGGTACCAAGATATCAGGTCCTCAATAAGGTTATTCGTGAGTATCTCAGCAATTATCAAAATGAATCTTTTTTGCTATATAACAAGTATTTTAAATACTCTTTAATACTCTTAATATACTCTTTAAAGTTCGCCAAGGTTCTTTTCTTCCAACGGGTACAGCTGACTCCTCCCTTGATCATCCTTCCTCTTCTTTCTGGCCTCGAGGTTTTCGCTTCCCGGGATTCTCGTACGAACCTTTACTTCCTATATCCCAATTCACGCCTTATTTGTCCAGTTTCCCACTTTCTCCCGGACCCTTACTTGCACCGATTCGTTCCCCCATCCAGTGCAACCAATCGTCTACTGTAAACCATCCAGCATCCTCGTATACCTACGTCAACAAAGAGAGAGAAGGAATGCGTACGACACGAAGACAAGCAAATATCACCGGTCATCGTCTAGGAGTATCTATGGGTGGGAAAGTATAGGACTTACAAATGATCCTCTGAGAGCTGCCAAGTGACCTTCAGATTTCGAATTCCCTTAAAGGAACCAGTAGGGGGGCCACAAGGGTAGGATCGGCTAATCGGATAGTCTCTTTAACGGAGGGAATGGGGATGAGGCAGAGGTGATTAGCATTCGGATTCGGGGAGAGAGGTGAGGAAACTTATGGTTGAAAACGGCAGAAATGAGGGGCCATATGGGATAAAATGGGAAGGAAATGAGAAATAACGACGGCTGGGAAGGAAACAGGACCGGAAAAAGGTGGGGAATCGTTAAGAGGGATGAAAGAGAGGGATCGTAGGGAAAGAGTGGGAGGGATTGCCCGGCTGTGCCTTAGAGAGAAGGTCTCCCAAAGACGCAAAGGGTGCATTTGAAAGTAGCAGTTAAGCCAGAGATGTTCCAAGAGAGAATTTCAATGTTTTGCTCCGCCCAGAGGTGCCGGGCCTCGAAAACCAATAGGCCTAAAGGGTGCTTATTCTGAAGCTGTCAGAAGCCACAAACTTTCCCCTTTCATCTTAAAAAGTCTGTAGAGAAAAGAGAGGGAAAAAATTGATCACATTTCATTTAGTGAATTTTCCTGTGGCACGACTCACAAAAAAGAACCTGCACATCCATGTATTTTAGATAGATATTTTAGTACCCTGTAAGCCACCAATAAAGTGTGTGGCAGGGGTGAATACGCGACACTAATTTTGACCCGAATATGACCCTACCGCGGTCGGATGACGTTATTCTGATCCCTTATCGCCCGTGGAAAAAATGACATTTTAGTCTATCCGTTCTAAACTTAATCTCTCTAATTTTATTGACATGATCTCTCCTACCGTAGAACGATGGGGGTAGTAATACATTTTCAACATCACTGCAAAAGAGACATCCTTCCAATTTGTGCAATAGATTTAATCTATTATTTCACCTTTGCACCGTGAGTGGTTCCCAACCTAGATCCTCTAGGATTTTGGATACGCTAGGCTAGCTTGGTGAGTAGTTTACTGTAAGGTATTTGTGACGGAAGCTTCCTTTAAATCTAGAAAAACCGCGTTCACTGGAGGATTGCTCTCTTTAACGTTCGACGAGTATTTATCGTAATATTATATCTGATTATTTAGGTCTCTACCACACAATTTTTACGAGTATGATAAATATTATCACCTGGGTTATTTAGTTGCCTCGCATTTACGCGATAGTAAAAATAAATTATATATGACTTTACTGGCTGCCAATATGGCAGCAAAGTAGAGTCAAGTAATGTGAATTTCGCGCCTTCCTATACTGAATCGAATGATTTCACTAGTTATTGCCGGTATGTTTTGGCCCGGC
Source organism: Hetaerina americana (assembly GCF_022747635.1). Taxonomy (NCBI): domain Eukaryota; kingdom Metazoa; phylum Arthropoda; class Insecta; order Odonata; family Calopterygidae; genus Hetaerina; species Hetaerina americana. The sequence goes on from NW_027286763.1 coordinate 62,705,970, forward strand.
CTCATTGTCTACACACCATGTTTATTTTTTTTCATATAATTGTGTTAACAATCCGGGTGCACCTTTTAAACAATTCTTTATTTTTTTAGAGCCGATAGATGTAAGATCAGTTTCTCACTCTGGAAAACTTATTGACTTGAAACAAGGTCTATGGTTTCTCCGAGTAAAGTTTTAGATCCTTTATCGTGGTGACGAGTGAGTTTATATTTTTTTCACTTTATCTGACACTCAAATCTCATCTTATTTATCAACAATTATTTCTCTATGACGCCAACGAAGTTAACTTCGAAAACTTTTTCAGGCTGTTCGATGAGTCTGCTAGACAAGTTAATCAAGTAGAAACTCATTTTCGCGAAGGGAAAATTTATTTCAACATATATGTTATTTAGTTACAATTTATAAGTATTCAAACTGTAGTCTAAAATATAATTAGGTGCATTTAAATAATATCCGCAGTTTACTATTCATATTCAGGGCAATAAAATAAACGGTACTGTGAAATAATGGAAGTAGCATTTTCCAAAGGCCCCATTGCGTACAACTTGTTTCAATGACAATGCATCATCAGACATATATTAATATATGCATGCGATACGCGTGATGAGCAATTAAATTTGATTGAAGTTACAATTATAATATTTGACAGTATTTTCCAAACATTAGCGACTGTCGCTAATACTTATTCCTGTACTTCTTCCGAAATCCTCCAACAAATGGTAACATTCAGTATGCATTAAAGCACCACACCGATTTCTTGCTTGAATGAATCATAATTCTTTTCTTACAAAGCCGAACCCTATATTTTATCCTTTCTCAAAAAATTATTCACTACGCCTTCTCTTCTCTAATGGAAGGTGCTATTTTTCTCCAACAATTTAACAGTCTCATTCCTTCAATTTATCTATGATTCTGCTGCCAGAATATTTATCGTGGACTTTTAGATTCATCCACCATTCCCAAACAGCGAATGACTCTAATGGCAGATATTTTTTTCCAGAACATCAGATTTTTGATTCCACCCTTTCTCTGCGCTTAGAGCTTCTTCTTTACACCAATTTGCTGTTAAGCATCACCTCTTCCTTACTTTATTTTTTTCCTTCTTTCGATCCTCATTTCGTTTATATCAAAGAGGAGTTATTAGGTTGAAGTGAACTCTTTTTAAGATATATTCTCAATTCTCTTTGGCCCAAACTTGAATGCTATTCTGTAATTTTGTGATTCCACGTTGACTATAAAAAATATAAAAGATTGTAGCGTGCAATAGGAAATATGAGAAAAACATAGGGAAGGGAAAACTCACAGAAAATACTAGCAGTTAATGAATGATTAATGAACAAAATATTTTAGAAAAGCCCTAATAAAAATTCCTACGGCCTGTAATAGAGCTCGTCTACCAAGTGATATTAAAACTAACTGAATAATTAGGACTGCGTCGGGAGCTAGGAACGTCGGAATTCTGATTTTTAAACTATTTTTAGATTTATCAGCCAACCAAAAATAGCAGAAAATACTTCCTTAATTAATTTAGGCCTCTTCAAAGAGGTCTAAATGGGTACAGAGAAACATTAAAATAGAACGCACCCCAAATTAAATTTCGTGCACCCGAATTTAATGATTTGATTTTCTGCCCTGTAGAGAGATGAAAATATTTACGTGAATCAGTCGGAATAAACCTACTTTTTATTCATGTTTTCATGTCTTTTCAATGAAGTACGGCAGTAATCTGGTTCAAAAACTAAGTAAAATTTATCTAAAAGTAAGAAAAAACTATACAGGGTTCGTCCGGAAAATAAGTGTACTGAGCTCAGGAAAAAAAATTTATTACACTTTTACATATCTTAAGCTAATATTCCTCAAAATAGGACCCTTGTGAGTCGATACACTTGGTCCACCGGCGTTCCCATTCCTGGAACGCTCCCGCGAAGGCATCATCGGGAACCTCTCGAAGACTCGTCGTCGACCTCTTCTCTGCCCTCCACGAACATCTTGTGCCACCGAAAGATCATGTTTCTGGACATGGCTGACTCCCCGTAAGCCTGGTTAATCATACCGACAGTTTCGGTACACGATTTCCCAAGCTTTACCGCAAATTTGATGGAATAACGCTGCTCCAAAAACTTCGGCATCGCGTTCCGTGACGTGGGTCGGGCGTGGAGGTTCGCGTTAACAGAGCTCCTCACTACACCACAGCTCAGAGCCGACTGCCTTTTTCAGCGTCGCTTGCCAACATACCCCCCTCCAATCTAAATCACCAAATATAATATACGAAATTTGTATTTCACATTGAGATTATTCTTGAAAATGTAATATACAAGAAAGAATAGGAATGTTTGGGTCCCTTAGGAGTTATGAGATGGCGTACGGTTTCCTCTACCGCACAGTTACTAGCAAAAGGTCAAGTTAATTGAACATCGGCACAAACTGAACTGCACTTTTAAAAAACATACCTGTTTGGGTTATTTTTATATGTTAATTTTCTTTCGGACGTGACAAAAAGTATCAATCGTGCTGGAATTGCTTCAATATTATTTTCCAATGTCTCCTTTAATTATTATTCCTGACATGTATGTCAAAAAGCTCTGATAACACTCCCACTATTTTTAGTCCGTTGATCAACTTCTGCAATTCAATCAGCTTTCTTCTGCTGGATCCAATCTCTGCTGTTCTCTCATCAAATTTATGATATATTCCTATAACTTTCCGTCTTGACTCAAGCCAAATATTTTGCTTGTCCATCTCCCACTGCCTAATCAGGTAACATGTTTTGTTTTTGCGTGGCTTCTCGTATGAGGAAAACAATATCCTAGGATGAACATGATAAAGATTTGCCATCCTTTATTGAAGCAGAAAAAATATGATTGATTTACGTTAAATAGCTCCTGAATTACATTATGAAACATAAAAAAAGTTTGAGAAAATCGACTAATTTGATTATAAATATGTAATTTATTTACATTATTAATGAAATATTTTGAAAATTCGATTTCTCAAGCTCATATACCACCTTTCCTGACATATTCATAAACAGCGAGGATGCAAAGTATTTTCTAGATCGATATTTTTCTTCAATGCATTCCATTTAAAAGTCCTGTTACCTTGGATATCATATTTAAATACTTATGACTTCTTTAAGACAGCATGTTTGATTCTCAACGTTGGTAATTAAAACTTAAAATTGGAAAGTGAACAAATAGTTATACAGTCTAAATAATCCATTGTTCACATCCATCTAAAAGATTTGTGTATTAGTGTGTATATCAGCCGCGGTTTGAGAACATTTAAATTTAGATGGACCGTAAAATAATAATCGTGACTGGTTCACTGTAGCCTCAACGGAGCGTAGCATGGGGGTCCGACCGGTTGGCTCGGTAGAGGGGTCCCTCATTACTCAGGCGCACTTTAGTTCAGTCGCTTCCGGACATGCGTTGAGACAGGAGGTTGATTTTTGTGACGTGTGATTGTTTGTGGTGTCGTCGGGCCAGCATGGAGCGCACCGCCGAGCAACGCCACGCGGTGATGTTTTGCGTTAAACTCGGAAAATCCGCGTCGAAAATCCTTGAACTCATTTAACACGCTTATGGGGACGATGCCTTAAGTTGCACAAGAGTTTTTGAGTGGCACAAAATATTTAAGGAAGGCCGAGAGCTATTCGAAGACGAGAATCGCGTCGGACGCCCGACGACCGATGCTCAGGTGAAAAAAGTCCCAGCCGAAAAAAGTACGGAGAAAATCTTCATCCAGGAGGATGAAGATTTTCTCGGCAATGTTATTACCTCAAAGGATAGCTCAAAAGAAGCTCAAAGGATATCGGTTCGACTCCATCGAGGCGGTTCAAGTGGCGACGACAAAGGCTCTCAACAGTATTCCGGAAACCAACTTCCAGCGGGCTTTTGACGAGTGAAGACACGCCGAACTAAGTGTATCGATGCAGGAGGAATGTATTTTGAAGATTACTATGTAATTGCAATGATAATTGCTATAAATTTTGATTTTAAAAACCAGTCCCGATACTTATTGTACGGACCTTGTATATGAACAGTTTTAGCTCTTCAGAAAAATCTTAGATTCAGCACAAACCTTTTCCAATAAAATAGTGTTCCGCAGCTTCATTAAGTTGACTGTCAATGGATTTTAAAGACCATTCAATAAGCAGAGAGCATATTAGATATCAACTTTGTAGCCGAAACATCGTTCAAAACAGCAATAAAAAATGAAGACGCATGACTAGAGTGTTAGACGATGCCTCGGTGGGACCGATAGGATAGAACATGGAGAGTTGTAGTAATAAACTTCTGAAATGATTTCTTCGCTACATAGCTTGTATTGTCTGTGTCAAATTACTGTTCTCACCCTGAATATCCAATTTCGAAATCTCATAGGAAAACAAAAATATATTTATGACTTTGGCGTATCGGCACCGAAAGGTCATTTTCCAACTGATTTGTAAAATGAATTTTGCCACTAATAGGCTCATTAATTCAATATAACTCTTCATAAAGACTTTATTACTGACTTTGTAAGGAACCAGATATAAAAAAACACCTCTCCAACAGATGCTACTTCATTAATTTATATGAACCGTACTCACGAACAAAGACCAGTGAAGAGAATCACTCATGTTTGCTGCTGGCTGGGTCCATTGTTGATGAAAAGGATGAAGTAATATAAACGATGTTTTAACCCGGTACCATTACTGAAGGCTCACATAATGATCTATATTTCGTATGTCTTTAAAGCCCTGTTTTCTAGTTTTGTTTGGAGCGGAAATATGTTTGTTGAGGGAAGATGATAAGCGTAGATTATACACTTTAGATATATAGGTGGGGACAATGATGGAAAAGATAAAATAAACGGAAATAAAAACAAGCAAAGAAGTTCTACACATTGTTGGGGATGTGAGAGGAATTCTGGATAAAAACCAGAGGAAGTAGGAAATGTGGATGCAGAGCATTTTAATTGGAGATGGACTGGGGAAGACCGAGACGGACGAGAGAACGTTAAGCAGGCAAGGTAAGGGGAGAAAAGTAATAGGCATGTCAGAAATGGGAAGAATGATCACATCATGAGGGTAAAAAAGGCATTATCAAACGAGTGAGTGATTTTGTACTTCTTGGAAGAATGTTTGCGAACGAGGGCAGGATATATGAAGACAAGAAAATTCCAGCCAAATAAATACGAAAGCAAAGCTGTAGTATATCAGAATTCTCAGCAGCAATGAATAAAGTCTGCGAGCATAGATTACTGAGGAGTTTCTAAGTAAGCAATTGCGAGATGAGATGAGATCTGTACCAATAATAATAGACTAACAGTGCTAAAATATGGACTGAAAGCGCAGGTAATAGGCAAATATGATAGAAATTCACTTATACTATGATGGTGAGATCATGTCGATTGAGTGAATGAGAGAGTACTTACCAAGCAGAATTTGAGAGAATAGCGAATGATATACTACCTTGATCAAAAATTTCCCGGAATTTATTCAGAAAATTAAAAATACAAGTTTATTCATCTAAATCTATATTGTCCCCTTCAAAGTAATCCCCATCGACTGCAACACACTTATGCCAGCGCTTGATCCAATCCTCGAAACATTTTTTATATTCGGTTTTCGGTATGTCCATCAGTGCTTCCTGCGATTTTTCCATTACTTCCTCTCGGCTGCTAAAACGCGTTCCCCGTAATGGTTTTTTAACTCGATTGAACAGAAAGAAGTCACAGGGAGCCAAATCAGGTGAATTCGGTGGCTGTTGGATGGTATTTGTTGCATTTTTCGTCAAAAAATTACGAATAATGATAGCACTGTGCGACGGGGCGTTATCATGGTGCAAAATCCACGAGTTTTCTGCCCACATTTCTGGTCTCTTTCGGCGAATTGCTTCACGCAAACGTCTCATAACGCCCAAATAATACTCTTTGTTTACTGTCTGGCCTTCTGGCAAAAATTCATGATGCACTACACCGTTGTAATCCATGAAAACCGTCAGCATTGCCTTCTTTTTTCACTGAAAACGACGTGGTTTTTTTGGTCTCGGCTCATTTGGTGAACGCCATTCACTTGCCTGATGTCTGGATTGCGTGTCGTACTCATAAACCCACGTCTCGTCTCCAGTAATGATCCTTTTGATGAATGTGGGATCGGATTCAGCCTCGCAAATCATGTCTTTTGCGACGTCAACACGGTCTCTTTTTTGCATGAAATTGAGGTCTTTTGGCATGCTACACGACGGAAACCCAAATCATTAACCACAATGTCTTGGGCGGATCCATAGGCAATGTTCAAGTCCTCCGCTATTTCTCTGATGGTTAATTTGCGGTTATTGACCAACATTTCTTTTACTTTATCAATTTTTTCACCGACTTTCGATGTCGATGGTCTGCCACTGCGTTCATCATCTTCGATTGACTCACGACCACTTCTGAACCGCTCGTGCCACTGGTAAACGACCGTTTTTTTTAGAGAATCGTTGCCGAAACACTTTTCCAACATTTCCAACGTCCGTGCGCCACTAAATCCGTTTTTTACGCAAAATTTAATACAAGTTCGTTGTTGCAAATTTAAATCCATTTCTGAAATTGTAAAAAATCGCCAACACACACAGAGATAGATGTACTCTTGGCTACGTAACTTTTGCAAATGTCAAGTTATGACACTAAGATTTAAAGGGAATATCAACAACAGATGTACCAATTTAACAAAAAAACAGAACTAAAATCGGAACGATGGGAGCGCCACACGGTGGTTATTCCGGGAACTTTTTGATCAAGGTAGTATTGCAAGGGTGAACATGCGGAAAAGGAATGGGCAAATGAAGAAACTCTCAAAGTAAGCAATATTAAATGTTTCTGAAAGAATAATCATGAATGTGCATGTGCTTGTAAACCCACACACAGAATCGGGAAAGAGGAAGAAAGAGACTGCAATGCATGGGAAAAAATCAGGATTTGTTTTGGATATCAGTAAATGATAAATTACATATTTTTAGGTGCCGGACAACGTTTAGGGTAGCGAAGAAAATGTAGCTTAAAGTAAATTTTTAAATATTGGCGAATGGAATGCCCTAAATAGCCAAATAATTGCTAATTCCGTGATTTGAAGTGCGTTCCCATTGTAGTGGAGGAGAATGCGATGGATAGAAAGGAAAAACAAGTATCCAAAGTTTTTGATTGAGGGCATTACTTGGGAACTCTTACTAGAACGAAGAACCTCTGTATCTATAACTGCAGATTAAACGGTGGGTAGAATTTTTACCGACGCCAAACGATGGATACCAGTTACAATGTAGTTCGATACGACATTTCTAGAAATAAAGATACGGTTTTTGATAAAATTGAAAGTGGGATGGAATTGTTCTGGTTGGTGAGTACAATAAGACAATGGGTAAAAGGGAAGATCTATAAGTAATTTTTACATATTATGAATTTCGAGGTTTAGATGGCACAGAGGTTTAACAGTGAATCGGAAATAAATTTGGGGAGTGGACTGTATGGAGATGAAGAAATGTTGAAGCAGTTTAAAAGAGCATGTGAATAGCCACATTTCATGAGGTAAGCTTTAATATAATTTAGGTTATGTCTAGTGATAAATGATTATTGGAAGTTCAATGTGCACGGGATACGACGTTTACTGTGCAGAGAATGGAGGCTTTTGAAGTGGAGATATGTTAAGGAAGCGGAAGCTTGGTTAAAATCCCTTTTTCACCATAGTAAATGCAAATGACGTAGAAATCCTAAAGTCCATGACTACCACCAGTTTTTAAATGAGTACGTTCATTGACTCCCAAAATATTTTATGCCAATGCCTCAGCCAATATTATTTCAAACCACATTTACATTAAAACACTGGCATAAACAAACGCTGATGTAATAATAAATGAAAAATGTATGGAAAATAATATCTGAAATTATTTTAAAAATTAAAAAACAATATTTTACAATTAACGCATCTTAAAATAACAGTTCTGTGAGGTTATTCAAGGTTAAATGAATTGTTATTTCTTCCCTATCGAGAATTTCTCATCCACCAACTCCATCTCGTCTCCTATCGTTCTCTATTTTACATGTTGTATCCTCTCCTGGATCCTCTCCTAGATCCTCTCCTGGATCCTCTCCTGGATCCTCTCCTGGATCCTCTCCTAACCTACTGCACTCCTTACGCTATCGCTACCTAATGGCAAACAAGGTACACTTTAATTTTCCATTTGACGCTCCAACCTTAATTCTACGTTCAAATCCAATAGACAAATACAACTCTTATATTTAATTCACTTGTCTTTGTGATCAAAACAATCATTATTTTTGTTTGCCAATGCACCAAGAGACTAGCTCCAGCAGTCCTCTTGAGTTCTAACAATCTCTCTTACTCCCTTGTTACATCACTATACTCGCAATCAACATTCGTCAGCCTCCCTGGCAAAAACATCCAATTCCGTCCGAACCCAGTAAATCGCTTCATCAAGGGGGAAATGAATGACAAATATTTATGGTTCAGTAGTTCAAAAACCTATCTCGTTAAGCTAGACTGGATGAAGTAAAGCTGTCCAAGTCTTTATATAGTTCCTCTGATTACCTATCTTAGAGCAACATTTTTAATATAGACTCTGCTTCCTGTTGATTGAAAAGCAAGTTAGGCTAAGATTCTAGAGTATATTGGACAAAAGCCCAAACACTGATGGAGCAACAAATGATCCCCCATCAAAATTACCCGTCTGATACCCCTAGTAGTGGCGACGATGTTAGTTCTTCTAATTGCCAATTATAGGAGAAAACATAAAGTATTGGAATGGGAGAAAACCGATTTGATACTTCCTGGATTAGCATATTTTATTACCAGATTACACTCAATTAAAAATGTTTTATTATCTGTTTAGGGACTACTCTTGTCCTGACTCTTTGTACCCCCCATTCCAAAAATCTTTGATCCAACCCCAGATATTTTTATCCATGCCATAAGCTTCGAGCTTTGCAAGTAGTTTACTTTTAGGTACTTTGACGAAGACCTTCTTCAAATGAAGAAAAATCGCGTCAACTGGTACATTGCTCTCTCCCGAAATAAGAATATCGTGAACAAAAAGCGCAAGTTGTGTCTCGCAGGATCTACCTTTTCGGAAACCGTGCTGATTTTTCATCAATAACTTCTGATTATCAAGGTGTCTCACGATTGAACAAGCAACTACATACTAGTATAGTATTCCATAAACTTGCACGAAATGGATGTGAATGAAATAGGTCTATAATTACTCGATTCCTCTCTGTCTCCGTTTTTAAATATTCGTGTTACGTTTGCCTCAGACTTATAATCTACACCTGAAGATCACGAAACACTTAAATTTCATACAACTACAGACATTTAACGAAAGACTTCTAAACATGGACACAGTAAACCAACACAGACTGCATAAAAAACTTAAAACTTTAGACCGCAAATTCCAAGCTATTCACAAAAATAGTCCTTTTCCTGAAAGTAAACCTAATCCCGTAAGAAATTTCATCTTAAACCTTTCCTCCAAACATTTCACTGATGAAGAAAACAACATTTTGAACAAAGGCCTAAAACATTGCCTCCCATACAAATATCCCCCCACCGAAGATTTAGTTGTGGACATAGAATCGCACATTAAACACCTTAAAGAATCCGAGAAACAATTCGTAAGACATGCCTGCCAATTACAGTTGGAACGCAACAGCACCAAACTTAACACTAGACCGCATAGCGACCCGTTAGAACGCGCACTCATAAAGGAACTTAGAAATAAAGACTGTTATTACATTAAGGCTGACAAAGGTAACACCACAGTTATACTCGACAAAGCTGATTACATTGAACGCACCGAAAACACAATCGCAGAAGGCCCATACATTAAAATACATAAGAACCCACTCAATAAAATGATTACAGACACAAAAACCGCACTCAATCACTGTACTACAATCATTGACAAAAAATTACGTTTCACCTTAAAAACGGAAAACCCTATGGTGCCTAAACTCTACACTTTACCCAAAATACACAAAGCCGGTAAGAAAATGAGACCTATCATTTCAGCTTTGAATTCCCCCACCTACAAATTGGCTAAATGGCTCACCAAACAGTACAAACAATTAGGGTCCGAAGAAACCTTCGGAGTCAAGAATAGCAAAAATTTCATCGACACCATAAAACACCTACGCATCCAGCCCCATGAGATTCTTGTCTCTTTTGACGTGGAACAACTCTTCCCGAGCGTACCCATTGATATTGCCCTTGAAAACATCGCAGATTGGCTACACACAAAAGACATAACACCCATTGAAATTAAAGAATACGTTACTCTTACTAAAACTTGCATGGACATAACATACTTTCAATTCAACCAAAAATTTTACAAACAAACGCAAGGCACAGCTATGGGAAATCCTCTTTCCTGCTTTGTCGCTAACATCTTCCTACATTACTTTGAAAAAGACTGTAAACACACGTTTGACTATTTCCCCAACATTTGGCTTAGATACGTAGACGACATTTTTGCCATTTTTGACACCAGCAAGTGTGACATAAATGACTTTTTGGACCGGCTGAACAAAAAACACAATTCCATAAAATTCACCTTTGAAGTCGAACAACATAACTCACTGCCTTTCTTGGACATACTAGTAATTAAAAACCATGAGGGCTTAGAGTTTGACATTTTTAGAAAAAAGACCCACACCGACAACTACATCAAAGCAGATTCACACCACCCCTTTCAACAAAAAATGGCAGCTTTTAATTTTCTCATACACAGACTACTGACGACACCACTCAACAAACAACGCTATTTCAAAGAGTTGGAAAACATCAAACAAATAGCCATTAACAACGGATACACACCCCAAATTTCATCGACAACTACATTTCTAACAAATTAGTTAGAAACAAAAAAAGAAAACTTGCCAATAAACATACTACACTTCTACCACAACGGAAAGACAACAATAATAAATTTATCGCATTACCTTTCTTCCCCACATTAACCCGAGGCCTTGATAAGGTCTTTAAACAAATTGGTACCAATGTCACTTACGCGAACCGTAACACTCTTCTTACGTGTTTAGGGAACCCGAAAGACATAACACCACAGTTAGACAAATCAGGTATTTACGAAATTACTTGCTCACACTGCCAACTCTCCTACATTGGACAGACCAAACGTAATCCCAAAATCAGATTCAAGGAACACATAGGACACTTTAAGAACGGACGTTTCGATAGATCAGCGGTCGCCAAACACATTTTTGAAACGGAACACTCTATCACTCCCAACGACTTAGCATTATTAAAACCGATACAACACTATAAACTCGATGCCTGTGAGAGCTTACACATACACTTAAACAAGAATAAACTTATGAACAATGAACCAGGCATCATCAACAGTTCACTTTTTAATTTTGTTAGTCATTTCAGAAACAGACAGCCCCCTCCTAATATCCGCCACTCTTCCCCCACTCCTTCCCACGTGACCTCAACAAACTCCCCCCCACCTACGGACCATCACTTAACCCCTCCCCCCTTGCCCCTCCAGGTATATATACCTCACCCCCCGACCTGAACACCCACTTGACTTTGGACGGTGCCTGTGCACATTCCTCTTCTTAGTTCAAGTGCCCTATTTGATTTTCTCCCCGTTGATGGTCACCTGTGTGACCGAAATACCGGTATAGGAGTTTCTTCTTAATTATTTTATTGGCCTTAGGATCTTCTTTCTTGAGATTATTACTTTAACAGCCAATAGCTCCACATCTTCCATTTTGGGTATTCTGTAAGATATTAGTGAAGACTTTTTGGAAGATGGGATTTAATAAGTTAGCCTTTTCCGAACTGCTGTTTACTCGATCGCCTTTATCAGTTTTTAGCGAATTAACTGTTGACTTATTTCCCTGTACTTCTCTGATGTTTGACCAAAATGCTTTTGAATTCTCTTTCAAATATCCCGCACTTTCCCTTTTGAATACACTTAATGCTTTCCGAAATTCAATCTCGGGATTCGCCCTGGATATCTCATAATTATAAGTGGTCTCATTCTTTTTGTCGCAAGAGAATTCATCCCTAATATTTGTTATCTTGGCGTGGCATAGCCTTTGACGTACCAATGCTTTTCTAGCATCCGCGTTGTACCTTCTAGGTTCCATGTTATCTTCTTTAAATTTACTGGGAATGAGCTTGTTGACTGCTGAACGTGTGATCTCAAGGAAGTGACTCCACGTATCGCCAGGTTTTCGGTGACTACTATCTTTCTTAAAGATAGCATATTGATTCTGTAGAATGCACTCTAAGCCATTATAGTCCCCTTCTTTAAACAAATAAATTTTCCTTATAGGCTTCGCTTTTCGGACCCAATTTCGGCAGCGAAAACTTTAAGCATTTAATACCCTCTAATCACTAGTTCCTATTATAGTTCCTATAGTTAAGAACTTTTTGGGATTATTTTTTGCTAACAAATCAAAAATTAAGTTTTCAGTAGTATTTATATAGAAAAAAATGGCCCAGAAAGATCTCCTAAAGAACGTCCGCTTTGAATTCGTCCGCTCAGAGAAGCTGATTATGGATATTAATACAAAGAGTTGAAATGAATTTTATAATGGTGCAGGGGGTAATTAATGAAGGAGACTGCAAACTAATGCTCTCACAACTGGTAATGTATGACGGCAATACTTAAATGTGATTATCATTGAATTTAATCTACCGATTATTAAGGTACCCATTCCATATATCCTAACAAATATCACGCATTACGTGTCGCGGGGATTCACTTTCGCTTGTACTCTCTGAATTTTGGGCCGAGATAGAAATTTTCGGACCTCCATGCATTTCGTCAACTCGCAACGTAATAATAATGAAGTAATTCCGTAAATGCAATAATTACTATATGATGTAAAGACATTAAAATATAGTGAAAATATATTTTTAAACCATAATATATTTTATAATAAACTATAGACTTGCTCTTGACACCTTCTAAGATTACTTTATCGTTAAATATTCCTCTTCCTTGCGTCTAGAGAACAATAATTAGATTAGTTGGCAGAAATACTGTGAATAAATTTTGAATTAGAAATGGAAAAATTAGTATAATTTTAACTTAAATTAAATTAATTCAAGTGCATATTTATCATCGCATGACCAATAGTGGGATCAAAAAAAACTTTACAGCCCAATGAAGACGAAACATAATAATACGTATTTGGTGGAATACAAGGAAAAAAACGGCATATCGTTTCACCGTGAAATGTTGTAGAAATAATTTTGGAATATTAAGAAATTAATTTTCCCATCGGTAAAAATAAGAGACGTCAATATCGCTGCTCGATCTCCCTTTCATCAAAAAATGTGCAATATCTTGAAACGCCAATGAGATTTGAATTAAAAAATAATAACCATTTTATGTTATCACGAACTCAACCTCTGGCGCATTATCTCCATGGAAAATGGTCCCTGTTCCCTCTCCAATTCTCTTCAGTGTATTCACATGAGACACCACTAAGTGCGAGTGAAAACCGTGGCAGCGATCGTCAGACAATGATAGCAGGCTCCCCACGAAAGAGGCGGTGTCGGCCACAATTTAACCATCTGGTGAAACTTTAAATTCTAGACTTCTGGCTACCACTACTCTTTTTGTCCAAGCCTTTGGTTCCGTAAGCTATGAAAAGTTTTTCACGACCGCATTAAACACAGCAGAGATAAAGAGGCGATAAAAATGATGTGGTAGGTTTTTATATGGTTAGTAAGCCTTCGTAAAATATATATTTTAGTTGTGCATATGCATACTTATGCAGTCCCTATTGTCCATACATATTTTAGCGGTAGAAAACTGAAAAGACAAAGGAAATTTAAATGGATGATAAATGATTACCTTAGTAGTGGGTTTCTTTTAAATTTTCGATTTCTCTCATACTGTTGAAAGCAAAACGGAATACATCAAAATAAATTTAGCATCACAGCAATCGATTGAATGAATATGAATCGTTGGTTTATGAATACAGTCCAACTGGCACTGAACACTACAGGGTGTGTGGGACCCGTAAATTAACAGAACTTGTATGAACCGGAGAGTGACTAAGGTCGTTTGGACATAAACTCCAGCCCCCCCCCCCCCCCACGGGTAGTAGTAAAAACTGTGGCCTCTAGGCCTATCCATACATTTCAATGGAGTATTCCAATATTACTTTTAGTTTTAGGGTTCTATTACATACTTTTAGAATTCTAGATACCTTTAGGGTTCTATTAATCGTTCTGTTTGTTCGGGAAATTGTATTTCCACGATAGCTTATTTTCACCTAATGAGTTAAGTTACGAAAAAAATGGTTCAACGTCTGGAAAAAATAGGAAATGTCTCAATTAATTGTACCCCATTCATTAATTTGAACTTACACTACTTATAGGTGCTATTTTGAAATCTGATATATTAAGAATTTTACTGACCTAATTTTTAACAGTCAAATTTACTTTACATACAAGAAAATTCTTCACTTATATGTGCAAAACAATCTAATATTTTTCAAGCGAAATCGGCACAGTAAAATACACACTTTCCACCGTCGTTTTTATTGTAGAAAATTTTCATGTAAGTGTGTTTTCTACCATCACTTATGAGTGGTCCTAAACGTCCTGGTATGTGCCCCAGAGAGTAGGTGCACTGTAAGATGGTACTTTTAGAAGTAGGGGATGGGTAACATCTGTAAAGCCTTATTACCCATCCCCCATTTAATGCAATAAGAACCCGGGAACTGAGCTATGCATAAAAAGTGGCGAAAGCATCCCTATACCTGGAAATGAAATAATAGTTTAGTGATTTTGGCATAAAGTAAATGATTTTCCATTTAGTATTTACTCGAGTATGTATCTCTAGGAACGACATGTTCTACTGCCGCTCAGAAACAACTTTTCCGTACTGTATTTATTATTTACTCATTCACATAGCTGACCATAATGAGGGAAATTTCGAGTCATTTTTAGTTCATAAAATATTAATAATTTAATAATAACATTTAATAAAATCTTCAAAAGTTCATAAAAGTTCAAGTAAGATTTTCCATTACAGATAAAAGTAATACGTTAAACCTGAATAAGACAAAGGACTATAAAACAAATTACAAGCCTTTTCTGAATAGGAACCATATTTAATAGCAAATAAGTGACCCGCGACCACGGTGTAATTAAAATCGTTTTTGTAACATGGAAAAAACACAAAGAATAAAGTTACTCATAATCTTATGGGTATTATTAGATATTTTAAAGTGATGGGATTATCTAATCGCTTAGACGCCAAATGAAAATGAAAGTTGCTTAAAAACTGACATATACTAAGTTTACAGTTTCTGCCGGCGAGATCACAGAAACCTTTATGACATCATTTTCGAGTCGCTACTTATGGATTGGGAACTTTGTACCTCTACATAAAAATGGCAAAAGTATACCTATACAAGTAAATCAATGATAAAATGTAATCCATCATACCCAACGACTAGTAACGATGATTACGAAGAGATGCCTTAAGAAAATATAACAAGCGATGTGCTTATCAACCTGATACCATCAATCTAATGACAGCAACCGGAAATAATATTTTCTGTCGAGTAAAAATAATATTACAATTAACGGGAGTTATAACTACTGTGGAATCTAAAATGAAAAGCCTAGGTTTACAGAAAAAGCCAAAGGCATGGATTAAGGTCTAAAGGGGGACATTTTTAAAGATAAAAGCAGAAATGGGTGTGGGTAGATCAATTAATATCTAGTTGTATCAACAAATTATGATGATAGATTAAAAAAATCATAAAATGATCAACACGGACTAACATGAAATTCAACACGCTAGCCAATTAATTTCCTCGTGACGCATAAATTAGTAGAGTGGTGTGTGATATGGGAGGACGTTTCATTAGAATTCAGGCACTAATCCTCGATCACAAAGAGAAGAAGGTAGAAATGACGGCAGTTAATGTATGCGTTCAAACTAAATTACGTAAATGGAAGCCTACATAATTCCTAAAGAAAGTGAGTGTAAGAGTGAAGAATGAAAGCTAAAGGACATTACAAAGTCTGAATATGAAGAAAAATTATTAACGCTAATTCATATCGGGAAAATTCTAGTCAAACTTAATAGAACTCGAATAATTTTGCCCGGGTAATCTAAAATATATTTTTAATAAAGAAAAAGTACTAAATAAAGTTAATAGTCAAACGATCGGTGAAAAGAAAATGATTTTCCATTTAGCGGTTACCTAAATATGTACATTTAAACCTAATACAGGAAAACTATGGTCATTTATAAAGGACTGTGAATATTTAAGGAAATAGACCGTAATAAAATTTTGCAATTTCGATTTTTTATCCGAGACAAACCAGATATTTATTACAACTCAAAATTAATCGCAAAAAAGATATTATTTTTTAACAAAATTTGGATTTTATCGTTGTAAAACTGAACCAGTGTTAGCTATAAATTATTTCAAAATAAATATAGCATTGTACTAAAGGTTGGCAAATATAATGTATTAGGTGAAGTATTTAGTAAATGCTGGTAAAACGTCGATTATTTCCCATGTTACATGTCAGTTAAAAATTAGATAGAAATATTTCAAGTGCTTTTTCATCGTATTTAATATGGAAATAAACTAATTTCATGCACTTCTACACAAACTTGTCCTTCATGAATAAAGTATAGACGAAAAACAAGTTTTAAGGAAAATATAACGCTTACTTAACTTGAGACAAAACATACTCGCACAATTATTATAAATTTTTATTTAAAGCGGCAAGGTAAACTTTGAAGCAAAACATTTTCTTATAGTTTTTTACACCAGACGAATATGAAAACCTTCATAAAATTAAGTTAGGCGGTGTTTTGATACGGATAACCAAAATTTTTCCGCTTAAAAGAGTAGATTACTCTTGAGATGCTCCGCACATATAATAAAACCTAAATGCGCCGTGTAAATGAGTTATGTATCAAGTAACATAAAATTTGGTTGTAAAATGACTTTGGATTAAAAATATTTATAGAAAGATGTTATTTCAGCAGTAAATATAGTGTCAATATTTCTCCTGACCTCAAAAGTATAAAGACTTGACTTTTGTAAAATAATATATGTGCATTAATTAATTAAACCTTAAAGATGTATGTGCTTAATATTACCTTCCTTAAAATATTAGGGAACTAATGAACGCATCTCACGAATGCTAATTAAATATACAAAATTTGGAATCGTTCATCCCATCCGGGTCTAAAAAACAGAGAGTAATGATTTTAGTTGTATCATTCAAATATATCATTTTTGAAAAAAATTGAAGTGGGAAAAGTTTTGTATTCAAAATTTTATTATCAAGCGCATTCAGAGGATAGTAACAATTTAGAAATTATTATCGGTATTACACCAGTTTAGGTAGGCTTTGGATAGGCAAAGACTAAAACTGTGTAGCGATAAATATATTGACCTCTCTTAACAACATACAACCTGACACCCAAAAAGGCATTAAGTCCCTTTTCAATCGCGAATACTTTTTCCCCCCTTTCGTTCCAGCCATAATGCCAGTTCTACTTCCACCCCTTCGTCGTTTCCCTAGCGTTCTATCCTCTTTTATGCTCTTCAACAGACCATTGCCGATCAGAACGCTCTACATCCATTATTCCTGTCTTCTTTTGATTTCTCCTAAGAATACCGTCTCCTTCCCATCACACCTAGCACTCCCTCTTTTTTTCTCCTTCCCATCTATTTAACCTTTTCTATCCTTCTCCGCACCCACACTATTGTTTCAATGGCAATTTTTCCTTGCCGTGCACACCATGATCCATGAAAAAGTTTTGAAGAGCTCTTTCTTAACATGGTTACTCAACGTGCCTGTCATCAATTCCCTCCTCCTTGGCAAAACTTCTTTGCCTAGAGCAATTTTTCTTCTTATATCCCCACTACTTCGGTTATCTTACTCCAAAAAACTTTCAAGATACGTAAACTCTTTCAACTTTTCAAGTTTTATGAACACCTATTTTAATATTTAAATTAGCTTTACTCCTTCTCGAAAACTGGTTTGTTTACCTTGGTTTTGTTTTCATTTATTCTCGTCGCATTCCTATCGCATTGGCTTTGCAATGTGTCCAGCAATGCTCGCGACCCTTTCGCTGACTGCCAAACTCAGGCATAATCATTAGCAAACCTAACTCATTTTATGAATTTTCCACCGACTTCCATTCCTATCTCAAGTTACCCGTACCTCTTCAACTATTCTCTATGCATATACATTGAAAATAACCGGTGATAATTGGCACCCCTGTCTCACCCTTCTTCCTTCATTCCTTCACCATTCTGACTCCCTGTCCGCCAATCCTTAAGTTTAACTGCTCTCGTCCCTTTACTCTGATATAGTAAAGCGGCCACAAAAATTTTTTAATGCTTCATGCTCTTTAATATATGACGAGCTATTGAGCTATTATTTTCATATATTATAAACCAAATTATTTCTTAGAAAGTAGAATGATATACTGACTCATCTCCTTCCCAGTTCCTCCTGACCCATCTCAAACAGTAGGGATCAAATTTGTTATAGTTTAAAGTGTCGTGAGATTAGCAAAAGTTCATTTCAAAATGAAGTTATTCGTGAAAATGTACATGGAATTCTAACAGGTCTTCAGAAAAAAATACAGGAGGAATATGTACCAAACTCGATATCAGCGATAAGATTCGATCCAAAGAGAGTGTAAGAGCAGAAAGGAAGAGACACAAACGGCAAGATTAAGGTTTTGAGTTTCGAAGAGCCGCATAAATGTGAACGCTAGAGGGTTGCCGCGGAAAGATAAGGAGGCATCAAAAGATACCCGGGAAAAGAGACTACAGTTCAAAGAGTTTCAACCCATATTGCCTTATTGTATTCTGAGAGCACGTAGGAGAGAGGCTGATATGAAAAACTGAATTGCCATTATCAGTGAGTTCAAGGATGATAAGGGACACAAAAGAAACGGAGGAATCAAAGATCTATGGGGTAGGAACATGATGATAGATACCCTTAAGGCGCGCGTATTATCGTAACGCTTATATTTGTTTTGGGTTGGCTAGATTATGAGAGATCTGCAAACTCTGATACGAAAGTAAATTGCATGCACTATAAATAAAATAACGTGGAAGACAATGCCTTAATCGCGTCTTAAATGCCTTCGAGAGGTATTGGTTAAGAAGCGTTCACAGGAAATTGTTGGATGACTCAATACAACTTCAGGAAATTAAATCGGAGTGATTAGAGAAGTGAAACAGAGACTTCCTGAAAGTTTTGATACAGATAACTTTCTTATGAGCTGCATGATCATAAATAGGATTATTTCGTACAGTAAGGATTTATCCAATTAGATATTTAGTTTTTTTTCATAATTTGAGAAACTCTTATCTCCTAGTAGATAACTGAACGAATATCTCCAAAAATAACAGTGTAAGAAATGTTTTCCCGAAAATAATAAAATTGAATACATTTTCTCGTTACTTTTGGCATGGGTCAATAAGGATTTTGACTTTTAGCTTGAGTAAATTGGAGTCTTCATTATGAATGAATATATTTTTACTAGATTCAACAGGGAGCGCCAGCATATTCAAAAGGTAGATCTGTAGTCATTGACAATGACTGTTTGCAGCAGCTTTCCAAACTCTACTATCCCTACCGATTCTCTTTCTTCCATCATAACCCATTTTACTAACATTTTCGATTAGCTGCTTCATCTTAGGCCATCCTCTGTAATTATTCCTTTCAATGTTTCCTACAATTAGGATCTTTAGCCAACTCTCATACATCAGGATATTTCCACACAATTTCCTTCTTATTCCGGTAAGTATCCTCCATTCTCTCTTCAACCGCACTTCTAAGTACTTCTTCACATGTTATTCAGTCTCGTCATTTCATTTTCGGTATTCACCTGCAGGACGGCATTTTGTCCCGCTCAATTTTCTGATCTCTGCTGCTCCTATTGTCCAAGTCTCACATGTTTTAACGAATGTCTACGCAATACCAAAGCTAGAATTAATTGCTGTCCTCACATGTTTCTTAAGAGAAAAATTCTGATTCACTATTTCTATTATGGTGCTCAATTTATTTTGCTTTTTTCTATCAATAGTGTTCATTCTGCTTTGAAATAAAAACTCTTCAACTTGCTCAAACATATCTCCCCCCAGTCTTACTTCGATTTCAGATCATAACGTTTGTTTTATTCTTGTTTATCTTGGGGTTGTAATTTTTCAATTCTTTTTCCATATTGGCTAGTATCCTCGAAGGTCAGCTTTGTTCCATGTCGTTATGAAGTCGCAATAAAATTATACGTTCTCTTTAATTCGTAGACCAACTCTAAGGTTTTCCTTGATCTGAACTCTAATATTCTCATAAATACCATAAATAATAAATAACTTAAATCAAGTACATTACTGATATTAAATGAAAACCTCCTGAAATGAAAATGAAAAATTATTTTAAGGCCACAAAATTTTTCTCATAAGCTCAAAAAACTCTTCCACAAATTACAAGTACTCTAGAATATAGTATTGACATAAATAATTGAGATAGTATGTTATTAAGCCAAATTATTTGCCAATAATATTTTGTCCATCCGCCCCGGAAAACGAGTACCATAGAAGTAATGTATTTTCAAATATTATAAACTTAATTTCTAATTATTATTTAAGGAGAAAATTTAACGGCAGGAAAATGCCGGGGCCAACGGTAAACTTTTGAATACACAGGGAGGGGAAGCATGGAAATGGAATTTAAAAAATTCTCGGTTTCCCAGGCAAAGGACAAAATGAAAAGACCATTTAAATGAGTGAAGGAGAAAAGCCCGTAGGAAACAGCTCTCGGAGGAGAGGAAAGGTAGTTCAAGAGACGCAAAACAGCCTGCGCGTGAGAGAAGCCGGCGAAATGGAATTAATGAACACGGTATAAAGTAGAGGCTGATCAACAGAAGCGAGCACGTGCATCGCCATTGAAAGGCTTTTGGAATCACCAAAAGCCACCTCGAGCAAAAATATGAAAGACTCCCACCTGCCTAGCCCACATGACAGTCCACCTATCCATCTCAAGGCTCTCAAGTCCCGCCAACCACAGGCATCACCTTTGTTTCCCGTCGTCAAAGACCTGACACTTCAAAAACAGGACTTAAAGAAAAAATTAAGTGTAGAGAAACTAATGATAAGTTTTCATATAATTCTCACCATTTAAGCTATCGCTTCATAGTGTTTCCTAGATAAAGAACCTCTAGCAAAAGTATAAAATTATAGTATAGCAAAGTGAAAAATGTTTAAATGTACAGCAAATATAATAAAGGTTCTTTAGGTATACACTGAACCGAACTAAATTTATTGGATCCTTTTCTGTATTAATATATTTATTATATCATAAAGCCGACATAAATTATCCAAATAGTGCAATCCAATCATTTTCTAGTTGCACTTAACATAAAAATCATTTCTGTGCAATAGGTTATCGGCAATCAGTCTTACAGTTGTCCAAATTACAATAATAACTATGAAGTCTTTGGATAAGGTGACGACCTAGCATGCACCAAAGGTTGGCATAATATGCCTAATTCTTAACAAAACCTTTTCCTGGACAGTATTACAGTGACGCTTTTATACGTCTTAGTGTTTCCGAAGCTTTCAAATTCTGGGGAAATCTCCGCGGCGTTATTCTCCTTTGTTTTGCTCTTTTAGGCTCAAAACTTCCTCACTTAGCGCCTACGGCACCATTATCCAGCTTTATGACCGAGCAATTTCTCTCCGGTTTTGTGATACGCTCTAGGTATCAAGGCTTATAGGAAATGCATGGCTTCATTATGGGATATGTGAAGTAAGTGAGGTTTTCCATAAGAGAGAGGAATAGTTTGATGGTGGAAAGAGCTCATTGTTTAGAGGAAAAAAATATCACTGTGCGCAACCCAACAAAAAAGAAACGTAATATTCGTGTTAAAAAATAATAAATGGTCTCATTTCAGTAATAATTACATTGATATTAATTCAAATTAAATAATATTGTTATTTCATTGACGAACAACAAAATTCTATCACGGTGCACCATAAATAATCCGATATTCTTTAAAACTCGTTTTAACCAAAAACTGCATTCCTACCTCAACTACAAAAATACACTGCTAAATAAATCTTTTATTAGGCCATATTTAAAAGAAATTGAGGGTAAGATCCAACTGTTGCTAATTTCTCTGGAAATAAAATTCTCAACCAAATATCTGCAATATATCATATAGTTCCCGCTTCAAGCAAACAATCATTTACGCATTCTCCAAAAAGTGATCAAAACTGTTGGAATTTTAATAATAACATAAATAAAAATATATTTAGCAACCCAATAAAGTGAATAAATGAATATAATTTCAAAACGCTACTCCAGAGAACTAATTATTTTGCAATAAAAAATACTTGCAACGTAATTTGCAAACTTTCGGAAGGAAGTTAAAATGGGTAGTTCCTGGCGCTGAAAAAAGTGAATCTCGGTGACTTTTCGTCTTTCTTCTCGCCTCTCTTAACACTTTGAACGCTTTCTCCTCATTCATCAGAGATATAAAATGAAAAAAAAATATTACAAAGTTTCCTTGCTATTTCAGGAGAAAAGTACTGCTATACTTCTAAGTTTCTACTGATGACTCTCATAATACTCGGATAGTTTTAATGACATTACCCAATTTTAAGTTCCATATTTTCCTATAAACATCACCTGTTTCACACCTTAGCATGCACTTGCTCTTCTCCTTTCCGTCTACCTTATTTACTTCGTAAATCTTACACAGAAGCCTTAAAATCTTTCTTGTCCACTTTTCTGAACTCGATATAGTATTGACACCTCAAATGTTTCTCAAGAACTTTTTCTTTTGAAACATGTTGATGCTGTAGCCAGTATACTGGCTACCCACTCCGAGAGCTACAGGTCTAATCCTGGCCATAGAAAAATCATTCGGTGTTAATCTGATCCTTGGTTGGCCATAAAGAGACCACTTGAAGCTGCCGGGCGTGTTTTCCTAGAGTAAACTAATGTGAACACGGCCTCGAAATTCCCTCCCCCCGTGCTTACTAAAACTAAATTTTACTTCGACCAAGTTTCTCTCCTATACCGAATGGTGGAGGTAACATCAGCTGTCAGACATTTACACTAATAGTCACTATTAATGATACAGTTTCTTTTTCCTTTTGATTTGAAGAAACAAAAAGAATTCCAACCAATCAATGATAGTGCTGGAAAAACAACGGTTACGCCAAAGGCTGTTTTTCGGAATCCCCGTGGCTCAGTAAGCACAAGGAAGCACGCACGAGGTTCTGCGAGTCGGACGGCGGCGGAAGCAGTGTCGTCACACCACTCACCCGCAGGCAGAGAGAGAGAAGGAAAGGCAGCAGAGGGATGGAGAGAGAGATATTTCCCTCATCTGAAAGCGTCATCAAATCGCCGGGATATGGGTCGGTGACGTCACGAGAGACCTTGGAAATGCCCTTTTCGACGGCCCTCAGAAGCTCATCCATAAGCAATTTTAAGTGAACCCACGGCCACTCGAGGCGGAAGAGGAAATAAAGAGGAGGAAGGAACCTATGGGGAGGTGCCAAACAATCGGAGATGCTTCTATCGAGCACCGCCGTCGGAAGAAAATGGTTGTCTACCCATAACAAAGTGGAGTGTATTAATCCCGGAAAGGAAATAAACGAGTCAATTTGATTCGATAGCAGTCACAAAGTGAGCGCCTGCTTAGCCAGACTTTCTAGAAACTTTATTTCGCTTTCATAAATTGTTAAATGAAAATTGAGTGCCAATGTTTCGCAGATAAATATGATCCCCAGTAAATATTTAAAAATTTTTAACCGTATCATGCAATTCATCTTAATATCCAATGACTGGTAATATATTTTTTATAATATTTAACGCTAGCATAAAATAAAAAAAAATCCTATGCAATTTCAGTTTCTGAAGGAATTGTGCAGGAATGGTCTCATACAGTGGGAGAGAGATGTTCAATTAAATAGCATATAACATTCAGATATGATACATGAGCATCAAAGGGTAACAACAACAAGGGGTTTACTATTTTTAGATTTTGTAGGCAAAACAATCCAATTGCTACCTTTTCAAGTAGTTCATTGGTCACGACAAAGGGATCGAAGACATATTTATTCCAAATAGGTCCTTTTTTAGGGTTTCTGAGTAATAGAAGGGATTCATACTTATATATATAGCACTTACAACCAACGGAATGTTAAATTAAACAAATGGGTGCGCTGCTTGAATGAGTTTCTTCGCAATTCATTAGTTATTCTTATAGCGATTCATCACGATTATTCTTGCCGTGGCATTACGATACGATGAGCGTACACGTACAGACGGAATTTCAATCAAATGAGTCATTTCAACGTTGATAATATACAAGACGTAATAATAGTAAAAAGAACACGTTGAACCATGAAACCTCTCCATGACTTTCACAACCTCCGGGCCCCTTTGGTCTTATCTCTGCATAGACATGGCTTTATGCTGCTACCACGGGAATATTAATGGAATGAGATACGCGAAAAGGAGCTAATGATAAAATAATATGAAGGATGGGGAATGGTATGTTGAATATTCACCTTTCACTTTGTGCGGTAAATAGAACATTTGGAATTATTCATTAATTAAACTTTAAAGTTGATATAACTAGGGAACAAAGACAATATTTTTCTTTTAACAACCTTCAGCCGACGTTCAAGGAAATAAGTTTCCAAATATGTTAATTAGCATACCAAACTCGCACTGCACGAGCGACAGTCTTTCAACAGACAGTGAAAATGCAAAAAAAAAAACAGAATATCAAAATGTATAGCCAGGAACTCAAATATTCAAAAAAAAATGCCAAAAGACATCGCTTGGTATGAAAAGCAGAAAATTATTACAATGGCTAACGTACTCCTCGCCATATCCTTACTACCCGTAAAATAAATTCAGAAAGTGTAAACTTTCCATAAACTACAATATGCCCCCTTTCAAATGATTTTTTAACTTTTTTACACAGAAAGAGATAGGATGGTATCGTGTCTTCATCCCCATGACACCGAAATGATTAGAGACAGGTAAAAACTGACTCTCGGCTGTGGTATTCTACCTCACATACCGTTCCTCGCCATCGTTAAAGGCATTAATAATTTAAATATTGCACTACTCGCTAACACTTTGCATTAAAACTGCTGGCCATTTCAAATGCAAATAATTCTAGAGAGATAAACAAGCATGTAATGAACCGACGAGTACATTTTCCCATTTACAACAAAAAATGATTTACTAACGAATCCGCAAGTATATTGAGATAGAAAAATTCGGTTTATAAAGACATGTCTCAATTTATGACTCTCTCTTAAGCATTAGCTTCCACTGATGATTTTTAATTATAGAAGTAAGTTAATGAACTGACCAATGATTTCATGCAACTATGCAACTATTTTCTTAAACCGTAGGTAATGAGTTACCACGTTTAACACCTATAAAGAGCATTTCGTGTTGACAGCAAGAATTTTCTTCGGCATCGTAAAAAACTCTAAGAAACAGAGTACATTAAAGGTGTATTCAAGCGCTTTTATTAAAAATAAAAGTGCTTCCATTAATTGTAATAAGAAAACAATTTCTTCAAAACCTCTTTATGAAGCAATGGCGAAATGGTGTAAGTAACGTCTTATGCAAACTATTTAAAAATTCTTTTTTATTTCAAATTTTCCAAGAGCGCTTTTGAAAAGTACAGATTTATCTGGATTCTAATTTAATTTTTTTAAATTGACAATTTTTTAACATTTTCCATATAAAATTCGGACATTTGAAGCAAATTTGTTTAAGCAAAATTTGTTTTCTTATATTTTAATGCAATTAAATTCTTCCAATATTTTGTTTAGTTTCTATTATTACCATGTTTCAATATGGACGTAGAACATATTTTTTTAATCGAAGGGCTTTTTATACATCCTCATAATCAATACTATCCTTTCACGAATCCATTTTTATTCATCATATTTGAAAACGGAAAATATGATTTTTTTATCAAAAATCTAGAAGTCAAAATATTTATTTTTATCATTTGAACATCTATATTTTTTATCGTATACCGTTAAAAACAAAATTAATAGTCTTTGGTATATCTTTCGCTTGCATATGGAAAAAATTTAACCAGTCACACATCCGACCCATCATTGCATGCATCTAATGTTAGCCATCCTTAATATATAGTATATTCCTCTCGTGGTCTGGCAATGAATTTCCTCGTTAGTTAGTTTTCATGGAAAATATGAAACTAAATTCGGTCGTGGAACGGGTTATTAAGTCACGATAACGGTCTCTAATTACTACACAAGTGAAGAAGTTGGGGAACGGGAGAGGAGAGGCATTCTAATGGAGATGCTAGGAGGAGTTGAGAGGTGGTCACGGGAGAGAAGGAGGGATGGGGTTGACACATCGAAGCGCGAGATGAGGTGCCATGTATGACGGCCGAATAGCGGAGGCGAGGGACAGGGAGGGTTAGGAAATTGTGTGTGAGGGGAGAAGATGTCAGGGAGAAGGGGGATTTTGCGTGACGGCAGGTAATTAAGGGTAATAGTGGTTGCCGGGAATTGAGGCCTTTGGCTGTACGAGACACACGACGAGGTTTTGGCCTAACTGTAATGCAATAGAGGCGGAGGATAGACTCCAAGTACTTAGACCGAAATTCCAACGTGGTTGTGTTAAATCGACGTTTAGCTTTTATTATATTTTTTTTGCCGGAAATTGTGTTCTCGCTTCATCGTACTCGACCTTGAGCTAGTTTTACAAACATTTCTGAGGTTCTTGATAAGTGTGATGACGTCCTGTATCCATTCCAGACCCGATCTTATGTATTGTGGTGCATGAAGTCCTAATGAAAAACCACTTCGGTCATCAATATTCATTATAGACACAAGGCTAGTTTAAAATATGGAAACACACGACTTTATACTTTATTTACAAATATCAAGAAAAAAAAGTTATATTATATATTACAACAGCAAACTATTTAAGCACGTTGTCCGAACGAGCTTGCCAAGGAGTCTAAAATGGTTTACCATATATATGCATGGTGTTTTTTGTTCTGCAGTAATTCACTTGATCATGATAATATGTTGTTATAAATATATAATTGTTGCAAACAAAAATGACTGCTTTCACTCATCGTGGATGATTCGTTTACATTGGTATCATAAACAAAGTTAGTAATGCCTCGTTAGAGTTAAACTAAAGTTAAAAAAATCCTAGATTATGCAATAAAAACTCGTAACCAGTATATTTAGCAAAATAAGCTTCTATGGTTCCATAGTTTTGTACCAAAAAAGGTATGATATTACCAAAAAGTGAATCCGGTTGTATACCTAGGTAAACTTGATCGTCACACTCGTTTACTGAACGTGTGTGACACTTCATTTTATGAGCATAAATATTATTCATTTCCACAAAAGCTTCTAATGTGAAAACACACTCCCGAAATGTATACCTTAAATGTATATGTAACATGTATAACATGAATACACACAGTGTGTATGAGTGTATTAATATACTTGTAAAGGAATACTTGTATTTAGGAGAGGCAAAATATATGTATACTAGTGAGATGTCACAATTGCGGTACACACACAAGAACACAAAAAGATATGGCACACAAGTTATGAGGAACTCACACCTTAACTCTTCATTTTTCTCTAACTAACGAAGAATACTGAAAAAAAGAAAATTCTCTTGTGATTTTCTCTCTTTTACGTGCTATATTTATTTATGTCATTTCCTGGACCTGAAGTGTACTCAATGCGCCTTTAAATGAGCACCCAGGGGCTTACTATAACTCTAAGATTCGTGGGAATGTGGATATTTTGTTTTTCTCATAATGACTAATTCGGTCTCTCTCGATCCACTAGATCTCGCCTGAATTTGTTGAATATACTCTAAGATCGCTTTTAACATCAAAGTTAATAAGAAAAACAACTTTTAGAGGGAATCGTTAAATAAAATATCTTCAATACTATTCTCATATTTTTAGTAAAAATAGAGTTAAATAAACCTTTTGAACACGTCAATTCAGGTTACTCTTTCAGTCAATCTACACTGTGGTGGAATCTAGGAAGAGAAGTGAGAGGGGGAAGAATGAAGATACTATTATTTCCCTTGAACTCACCGAACCTAAAGTGGACCTAAGAGGTTTGACTGCAGACTGAAGGCAGTTTTTTGAGCAAGGTAACACTAGCTGTGAAGGTATTGCCTTCCGTTTTTCCCTTAGGACGTCTTCAGAAGTCATATAGTATACTCATGTCACCTAGACTCAGAGCTCACAATGGAAACACCTTGTACTCAAACTGCATTTTGGTCATTCCGGTATCCTTTTAGAACTCCCGACTTTAACATTTAGGGACCAATGCTCAACCCGCCCATTACTGAAAGTTTAGATCACGCACAGTAATGCCCATTATTCTATCATAAATTCAAGGAAATGAATTTCCGAGGGAACATTTTAAATTTTATGTACCGATTAGCTAGGAAATCAATAAAGGAATATGTTTTTGGAAGAATCGATACATCGAATTATATTAAACTTCTTCTCTTAACCGGTCAGCTGTAAGAGTGTCATAAGTAGCAATCGCTAGAGCACATATTGGCATATTAATAATATTAACTTGTAGGATAAGGTAATAAAATGCTCACGTCGTTTACCTTTCTATAAGATAAAGATTTAATCTCTAAAAATACTCAGTTCAGAACCGCTAGCATAAACCCTTATGCTTGCCGTAATCATATTGTATTCCCTTCTTTCTTGTATCAAATAGTGTTCAAATCCAATCGAGCTCAATTCTTTGGTGCAGAATTGTACATACGTGGCTAAACTATCACAAGGGATTAATAATTCAGGCGAATTCATCTTGGAGACTGTATAAACTTAATGTTATTTCAACAAACGCGAAATATTATTAACGACCGATACATGTACTTCTTCACTGCTGGTGATAAGAGTAATTTATCAGCTTCCTTGAATACCATACGTACATACTACCAACCATTAATTACATCAATTACCTTCCTGAGGTCGAATAGAAGAATACTATAGGTCATATCAGCTGTGAGCCATGGCTGAACTTCACTTTTTATTATTATTCAAATTTGTAAATGTTGAAGGATGCAGATGAGAACATTTCATAATTATCAAAGATTGATTTCAAACAACCTTTTGCAATAAAGGTTTCTTACTCCCTCGTGATGTGCGTAAAATCAAAAACAAGGACCTTGAAACCCGTCAAAAAGCTACAGATATGATATTCATTTAGATTTTCTGGCTAGTACTCCAAGTGGGATATTTTAATTTTCTCGGCGGGTGGTAAAGTTAAATTTAAAAATAAATCTAAACTGATGAAAATCTTTTAGGATGCCGACCGAATTAAACTCGGCATTGAATTCTAATCATTAATCTTTGTTCTTTCATGTCTGAGAATGCTGAACAAAGAAGTAAAACTTATCGGTTAATATACATAATACAAAACCAAAAGAACAACTAAGTATCAATCGTTTCTCACTCAGTAATGTCAATGGATTCGATTGGATAAAATTATTTCAAATTGTGACATTATTCTTATAGTTCCGGAAATCCATTTCATATCAATTATTAACTTCAATCTCGCCTATAGCTAAATTGCAGAATTGTGACACACAGATGATATAACAAAAATCCTTGTGAAAATTTAAGTGTTGCATGACTGAAGATCTTAACTTCCTAGTTCAGTTTTAAGATTCATGAAGAAGACAGCTTTCGCCATGAAATTATCTAGTTCAAAAAATAAAAGCATGAGTAGTAACATACTTAATTTTCATCCATCTGCATTCATGGATGATAGCGAGTGATGTGAGCACGAACGACCACCCGTGACACGTTTTTATCCGTCGCATCAATTGCCCCTCCCAAAATCTAATCTCCCCCACCCTTCCATTCCTGAATCCCTCTCGTTCCCAGCGCCTTAACGCTCCCGTTGTCTTGAATAGCCCCCTCCCCAATCTGTGTCTTTGCAACGGCCATCTCTTCCCGTCTCCTACTCTCCCTCTCGCATCCTCTCGTTCCTAACCCGCGTGCTCCAAGAGAAAGCCCTCTGGGGACCCTTACGATGCGATGGAGCTGTCCTTACGAGGACGCCGGTTGATGGAAGTCGCAGGAGGATAGAGTGAATTGAGAAGAACCATGATGGAAGAGAGCTTAGGAAGGACGAGGAAGCAAGATAAAAAAGTCTGAAGTTTCCTTCGAAGTAAAATTGGTTGGAAGGAAAAGTT
Source organism: Hetaerina americana (assembly GCF_022747635.1). Taxonomy (NCBI): domain Eukaryota; kingdom Metazoa; phylum Arthropoda; class Insecta; order Odonata; family Calopterygidae; genus Hetaerina; species Hetaerina americana. The sequence continues at coordinate 62,736,274 of NW_027286763.1, forward strand.
TTTACAATAGCATAATAAAGTATAGTCTTGAGCAATATTTCCACGCTCGCTAATCAATGCAGGGAAAAACTCACCCGATACTTTTTAGAGCGGATAATTCACACCGAAATAGTAGAAATTTGCAATCCGATATCCAATTCAATAATCACATTTATCGCTTTTGTTAAAGTGTACTGAATAATGATGATTCAAAGGTAATATAAGTATAACATTAAACAATAGGTTTATTTTGCAATGGTATAAATAAGTAGCCGAGATTTTGTTTCTAACTATTTTTATACAAGGTTTTTTTAACTTTCTACCACAAAATGAAAATTATGCTAATTTAATTAAAATATTTAATAAGCTATTGCAACAGGACTTCATTCAATGACATCTTCATTATGTACAAAACAGCATTTTAAAGCGCGAAGCATATTCAAAACCGTGAGAATGATGCGGAGGTTTTATACACTAGACATTGACTAGACAAGAGTAAACTAGAAAGTACCAATTCTTGAGGTGATTCTCAAGTGATACATGTCTCTTCTCACTTACATCAGACCTAGCAATTTTTCTTCAGAAAACTAGGAGATATAAGGCCTATAGATGAATATGTATATAAGGAAGCTAAAAAAGAACCAGCCTCAATTTTGTACAGAAATAGAAAATTATAGGATTTAGCCAACATTTAAAATGCAACACCAATTATATCAGGTTATGCAGCTAAAACTCCACACAAAATTACGCCAATCGATTCCAAATTGATTAAAATTAAAAAAATTATCTATTCAAACTGCAAATGTAATTAAAGAAAAGAAATCGAAACGTATAAGACTGTTAGAAATCAAAATTTTTGAACAACTCGGAGAATTTTCATAACCCCTTTGCGCCGATAGCAAATATATTCGGCGTTGTACTGCTAGTGCAGTTCTCTTTAGGGCGAAAAATATAAAGAATGTTTGAATCAAGAAATATCAAACAAATAACTACATTAAACTTATTCCATCAATTTTCGAAAGGAAATTTTACTAAGTGAAGTGTTTGAATTCCTAAATACTTTGCTGTCTTTATTTGTAATTGATAAAACAATATTACAACAATTGTCTCCTGCTGGGTTATCTGAAGTTGTCCTCTCTTCGATCTGATGCAATGGTAAAATGCATGCCAATTATTCACCTCTATAAATAGTCGATTTTCTTGTAGAAGAAAATGATGATGCATATCTATGACAAAACGTAGATATTCAACATATGCAACAAATAAAAAAGGGTAATCTTAGAATGTGGCTCAAACTTGAGCACTCATACATTAGCATGATTGCTGATCGCGAGGAAAGGGTAACCAATTTACCGAGGAAAGAATTTTGTGACGCAATGTGATAAGGGATTTGATACAAAAATAATGACCAAAAAACCGACTTTGGGTATAACGGCTAAGGGCTTGATAACCGAGTAAGGGGAAGTTATAATTTTCGACGAAGGGTTTTGCGGTAAGGTTTGAGGTCATGAGGGACGCAGAGGCTGGACGTTATAGATAGGCAGGGACGGTAAACTGTCATGACGGTGAGGGTACCTACCATGGACTTTGATTAGAATCTTATAATAACTTACAAGCTTCTACTGGAATCACGTGCGGACTTTAGAGAAAATTCACCTACTCCAGGAATGAAAATATTTAAAAAAAACAAAGAAATGGCCTAATTTTCAAATATAATTTATACTTATTCATATAATGTCTGAAAATCGCATTGCTCTGGTTATTTGAGAGAGGCATAAATTAATACCATCGTAAATGATTAAACGTAAAGTATAAATAAACCTTGAATAAAAAAGGCTATTTTTATACCAAAGATCGAAACCAAAATGAAAGATTACCATTAAAATAATCAAAATGAAAATATTTTGTTGAGGAATGCCTTGCAAGTAAAATATTTAAGAATTGATTTCCCGGACAAGGTTAAAAGCACCTAATAAATAAAAACATTCACTCTTAAATGCTTGACATTTTATCAGTGAAAAATTTACCAAATTCGAATGTTGAACCGGGAAAAATAATGCGTTACTTTAAATGTTTACAATTAACCACGTAACACTAAAGCAAGATTTTCGAATGCAGTAACTAAGTTATCGCATGACAAATTCCACCTTCTTTTTTTTCTTCTCTATTTGCAGTTCAGCACCCAATTTAACATCTTTCAAACTCAGGAATTGTGCAAAAAATTCGTGATTCTTCGGATTCTTCCGAAATATTTCTCCCTCTGGTATCATCTCTCTCTCATCCATTTCTCCCTCTAGGGCAAATTTTGTTCACAGTTCTTCGCAACCTCCATACTTCGGAAATTCTCATCTCCCTCAATCTACTTATGACCATCTCCTCTTACATCCCGAGATTGTTTCACCATTCCCGTTCTTTCTTGGAGAAAACCCTTCCCTCCACGCCTTCTGCATAAACCGTTGGCAAGAAAACCTCTCCCCATGCCCCCCACCTGTTCCTTCTGCGTCGTGGATCTGCGGAACGTCAAATAAATTTTTTCAAGGAACAAGGGTCGGGTTGGGCGAAGCGAACTCCCACGGGTGGTGGGTGAGGGCCGGTGGCGGAACGAGGCAAAGAGCCCGCGTTCCGGGTGAGAGAGTGGAAGCCACCCCGAGGGCGGCGGCGCCCGGCGGGGGTGCGGCTGGAATCCCGGTGAGAGTTAGAGTGGGAGGAGTGATGAAGGGTTAAGGTAAACATATCAATCATCCAGAGGTCATTTGCTTTCGAACTTCTAAGTTTATCTCCTAGCGAAAAACTATTGCTCAACTTGACCGATTCTTTTTTTTTCCTAAAGCAAAATCTAGATTAGAAAGGTTTTGACTTTATGAAGGTCCAAATGTTCTTACTAAAGCAGGATTAATTTTTATTCTAACTCATTATTTTGCAACTCAACAAAACTAATCGCGTAATTTAATTAAGTTACATAACGAAACGTTTTGAAATTTCGGAGAGCAATTAATCAGTAAATGAGACATCTGAGAATGAAAAACCCAAAAACAGGAAAATAACTTATTTTGTTCTGTTTTTTATCAATCTTTGCTTTTTCTCATGTAAGTGTTTCTTTAATGATCTGTCTCATTCAGTTAGCACAAATAAACTTACATAGCCTTCCATTAGTGAAAACAAAAAGTTATTTCAATTAAAAAATATTATTTGGCCTTAAATTCTGGAAAAATATTCTGCTAGAAGTTAAAAAGTTTTCATCAACTAATTAATCTGTTACTCAAAATTCCTTATAATCAGTTGCAACGTATGCAACATACGTTCATTATTATTGAATTCAGCTGAGAACAGAAAAATACGTAGACAAGTATGATATTTTACTTAAAATACTGCGATATGACTTTACGAGGGTAATTCCAAAAGTTCCCGACCCAACAAGGGAAACAAAAATTATGGAAAAAAATTTAATTATATTTCAACATAATCTCCGTTCAGCTCTATACACTTTTCTCAGGGATGTCCAATCAGTTCGATACCCTTTTTATGAGGAGAACTGTCTAGCTCCTAAAAATAGCCATTAACTGCCGACATCACTCCATCACGGTTGGAAAATCTTTGACCACCGAGCCAATTTTACAAGTTTACGAACAGAAAAAAATCAAGATGAAACAACAATTTCTTCTTAGCCAAATGCGGTCTCTTTTGCTTGATATCTTCGTTCAAACTTGCAATAAATTCGCACCATACTGGTCTTATATTGATTTTCCCTTTTCAAGATATTCAAAGATAATCATCCCACCCGAATTCCAGAAAAACGACACCATAACCTTCAGTCGACGATCATCCAGTATCACTTTGTGGATTTTCTTCATCGTTTCTGAACTCGTCCCCTCATTTGGTTGACCAATACGATGCTTGTCGTGACAGCTCGTACGGCTTAGTTTAAACTCTTCTACGCAATATTTTAGTGTTGTAAATGAAGGAACAGACTCATCCAGAGTAGAATACCGTTGAGCTTTTGTGTTGGTTGGACAGACGTCTTTCGAATAAGAGTGTATCACATAACGATAACCAATTCTCTCCATTTTCGCAAATTCACAGAAAACATTCACTATTGATGGCTTCCAAACAAATACTCAACAACTTGGCATCCTCAAACTTTAAACATATGCTTTATAGATTGCGTCTGTTGTAATATAATTTTATTTTTCAAACAACTACCACCGTCTCTAGGTCAAGCCAGGTACTTCTTGGACCACCCTAGTAAAATATACTCTTTCTTTTTATAGCCAACTCATTCATTATTATCCGATAGAATAGCAGTTATTTGAAGCGATATATTTTGGAGAAAATTAACCAGAGATTGTGAAAAAGCATGTTTGTGGAAGTTAGGAGTAAATTTCATGAAATGCATATTTTTATTTTAAAAATTATCGTCAATAATAATGCTATAATCGTCACTCATAGATATCAATGAAAGTGTTAATGATTATAGAGCATGACTTTTTTGCCAAAATTGTTTAAATATTCCGAGTTTTCTACAAACATGTCAAAACAAGTGATGTTAGCATTTGTCCATTTACTAAAAAATGTATGCCTAATTCATATTCGAAGACCAAGATTATTAAACGCGATTTTTACCATATGAAATCGATATAATTTTAAAGTCAAAGTTTTATTACGTTTTTTCTGCAATATCTTTTAGATCATTTAAATTTCATTCAACCTCTACCTATTGCCGTTCGACTTAAAATAAAAATTTTTGTCCCAGAAATATTTACTTATTTCATTATGTACCCAGACGTTTTCATGTAAATACCTCTTTGAACTATAATTAAAGACTTTTGGCCAAATCATTAAAACCTTTCATCGATGTTAAAGTAATCTAATAATATAATGAGTATACTCATACTTATATTTCCAATACAATCATTGAATATTACAGCACTTTAATGAATGAAAAATTGAATAAAACCACAATTGTAATAGAAAAAATTTTATCGAAATATGAGAAAAAGTAATCCAATACTCAACAAGTAACACAGGCAGCGCGTCATTGAAAAAGTTAGGGGTATCATATGGGATGAAAGACTACCCAGGGGGTGCAGGCTTTGCAGATGGGTAGTGTGTACGTTTCTGCTGGTGACAGCCCAAAAAGGTTCACCTTGTTATGCGAGGAACAGAGTTGTTTGTTATCCTCTGAGCCACTGTGACGCAGGTTGGAAAGTTTTACGAAAACAGAGCTGCTCGTATTCATTAACAAAATAGTTAAAAATGAAAATGGTCTTAGTATTTCTGATAATCATGAACTTTATTCGCCATTATCTGTTATAAATAATGCACTTCAAATATGTACAATGACTTCAGATTTTCTTTAATCGGATACGTAAAGGATAGAAAGAAAGCCATTCCATATAATTGATAGAATTAAGAAAATATTTTAAGGTATTCGCCGAAAATTGTTACATTAAATTTTAATAATGGACAAAAAGTAAGGATTTATCAATTCGATTTAAGAACCCTCCAGTATTGAGAGACATGGAAAAATAAAATAGAGTTATGCTGCTCGACATAAGCTAATTCTTAAATACAATACGTATGATTTTAACAATAAGAGTTTTTGGAAAAATTATACCCACTCTTAAAACTGAAAAACGCGACCAATAGGAGAGGAAAGGGGTAACTGACAACCAGAATAAAAAGCAATCCTTTTTCCTTCACCAAGAGAATAGAAAACTTTATGTTTGAAAAATCAAAAAGTTCGCAAAGAAGTAGAACCTAATGCGAAAAATAACCATTTACCCAGAGGTTGGAAATACATCTGTACACAATAGAGAAATATATTGATACAACATGTACTTTTCAGCCGCACATTCAACAGAGCCTGGAAATCTTTAAAAACCTGATTTTACCGGTACACATAGCTGACGGAATTAGGCATTAGCGTGGATCTCATTTTTTAAAAAATAAGAGGACAAACGTCGGCTTCAGGTCCTGTGAAAATATAAACTATATTCTTTTATCAGAACAATATAGGAGTATTAAACTGGTCCGTGCAAACCTATATAATAAACCCGTAAATATGTTTACTAAATGCAAAAATTTCAAAGTGTAAAAATCATTCGCCTTGACTGGGATTCGAACCCAGATCCCTCAATTTCCGGTCGAGTGCTTTAGCCACTTAAGCTACCGAGGCGTCCTCTTAAAATCTGAAATTTTGGGGCTTTTAAAGGAACAAGATGTTGTGACGGTGTATGGTGTGGATATTGAGGGATCTGGGTTCGAATCCCAGTCAAGGCGAATGATTTTTACACTCTGAAATTGTTGAATTGAAATGCACATTAGCGGATGACTCCGTTAAAAGTTACTGTTGCGGCATCTCCCGCAGTTTCTTTGGAATATGTTTACTAAAGTTAAAAGCAACATTTCCTAATTTTTGTGCAATTAGTCTTCCTTAGTTTCACACCACTTTCACATACTTCTAAGTCATGTGGGTTGCAAACATTTCGGGAGTAATGTTAGCATTCTAGTAGTATTTTGAATGTGTATGTGTGATTGTGTGTGTGTATGTGTGATTGTGTGTGTGTGTGTGTGTATGTATGTATATATATATATATATATATATATATATATATATATATATATATATATATATATATATATATATATATATATATATATATATATATATATGTATATATATAATATTTTGTGTATATATATACATGTACATATATATATATAATTATATATATATATACACATATATATATACACACAATATTTTTTCTCACATACACATATTTATGTTTATATATATTAATATATGTTTATATATAATATTATATATATAATATTTTGTGTATATATATATACATGTACATATATATATATAATTATATATATATATACACATATATATATACACACAATATTTTTTCTCACATACACATATTTATGTTTATATATAATAATATATGTTTTTATAATATATATAATATTTCAATGTATACAGGGTTGCACCCAAAAGTGGTACGACTGATTTTCTCTGGCGCGAACGGAGCGGTGGAGGGGGTCTGCCTGGCAGGGTAAGGTGGAGGGGGCTCTTAGCAACAGACCGACACCAACCTCAGTCGCCTGCGGGCTGTCGTTGAGTGAGGACACTGTTCTTAGTGAAGCAAGTTTTTTGTCCGCGTTGAAAAACAAAATGAATCTGAATTTAGAGCAACGTTATTCCGTGATGTTTTGTGCGAAACTCGGGAAGACGGCAACTGAGACCCTCGATACGATCAAGCAGGCTTATGGGGACACTGCCTTAAGCCGTTCTACAGTATTTGAGTGGCACAAGTTGTTCAAAGAGGGTAGGGAGCTCGTTGAAGACGACCATCGCTCCGGACGGCCGTCGACGGCAAGAACCGACACGAATGTGGACAGAGTGAGGACACTGCTGAACACAGACCGACGCTTAACCTGTGAAGAAATTGCAGACCAATTGGGTCTGTCTGCATCCAACGTCCAACGCATTATTTCACAGGATTTGGCCATGCGCAAGGTGTGCGCCAAGATGGTGCCGAAAATTCTGCCATGGCGCGCTCGTCGTCAGACAACTCCTGGCCAAATACGGCGTTTCCACATTGCCGCACCCGTCCTATTCACCCGATCTGGCACCACCGGACTTCTTCTTCTTCCCCCTGATGAAAAGACAGATCTAGGGACGACGTTTTGACTCGATAAAGGCCGTTCAAGAGGCTTCGACGAGGGTCATCAACGGCATCCCCAAAGAAAATTTCCAGCGGGCGTACGGGAAATGGGAGCAACGTTATACTAAGTGTGTAGCAGCTCAAGGAGCATACTTTGAAGATTATTAAGTCGATGCAAGTATATCGTCAATAAAATTCTTGTAAAAAAATCAGTCCTACCACTTTTGGGTGCGACCCTGTATATATGAAATATTAGATATATAAAAACATATATATATATATATATATATATATATATATATATATATATATATATATATATATATATATATATATATATATATATATATATATATATATATACACACACACACACACGAGGTTCATCCGGAAAGTAGTACCCGTTCGTGCCGCATGAAGTGCTGACGACGCGAGTAGCCGCTGGACGAGGTCAGATAGCTTCAGTGGCTTGTCTGCCTTCTCTGAGCCAAGTTGCGTGACGCTAGCATTGCCTGTGTTGTTTCTGTGATTGTTTACAATGTTTAAAAAAATTGAGAACGCCGCCAGTTGTGAAGTGAGGGCAGTGATTAAATTCCTCAATGCAAGAAACGTTCGCCCATGTGATATTCATCGCCAATTAAAGGAGGTGTATGGAGACAATGTAATGGACGAATCGTCTGTTCGGCGGTGGTGTCGCAACTTCAACATGGGGAGGGGGAACACACACGACGATGAGCGTTCGGGGAGACCGTCTGTCATTACAGACCAACTGGTGAGCTCAGTTGACGAATTCGTGAGGAACGATCGGCGCGTCACAATTGATGACATCTGTGAGCATTTTCCCAATGTTTCTCGAACAATTGTTCATGAAATTGTTAAACACCATCTGCATTATGCAAAAATTTGTGCAAGATGGGTCCCTCGCGTATCTCAATGAGCTGGCGGCGAAGGACTATGCAGCAGGAATACAGAAACTTGTCACACGTTATGACAAATGCCTTAATTTGCTTGGAGATTATGTTGAGAAGTAGTTTAAAGTATCCTCTTTCAAATAAAATTTTTTATGTTTGTTAATATTTACTTTTGTGTCTTTAATTCACGAACGGGTACTACTTTCCGGATGACCCTCGTGTGTGTGTGTGTGTATATATATATATATATATATATATATATATATATATACTTGGACAGCAACAACCAATATAAGAACACATAACACACACACACAACGGGGGAGAGGGGGGGAAGGAGAGGTAAGGGACCAATAGGAAATGAACAAGAGGGTTAGAGGGCGATTGTAGGCAGCATTCATATCAATTTCGTATCAATTTTCTCTTGTTTCTCTTCTTCAACATAATTTAGGAATTTACAAATACCAGATCCACTGAATCAATAACTTATATTATTCCTTGCCATAATTCTCATGCGTGCTCCTAATATATATGTGTGTGTGTATGATTTTCACATCAAATCCAATTTTAAAACTTTATATGGTTCCAAAATGGTTTTGCAGAATCCAGTTTGTAAAAATATGAATTAATGTACGGTGTATGGATGTATATAGCAAAAAATTTATGCTTTATACAATGTTTTTATTCTGTTAAATGGCACCAAATGCGTGAGATAAAACATTCCATTTTCATCAAATAGACCTTTTCCTCAGCTGGGACATATTTAAAAAAATTCAAAACTTGAACTCTTGTTGAAATTAACTGAAATGCATTGAAATTTTCTCATTGTTCTTCTAAATTTTCACTTGTAATACCTCTTATTATACTATTTTACAGCTTTTCTTTCAGTATAAGAAAACAATGGAGTCTTTTGAAGAAATCAGTACAGATAAAGAAAGCAAGGCTCATGAATGAGTAAAGCGGTCATCTTTCAAATAATTCTTTTTTTTACCTCCCTATCCTTAATTATCGATCATCAAGTCACGCTGAAAATTTAAAGAGGTCACCCACTTCTTTCTCAAGGATTCTTACACATTCTTTATTTCTTAGGCAAAAGAACTAAAGCAACATAGAACCCACTTTTGAATCATTTTTCCCTCTAAAGCAAAGCATGATATGGATAAAAATTCTATTTTGACCGTCAATGAACTAAATCTTTTTTTATTGAGATAATCATCAAAACTTGTCAAGTCTTGTCGTCAACAAGTCAAGATAACCTGATAGGGATGAAAAATACATGCATATATACACCAGTGCCTGCTCACGGTAGATATATTTTTGAAATGAAAAAATGAACCTCATTCAAGATGATAATCATAAAACTCAAAAGATTTCATGGGACAAGCAGCAGCAAGTTGAAGCACTTTGGATCATCTATTTCCGTCTCTTACCATGTGAATCCATTTCAACTCAAATACACGTAACGAACTGATGCCATCTTATCTAATTTTAAATCTGGCTCCGGAGCTCGGAAGTTTGTACCGGATTATTAACCGTGAAACGGTTTTCATGCTATCCCCCTTTGCCATTTTCCCCGGGGGGAGTACAGCATAAACAATAAAAGCATGATTTTTTCATGAATAATTTTGGACACCTTGTCAAAGAGCCCGCCACCCATTCGGGTTTTCCTCACTTTCAAAACTTTAACAAAGAACAATTCCATCCATATTCTTTGTCTTTTCTTCAGTTTTTTATCCTTTTATTGATCTATTCCTTTTTTCTAGTTCATCCTTTTTTTAAATTTCTTCTTCACTTTTGTCATTTTATTTTTGCTTTTGGTGAGGGGAGCTCCTTTTGTCTCTCTCCCTCTCTGTATTCTCACCTGCAAGAATCCTTTTTAATTGATCTTTAACCCTTCCATTCCTTATCATCTGTGCTCCTCCAGCATCTGCCCTTTCTCCTTTTTTTGTTTACCTCGTTATTCCTATTTCTTTTTCAGTCACTCCTTTGTTATGAATATGGTTGTGTGTCAAAATCAAGCTGATCTATCTTGCGCGTAACTTTAGGCTACATCTGACAGTATTGCAGGAAAATTTCTTCTCTCGTCTCTTTCTTTTCCTCCTCCAACATCATCCCGACTTTTTAATTTTGTCAACTCCACTTCATTAACACCTCAATCTTCGGATTCCTCTTTTATTTCGCTATTGATAATGATTGATATCATTGGATAAAAGCGTTTTCTAAAACTAAATTCAGATGGATTATAAACCTCAAGTGCTTATTTTCATCTTATGATGGATATTTAGAACAGGTTAAAGTTGCACATTTCTAGATTTTACAAAATCAATCTCACTTTTCCACAACAAAACTTTTTTTTTCCGGATGATAATATTGATAAGACCTATTTTTACCACACCATGCCTATTTAGTAATATAAATTGATAAATTCATAATAAGAGAGAATGATAGGACTTCTGCGTCCAATGAAATGCATGTATTGATATTTAAACGGAATAGAGAAAAACAGTGATACTGAGGAAAAGAACGTAATAATGAAGAAAGTGCATTTTTATTAGGGATATGAAAATCATGCGTCCTGTCTTTTCACAACCGACTTACCTATTGGAAATATTTTGCCACTATTTTTTTAGGCTATCATAAGTTTAGAAAGTGAAACCCTGAAAATCATTTTTATTATTTCATTTACAAGTACATGACTACATCTCAATACAGAACAAGACAGTCCGTTATTGAGATCGAAAAAAATTGTTGGATATTTCATGAATATTAATCATTAAATCATGATAATGAAATGAAAAATTGGATTATCCTCTTACTTTTCATAGAGCTGGCGATTTACCTAGAAAAGAATAATTCTCTAAACACAATTATTTCAATCGTCAAATTTCGCTTTGTTAATTATTATAAATCCTCATAACAGAGCTTAGGTGGACACAATACCGGTGACAGTTGAGTTAGTTTGAGATAGCTCAATGAAATGGTTACTACTGACGTGATCTTATGATACATCGCTATAATTACAGAAAATAAACTAACCAATCCGAAATTTTCTCAATTCCTCCAGCCTCGCATAAAAATTTAAGCGTTCGGGAAGCTTTCCACTGCTCTCAAAACAAATAATAGGAAAACCGTTTTTCCCGCATCCGGAAGAGATGTTTTTTACTCTGGTCCCATCCTCGCTTTATGTGCAAGACATCTAAATAAATTGATGGCACTCACAGCAGCGCCCGCTTCTCCTGGGCCAACAGTGAGGAAATATCCACATGAACGGCATTCGCTCAGGGTTGATTAACCCGGTCGATAGCTATTCATTCTTTATTTTTTTGCATTCCTTTCCACAGAGCCCTTGACTGTCTTTCATCGCATGTCCCTCCATCTACCACTGCCCATCCTGGCGATTCCAGTCAATTCCGCATTTTATGGATCCTCGCCCATTCGCCTCCCTTTAACTGTTCCCTTACCTCCAGGAGGACGACCCCGTCCCTTATTTAACAGGCTCCCACACCATTGATCCCCAATCCACCCCCACATTCTAGCTCCCAATGATCTGCCCCCCCCCCCCCGTGCTCGAAACTGCTAACCGTTGACGCCTTCTCTGCGAGCACGGGAGATCAGCCAAGAACCCCAGCCCGCACCGAAGCATTTATCTTTTCTACACTCCCGTCCACTTGGCTCTTCCAACCCGCCTTCCTTCCCCGGCCTCTTTTAAAATCTCTCCATCCCTACCCTATTTCTTCCCGGGACTTTCCCATATTACTCCCCCTTCCTCCCCCCCATTCCCACATGTCTTACCCCCTAGGCTGAAACCGGAAGAGTCGCGTCGTAAAATAAAAATTAAGAGAGAGAGAGAGTAAAAGAATCTATGAAATGTTCTCCCATCCCCCGACCTCCTTCTCATTCTCAATCCTCCTTACATTCTTTCTCCGTCCCCCCCACTCACTTCTCATACCAGTCTACCGGCTCCCCACCCTTCCTAACTCCTCCTGATCCCTATCCCTAAACCCCATCCCACCACAACTTGGTCCAGTTTTACTTTTTAATTCTCAAGGAGAGGGGCCGAGGCGTGTTTAGGAGCGAGAGAGGGTGAAAGCATGCGCCCCTGCCTCCGAAAGAAGGAAACTATTCGCTTTCGCCCATCCAGAAGAAGACTTTAGCCAGACCCTGTTCGGGATCAACTTCAACCCACAAAGAGTCTAGCAATTAAGGGACGAGAGGCTTTAAAGGAAAAAAGGAGCAGGAGGGTGAGAAGAATCAGGAAGAAGCGTAACAGTGGAAAGGGAGAAAGGATAGAGGTGCGTGCGACGTCGAAATTCCGTCTGTGGGTCTATAAATTCGTGCGCGATTGTGGAGATCCGAATCGAGAGTACTCGAGCGTGGGAGGGACCCTGGTCGTATACGATTAACTTTAAGGAAGGAAAAAACGTGACGTGAATTTTGTCACGCGAGGATCAGGGAAGTCGAATTGGCAATTAGATTGGTGGCCACAGCGATGGTCATTTCGAACCACATCCAGCATGTTAAAATTTCAGTATATCCTTAGTAACTATGGATAGGTCTTAAAAGAATTCGAATTTGATTATAACTATTACATTCAAATACTATAGCACATATTTACTATGTAAGTATAGTTTAAAAAAATGTTAACCACGTTGCTAACGTTGCCGTAGTTATCTAATAACATATATCGGTTAGGTACCATTAACAAGCAGCATTTCTTTTCACACTCTGTCAGCAGATAATTCATACTCAATGGAAATTCTCAGTCACCACAAGTAGCATTCTAAAAAATTGAAATATGGGCAGAAAACGCTAATCAAACTCGTCGTGGCTGTTGCCAATTTAGTGAAGATGAAACTTCAATCCGATAAGTTGGCAAACATTTTTTTTGTCCAAGAGGAAAACATACCCTCGATCGATGCCCACTCGCTTTTATTTCATTGGGATTCGAATTTGTAAATGCCTTATCCGCAGCATGGTGATCATTTACACGCAGCGGGAAAGGTACTAGAAATTTTTAGGGCATCATCATGAGAAAATGTCGACGTGGTGGCTAAAGTTATTGGAAAGAAGCATAATCTATATCAGGTCGTTTACCTTTTTTTCATTTTTTTAAGAAAGGGTGTCAGAAAAGGAATAAAATACAAATCCGTTCCCCCTGTTCAAAGTTTACCTTTTATCCTCGGCACTTGCTCATAACATTTTATGTCATCTTCGGATGCATAAGAATCTCATCACATGGCAATATTTTTTAAAGCCGACTCAAACCGATAAACATCGTTGTGAAAAACTTCAGCCCAGGCCCTTTTACAGTGGGTACACCTTTCCTCTTTTAAATTCCAATACGCAAATTTTACGCTTATCCTATAATCCGTAACAACATTTTTTTATCTTTTGACACAAATTCACCATAAATCTGTACCATAAAATGGCAAGTGACTCAATTGGTGATTTTCTCGATTTTTTTATTCTTAACAATGAATTGGATTTTTACTCTCTACTTTCAATGAGGAGTTTTTGCTTGATTGGCTACAAATGAAATTAGTAGTGGTAAAATGTAGGATAACTTTATGTTATTACATTTTTAGGATTAGATTGTTAGCCTAATTGATGGAGCGTTTGGCTATTGGCTTGGGGATTCACATCTCGAATTGGGTCTTCCAAATTCAAGAGAGACAATTTTCTGGAGATCTCAACTTTGAAGTAAACGATATGTTGAACAGAAAGAAAAACCATAGCCCCTCCCATTCTCGAAGCACGAATTTCATATGCCTTAGGATTTACTTCCCTGACTGAACTCTGACATCACCAGCCAAAAGAAGCCTTGCTATGGCTACATGTTGATTACATTGAGTTGACATATTTAGGTATAGATTATGAGAAAGAATACGGACTATTCGAGTTTCTACGTACATCCGTTGTTTTTATGCAAGATTGAACTTCATAAAGTTCAAACTGAAATGAATTAGCACGAAGGACAAGTTAACTCCATTTAGTAATTTACTATGATCAATATGTTTACACATCACAATCAAAGGTGTACCTTCAACTGGCAATGTTACGCCAAGTAAACCGAATTCGAGTGCTATACCGAACTGATTAGTGTACCCAGCCCTTAAGTAATCACACCCACCGTTCATTCTAGGCTACCGTTGTCTCCCCATTACCTCCCGATGCCTAATTCAATTACTTACGTTCTTACTAATGCTGACAAATTTCAAAATTATTCCTATGAGAGAAAATGAACTATTTTTTATGTTATTTGCTAAATACTTTTGATTTTTAAATTTTTTACCATAAACTAACCCCTCGCAAATTCGCATTCGAATGACATTAACATTTTGAAGGTAACAATTTTGCTCTCGGTCTGTGCCACAATGTTTCCAGACTTTTTCTAGTAAAACGGTAGGGAGGGGGAAGTCCATCATATTCTTTGCTGATTATCAAGGGCATTCTCATGGGAAAAAACGGTGCCAGAGCAGGACTCGTGCTCTGATTCATTGCTCCAGTTATCGTCATCAAAATCGATCATCACAGATATGTAGCTAATGATGTTTAGAGGTTGAGTAAAGATAGTAGAGATATAAGTAAACACTTCGCTCATGTCTGAATAGCCAATTGACGAATATGGAAGGAACCACTTTTAATTTAATTTTCCAACTTGGCTTGCATAGCGTAATAATATCTAAAAGAGGATAAAAAGCAGTAATATATAGCAGAAATATGCGAGTTAGTAGCATTTCCTGAAAATCATATTATATTCACTAATTTAAAATAAATTTAATTTTTTTTCGACCAGGCATACCGGGTAGGTTAAGCGTCCTTCCCGTCCAGGGGTTTTGGGAACGCATCCAGCCGCGAACATGAATGCTGTGTCTACTGCGGTGATTCGGGTCTTGCAAAAGCTGGTGGCACCCTTCGACTGGTTTATATTTAAATTCGAGGGGCAAACGGGTCACCAGAAAAAACCGAAAAGCAAAACATAACAACAAAAACCAAAGAGCGGCGCAAGCTGCCGAGTGCGAAGTTTTTTCAAGAGGAATACTAAAAATTAGACACCGCGCAATTAGGGTTCATAACAAATTCGTGTCCAGAACAAAGATGTGACAAAAATATCCCTCAAGAAGCTCTGAGTAATCTCAATAGATTAACTAAAGTCTTTTATTTTCCGGTTTGCTCTTTGAAAATTAGGAAATAAGAAACCTTTACCTGATGTATCCCGTTTAAATTGTTATCAGTAGCTCCCTCCTAGTTTTAAAATGAGCCGCACAATTATTCACTTTCTAAGTTTATATTAACTTATTAATATGAATATGTCAATGCAAGAAATTGTATAATCAAATATCCCTATTCATTGAGTCAATACATAAAAAAAGAAGACAACGTATATGTAAATAAAAATATTTATACATATGTATATGAAAATATAATTTATTTATAAAATATTATATATATGTATAATGTACCTAAAGGTTTTCACCGGTATGTACCTTTAATTTTACTGAAGACGTCACCTCCCGTCTTCGTTTTTAACCTAATTCTTAATATATCTCTCTATATATCTCTCTATATATATATATATATATATATATATATATATATATATATATATATATATATATATATATGCTTCAATGCTTCAATGACCACGTTTCCGCGCCGTACATAGCTACGCTCCATATCAAAGTTTTTACGAGCCTTTTCTAAACATCCTTACTCAACGTCCCTGTCATCAACTCCCTCATCCTTGTGAAAGCCTCTTTGCCTAGCGCAATTCTTCTCCTCTCGTCCCTACTACTTTGACCGTGTTGGTCCAAAACACTACCGAGATACGTAAACTTTTCTACCTGCTCTAATATTTGCCCTCCTATGTTAATGTTTAGCTTAGCCTTTTTCTTTCTAGAAAATCGCATAACCTTAGTTTTATTAATATTGATTTTCATCCCAGACCTGTCGCACTGAATTTCACTCAGCAATGCTTGCAACTCCTTGGTGAGAACTTTAGTATTCTCAAAAAAAAACGAATAAGCAGGTGCCGTGGAGAGTAACATGGTATTTTGCACTAAAAATTTTATTTGCAGCAGAAACATTTTGCAGATATCCCGCTCTCTTTGTTTTTTCGACTGCATCGCCACCAAAAAGGGCTTCGATCTATTATTTTTTTAAACGTTTCGTCACGTTGTGAAAAGCGTCACAGTTTTGCTGTGAAAAAGGACGAATGGACGCATTAGTAGGATGGACATTGGTCATAAAGCAAATCATCCACTCTTATTAAATTAAAATAGTATTAAATATTTCAAATACAAAAGTTTATTCAGCTCACATTTATGAATTTTTACTTGACGAAATAGCAAAAAAACGTTTCACAAACAAGTGCATAGACAACTTTTGGAAAATGTTCCGAATGTGTTCTGTGGATCTCAAAATATATTTATGCTAAAATGCTGAATTGGAATTTTATTATAGAAACAACTCTACCTTGTACATTAAGAAATTTCTACAGGAAATTATTTAATTAAGGCGGAAGAAGGTCATTCTCCCCTGGTAATATAGAAAAAAGGTTTGATATGGAGTAAATAAATTTCAAACTACATAAACATATGTTCTTTAGTAAAATTAGTTTGCTTTTTTCACTGGAAAACTTTAAATCACAAATTTATCCAAAAATGCTCTTGGAGTAAATATTGACAGATATATCAACCCTTCTATCTTATAAAAGAACCGAAAATTAATATTAAAAATTTTGCTCTAATAAAGTTTTCATTGATTTTTCGCGGAAAATTTTGCAAAGGAGGAAATAAAATTTCTCTACTCTTGCTTGCAGTATTGAATTTCCTAGGAATGGTATTGACCTCCTTTTTTAAAGACTTCGTCATTCCTAAAGGTCACGGTTGAAATACACATTTAAGCCAATTTTCCGCAGGAAGCATAAAATAATTTGGGCAGATATCCAGGGACTAGGATACCCCTGTAACAATAAAGGATGGGTTAACGATTTAAAAACGTCAACGTAACTTATGCTTTAAGAGGTTGGGTCATTAAATTTCGCCGCAATATGGTCCATCTCAAACTTAAAATGAAGGGATAGATAAAAGGAATATGGCGATGTTAGGTATGAAGGCAATACGTAATATCTTCTGCCAAGGATAAAAAAATGGAAAGAGAAGAAACAATAGTAGCAATACGTATGAAATAGGTCTCACGAGGACATTTCATTTTGTGATCACGCACAGATTGCCTTGGGCGGACTTAGGGCTGATAAAGAGTGGGGGAGGGCTCCCCTTTTCTATCGGTTTCCTGTTTACTAAATGTCGCGGTAGTATTCCGTTTCAAAATGTCGTGCAGAGCGAGAGGAGCGAGAAATGTGCGTCCGTTTTATTGTTTCATTTTTTGTAATAGAACTCTTCTCTACCAACTAATAATGGGCGATGTGGGAGTCGAGTTGGATAGGAGCCAGATGAGGAGGAGGGTGAGAGACGCCGGGAAGGACGTTATGAAAGAGAATGAGTGTTGGGGAGTGAAGAAATCGAAAAAGTGAGGCGGGGGGGAGTGCTTGGAGAAGAGGAATGGGGAAGGAGAAACTGGAACTGAAAATGGAAACGGAATGAAAGAAAAGCTAACTTTTCAGGGAAGAAACAAGCGGACGAGGGAGACTGGGGAAAATAAATAGAGCGAAAAAAAGAAGAGCGGGTGAAGAAAATCAAAGCGGAAAGAATTAAGGTTTGAGCAGCGCAAAATTGAAAGCAAGTTAAACTATTTTAGGGATATATGGAAGGGACGAGGAATTTATGAGGAAAAGATGGAAGAACAAGAAAGGAAGAAAAGGAAGAAAGCTTGAAAACAGGAAGTTATGTTGCCGCACCCTGTAGTTTGTTAACGGGGTATTCTGTATCCGCTCATGAATTGTACCAATCGAGTACATATGTCCGAAAAAATAGTGAATTTTCAATCCTGTTAATTATTTTAACTGTACATAACTGATCAATGAATCAAATCGAACAATTAAGTGTTGAAAGAGCCAAACTTAAATTGGATTCTGAAAATCATATTAAAATATATTTTATTCACGGTATAATTAATGCTTTCTCGTACAGTTAGATTAAAAGTAATGCATAATATATCTAGGTATTTTATCCATTTAGTAATATTGAATATACTTTTATTATGATTGGGTGAAATTAAAAATTACTAATTTTAAAAAGCATTACCAGATCACTTCTTACAGCGCAGTCACAGCGTCATTCCTTACCATAGGAGTAGTTGTACGGAGTTGCAAGCGACATCTACATTCACTTTTGTACTCAAGGTCTATAACATAAATGCTAAACAAAACGTGGAACTTCAAATTGGAATATGTACAGCAAAACGAACCTTATTCGCCAATGAAAATGTAGGATTAGTTACCATCCGTTCGGTTCACAGTTTCGGTTAGTAAGTTCGTCGCCAAACACGGGCTCAATATGAAGGGACTATGGTATGTGATCAAAATAGCCAACGTAACATTATTTAAAGATAGCATCAATTGGGATCTTGCCCTCAAGGTAATTTCAAAACATTTCAAAATAATAATAGTTCAATGCAGACCTAATCCCGGCACCAAATTTCGCCAAAAACCACATTGTCCCCACTCTTTTGAATTGGTGGACCCCAATGTAATGTATTCATATTCAGCAATGATTTAAAATTGAAATTTGTTTGGGTGATTCGCAACTAAATCAATTCTGAAATTAACTTTAAGTAACTCAATTATAGTTAAGGCCTCCTTGAAGTTTTCCTGTGGCTCCGATCAAATTAAGAGATCTATTAAATATCTACTAATCAGATTTAATTATAATGGCTGCCAGCGGAAATAGCTGCTGATATTCAAAAGATATGACAAATGTTTTCTTAAAAATGTCTACCTCGTAAATATTTTATTTATTACAGTGAACTATTTTTTAAGTATACCTTACAAAATGGATTTGACTTCTAATAACACCCTTCGGGAATTTCCTATTGAAAAATTGATTAAGCGTTTCTCAATCTCACCATGAGTACATTTGTCACTTATTTAAATTTCTTGGAGTTAATGTGGTGCGATGATGAAATCAGTCAATCAAAGCTCCCCCTTTTCATATAAATTGGTTATTCAAAATAGAGACATTTTCCACGATTGCCCTGTTTTTTCTATTTCATATAGCATGCTTTCTTATTTTTCTGTGATACCTTTCCCTCAGTGTCGGAATTTTCTGCTAAATGAATTCAGCATCCAGTCCCACGCTAACAGATAAATGCCTTTTTCAAACCTCTTTCAACAAAAAAGCACGAAATATTTGCATTAAAAAACAGAGATTATTTTCCGCATTATGCCCATCGACAGAATTAAGGGCAACTATTACAGGAAGAGGAAAATAAATTCACGGTGTAAGAGGAAATAAATTTATGTTGTTAAATTTCACAATTATTTCAGAGATTTCACAAATTTGAAACACGGTCAAAGTTCACCAATGTTTTTATTTCTGCCTTCATAAAGATCATATTTTACGCAGTTTACGATCCCAAGCTCAAGTATTATTAGGGCACGGCCCAAATTCAATTATAAAGAAAGGTATCTTACTTGAGACTCGAATGACAAATGAATATGCATTATGTTTTTGCAGGGCTGAAATAAGTTCCTGTAGCTGAAGATTGTTGCAACAAGGAGTGGTGCAACACAATTTTTAAACTGTATTAAACAAGCTAAAATATTATGAATTTTACTATTTGTACTATAATTAGGGGATTTTAACCGTATCAACAAAAAAATTGAATAGATTTAGTGAAAAGTCGGAAAACTGAAAAAATTATACAGAATAATTATTTAGAGCAAAATGATTCTGCAAAAACCATGAATCACGACAAATTGACTATGTTAGCTCATAGCCAAATACATATGCGTTTCTATTGATTTAAGTGAGCTGAGTGATTTTTCATAAATAATTCACAGCGAATGTCCATATTAAAACTTCAAAACATCTTTTTTCTTTTTTTTTCTTGCTGAAGATTATCGCAGAGACACTTCTTTTTCTCTTTCCAATTATGAATCATAGATTCCTCTCACAATTATTACCTTTTGATCGTCAAGGATATTAAAAATTCTTCGAGAACATACACGGCCGACGAAATATATTTCCTTTCGTAATTAGTTTATATATGCTCAATATGAAAGCAGTTGACTACACATTGCATTAATTCATTTAGATGCAAATTTAAATACATCCAGATAATCAGAAAAAAGGATATTTAATGTTTTTCGGATGATGTGATATTTCAAATTTTCTCCTTATCCTCAATCAAAATGAAAAGGTAAAACGAAATAATAGTCGATACATGTTGGTTTTAAGAGAAGGCTTTTACAAAATTTTTAGCAATAAAAGAAAAGAGCAAATTTTAAACAGAATTTAAAGAAAATTACTCCGAATATCTGACATATAATAAAATAGACTGTTTGCCCATTTAAAAGTATTTCCAAGAAAATAAACCTTTTTTATATTCATTTTGACAGATTTTCAAGTTATAATATCGTAATAAAAATAAAACATAATTAATTTAGAAAAATATTTTGAAATAAAAATGAAAATATCGCTATCAAATAAAAAATCTCTCTGGGTCTTTTTGGTTTATAGGGACTCTTATTTTGATTTTATATTTGATTATTTAGTATTGCATAAAAAAATGTATCCACTTGAAATGACATTGCTTTTTCTATGACCACTGCATTAATCAGGCCAAATATTGACTCATAAATTGAATATACTACCTTGATCAAAAAGTTCCCGGAATAACCACCGTGTAGCGCTCCCATCGTTGCGATTTGAGTTCTGACCACTGATGTAATCTCAAGGGAATAGGATGCATGGGATATAAATCGATCTTTTGAAAGGGATCGATAATTTGCACCTGTAGAATAAACACCTTTGTATATCCATCCACTGTACATCCGAAGTCTATCTTCCTTGATGACAATTATATAATTACTATGCCTCCACCAAACAAATTAAGGAATGCAGAAAATCCAAGTTATTTATAAATCTAATAGGGAAAAAATTAAAAATTATCAGGTCATACCAATGGAAACCGATTTTTTCGTGCTTGCTAAGGCCAGATGACATCAAGTCTGGGATAAATGAAAGAGGAGGAAAGTAATTACTGGTACATGTGCATGGATTATAAAATGTAATCCGTGGGGTATACAGCTTCTTTTGCATGAAAATAGAATGATATAAAAACACAATGGAAAATAAAATTTATGTTAAACCAATTTATAGTACACACTTAAAAAACTCAATGAGAAAGACAGAGACAGAGATTAGGAGCGCATTAGGGAAAATGGAATGGCCTTGGCCTTTGTTCTACGCGTAAAGAAACCATTATTTTCAGAAAGATGAGAGAATTAACTTTTTTAGAAATATATTACTGATGCGTGGAAATCTTCAGTACGGAGCGTCGTTTTTGTGGTTTAAAAAATTGTATCGCTTAAGTAAAAGTTGAATCATGTATTAAAGACGTTTGATATGTTGGTATGGATACAAATATGGAAAATTAAAAGGTAGGAAGAAAAACCTACAGTGAAATTCTAGGTATGGTAGGGAGAAGGAGACGGCTTTTTAGAGAAATTCGAAAAAGGCAGAATAAGTGGGTGAAAGAGATACCAAGAAGCTATGAAATGCAGAAAATTGGGGGTATACCGCTATGACAGAGGAAAAATAACATAGATATTTTTGATGGTGTGTAGGGAGGTAGAAAACAAAACAGTGAAGGTGTTCTTGTAGCAGGTAGTATGGGCTTTTAAGTACTACTTTTTGTCATGTTAGCAAGGGCATACGAATACAGCGGTGTATCGTATGGTGCCAGGATTAATCTTAAACCTACTCTACGCCGTTAAGCACTGCTTACAATCACTAATATATGGAAGTACTTTATATGATCTCTTTTAATTTCGATTATGTTGCTCCAAAAAAGATTTAAAGAGAAAAATAACAGCTGTGAAATAATATCATCGATTATTATTATTATTAAAAATACACATGTGCTGATAGACATTGTCAGGTGGCACACAAGTCCCAAATAATTGCAAAAGATAATACATAAAACTAGACTTCAAAACACAAATCTCTTTAACAAAACAAGTGACAAGATTAATGAGTATCCTAAAATATTCACCTGGAACGCAAGCCATTTTTAAAAAGTAAACTCTAAATCTAGCACAATATTTCCTTTATGAAGTAAATCTTCCACGATTTGGGAGTAAAAATAAGGGGTAAAACAAATAATTGGAAATGTCACACGCCCAAAATTAAACTTTCTACGCCAAATGAAATGTCCTTGTATAGGCTTGAAAGGCAGTAGGGAATTATTATATTTTAATGAGATACATACACAACTTACACCCAAAAGGAAAAAAGGGGAAATAAACCTTCCCGGGAAACCATTACTTTAAAAAATTCAATGTCCATAGCGAGTTTAGTACAAATTGATTTCCATTGAAATTCCATACAAAGTCGAATAAAGAAGACTTGAATGCTTAAAGAAGATGAGACTGGGTGGAAGAGGTCGCTGACGACGAGATAAAGGAAGTCGACGGTATAATTAAGGAGATATTTACCTCATTTGCATAGTCATTAAGACCGTTCCAATGATTTTTTTGTTTGCTCCACAGAAGTTATTGACTCATCATGGGATAACAGATTGCCATTTTAGAACTCAATGGAAAACTAAATTTCACTAATTATTCCAAGACGTATATAAATTCAACTTCGGTTTGTTTTCTTGAGAGAAAAAATTTTGTGAATCCTTTGCAGGTTGTGAAATAAAGACTCAGCTAAGAAAAATAATCTCAACTAAGTTTAGAAAAATAATTCAATAATAATGTAAAAAATAAACGAATAATAATTAATTCAATCTTCCATCGTCACCCATTATGTTTGTAGAATTTTCTAATGAACTACTGGTTATGATCCATCGTTTTATATATGAGTAAATGCCATCAAAAAACCATTGTGCCAAGCATGAATCGGACCTCTGTAGATAAGATCATGGATAAGGTTTTTCAGTATTAACTACAGATGAAAATGTAATTTATATGATTCTCTTTACATAAATATCATAATTAACCTTTGGATTTTAATATGTCTTTCGATGATTCAGATGCGGTAAACTAGACAGAAATGTTACAACTTCAAAAAAACAATAGAATTTTTAAAAGGTTCAATGTTGTTTTGCCCAGAATCTTAACGTCACGTTGCTACGCTAGCGACAATGAAACTCCTTAAACTTAAACGGGTTTATTCTCAAGATTTCAAATGTAGTTTACTCAAGCTCTTCTGAGAAGCAAAGCACCAAATCTCACTCCATAAGTAAGCATAGTAAGGGGTAAATTGAGCATGGCGGGGAAAGAGATAGAGAGGGGTAGACAGATATATGGAAATGAAGAGGCATTTCAGAAGCAGAGCGCAGAACTCATAACGAGGAAGGCTCATCTCTCGTTCGGCTCGGTGTTAATTCCTACTGTCATACACTTTCCTTCTCCTTGCATTCTCTATTCTTGTAGAGGAAAACTGATACAAAAAATATTATTTTACAAGTATCAATATAACCATTTCTTAAAAATTCATCTGGATATTGTAATTGCAAATATACTCCTCAACATATATTCGTATGAAAGCTTCAGTTCGTTCATTCATAGTAAAGGCATGCCATTTAAAACGATGATTAAGTAGCACAAAGTGGACATTTAAGGCATGCTTATGTCAATTTTCAACGGAAAAAAATATCATTAATGTTTTATTTTCACTAAAATTACCGTCATTAATTTGTTTCATTTCTAATCATATAAATAAACATATACCATATATAAATAAAATGAATTTACTTTTGATTAATTTTTATTAGCAGGATTAATCAACTGCGAACATTCTAACATAATGACAAAAGATTTGTGACTTACTTAGGGCATGATTGTGACGTAAAACTGGGATTTTCATACATACGGTACAATTTGAAAAAGCAGCAACAATTTTTTTCCAATCCTAACGAAGGGATACACTCCATCGATCATATTATTTATAACCAAAAAAAAATGTCTTTAGTGTTAACAGCTGCATTATTATTAAATGTAATCATCAGTTAATTAGAATTTTAAGATGTGATTTAAATATTGGCCGAAATATTTTATGACAAGCCAATATGGTTTCCGAGCAATACCTTTCTCTCTGCCATTTTATGTTCTTCCATGAGGCAAAACCATAATTGATAACTTCATAATATTGCCACCAAGATTCATATTCTCGCTAAATAAATGGCTTATTAAATAAGCACTCTCCCGCGGCCAATGGTGTGGTGAGCTCTAGATATTCAGATGCTGTCTCGGTTAAGATCAAACCACCATATTATATTAATGAACAGGATTAAAGACAGCGCCCTCTCAGATATCCATGACGACTTGCAATGAAACTAGTATGCATTAAAGATAAATTATATAATTCACCTTAGCATAGCATCAAAAGGAGTGAAAATTTTGAATCTGCAACATTTTTACACTTGGGTGTATTTGC
This sequence comes from Hetaerina americana, assembly GCF_022747635.1. Taxonomy (NCBI): domain Eukaryota; kingdom Metazoa; phylum Arthropoda; class Insecta; order Odonata; family Calopterygidae; genus Hetaerina; species Hetaerina americana. The sequence continues at coordinate 62,761,411 of NW_027286763.1, forward strand.
CAATTTCTCTGTCATTCCCCAAAACATGTCCTCCTTTACTATGCACGTAAAACGTGAGTGTCTAGCGTAGGTGTTAAAAAGCGAAGGAGTCAGGGCTTATGTCTCAACATAGCCGCGCCGAAAGACATGTCTTGGGTAAGTCCTGTGGCGTGATAAAAGCTGGCCGCCCATTAAAATGCAGCAAGGAGGTAACGTCGCGTCGCCGAGAACATTGGCCACTAGGCGGCGGAATTGACAAAGCCGCTGCTTCTCCGAGAATCACAGCGTATTGGCGAGACAAAGCCCATGCTTTGAGTAATTTATGCTATGGCCCTCACTTTTCACAAGAGGGAGACTACTTTCTGGACAGCTCCTTTGTGTTTGAGCAACCACCCATGACCTTACATATGTATACTTACACATATGAAGGAAATATAGCCTAATCAAAGATTCGTGCATAACATTCCCTATTATTCCGTTCCATCATAGTTTTAATCCATTCACGCCATAGTTTTAGCCCATTGAATTAGGATTATTGGGAGATGGCGAATTTCATCGACTGGGACTAGTGAGGAAAGCATCGAGTCGGAATATAACATGATTTATGGAAACATCTGCCAATGCTTGTACTGGAATAACCAACGGAATCGTTTACATTATAAACTAGGCTGACATCACATGAAGCAAACTTCATCAAATCACCCAATTGATGCAAATTTGAATTCAGCAATCCGTGTATTTTTTCCAGCATGCCTTGTTGATTCTACGATTTACGTTTTTTAACGTAATCCTTTTAGAGAACCAATGCAAAAAGGTATTTCCATTTCACTGCTAAATTTAAGCGGAACTCACATTCAACAAAGATCAAAGAAGATATTTTGTCTGACAATAATTTGAAACATCTTTAGCAAAAGCTTTTATTCGAGCTCATTCATCAAACAACTGTGGGAGATGCTTAGACAGTAACTTTAAAAGAGTCAGCCGTTAATGTGCATTACAATGCATTTACTTAGTTAGCTCAGTCTTTATTGTATCTTGTATGCTGCCATAGTATCATTAATACAAGTATCCATTTTAGTTTAATGTTCAGTTTTGAATTCATTTACTACTTCCTCAACTTCTCTGCAAACTATGCAAATATATGCTAATTATTTAATATCATTCATTTTAAGACCTATCTTAGTCTTTTATATTGTGTAATTGAAGGTGATTAGTTACAATGAGAGATAAATATATTGTATTCACATTTATAATATCAGTAAATTGATTAAATATTATTTATATGAATACTAAATAGTAACTTAGCACATATCACGAAAATTTACGTCGAAAACATGAAATAATTGAAAAGATAACATATTCCAAATCAACCTTAATTTCTCACGGTGTACTCTAAATAATTACTTTATTTAAATGTACATGGCATTCTGTGAATGAAACGTTATATGCCTAATCTTAAGCTTCAATTCTATTTATTTTGTATTTATCCTACGGCAATACTACGCCATTTTTCCTAGGTTTTTTCTCTTCTCGACATGATAAGGACGTCGCGTTTTAGGATAATGAACATTAAAGTGGGTAGCCAGGTTTTTTTTTCTTCCTTATAGCATCTTGCACTCTCAATACTCCTTTTCCTGCCTCGGATATTTTATCAATTTCTCTTGATGGAAAAATAAAACAATAAAAATTCCATTTTTTAATTGCAAAAGAAACACTTGGTTTTTCCACATGAAATATTCATTCACGACCTAGGTTTCGACGCACAGCGTCATCATCAGGTGGCGATCGACGCTGTGCGTCGAAACCTAGGTCGTGAATAAATATTTTATGTGGAAAAACCAAGTGGTTCTTTTGCAATATATATCGTTTCCACAAAGTGACGCCTGAAGTTATCTCCATTTTTTAATGTTACAAAACTATTATCTCTTCTTTAAATTGGGGATTTTTCAATTTTTTTTTCAAATTTTTCCCTGAAGAAGCCAAAGATGAATGTCACGATATCTGTAATATACGAGCTATCAGACAATACGCTATTAATACTGGTATGTTCGTGGTCAACGGAAAATCATTCCGCATACCATTACACTTAACTTTTAATTATTTAATCATATCTAAGTACATACGTAGACTAATATAAAGGTTTGAATGCGGAGATAAATAAGGGATATTGGTCACATTTAAAGTTTTAAAACTTTCATTCATAACATTTTATTTCATGACGTATAAATGATTTATGTGCAATGCTTGGATTTGTCTGGCGATTAGACTGTTATAGTTATTACCTCGACACAAATTTTAAATAAAAGGCTCCTATATATTCTCGGCTAAAATCGTAAATTATGACACGGATAGCGAGGAGTAATAGAGGTGTGTTCAATACTTAATACCTTATATTCAATAATAAATTCTAAAAAATCTCTTTTTCTACTCAATAATGCTTCTGTCTGATTCAGATTTAATCCTGTTTCCTTAGTACATTTGCGGATAAAACGTACCTAGATATTTTGTAACTGGTACAAATAACGAATTTGTATGTAATTTACTCGGGGCAATTTATAATCCCTCTATAGGTACAGCACTAATTACATAAGTTTGATGGTGAACGCAATATCACTAAGCGACTTTATCACATTCATTTTCTGTTTTATCAAGGAAAATATTTGACACACAGTAAAGGTTTTACGAAGCTAATATGAAAAAAAACCTGGTTCACTAACTTATGAGAATATTATCAAGAAGAAAAGAAATTAATTTCCCTGAAAGTAAGCCTATGGTTCATTTAGATACATAATTATTGATTCCAAAACTCGTTCAATATCTAAAGGTGTTTTTCTTGAAAATGCAATTCATCCAGAAGTAAATTCAATTTTTCTGTACTACTCGATTCGTAAATATTTTTACACGACTACTACTCATTAACCTATTCCACAATATTTTAGTAGTGAAGAAATAACGTCGTGACTTTGACTGAGGACAATATTACCCCGCAACTCCCAATGAGTAACACGTTCATCGTGGCTCGCGAAAGGGGGAAAATAACCCGCAGAATATATGGTAATTTATTCACGATACAAGAGCTTTCGCTGCTTTGTAGAATGCTGATGTGAAGCCTTTGGTTTGTTCAATGCAAAGAATGTTTGACGTTTGACGTATCACACATCGAGTGGGAGTTCATGCCTGCGCCTTCGTGAACAAGCGCACTCAAAGCTACTATGCGTCCTCACAAGCTAAGAAGTTGAGCCCACTGAATGATCTACTTTCATGAAATTCTATTGTCCATTTCGGGAATCCTTTATTATTCGGAGGATTCTATGGTAACGTTTAGGTAATCATGAAATAAATTTTCATAATCTAATAAACTGTGACAAGCCGCAAGCTTGAAGTATTCAATAGATCCAATAATCCACCTCTAGATGGTAAATTTTGTGGATGGCGGCCGCTTTCTACCTCCATCATTATTCTTAATTCACCATTTCATTCTCATTTTCAATCTAACTTTTTTTTATTCTAGAATTGTTTCGTTTTAAACAGAGGTACAAGTAGAGGTAGACACATCATTCCCTTTTGGGAGGGTCTCACAAAATATCCGACCGACCCCAACAAGTGCCAAGGAAATACTTGCGTCAGTGGGATATTTATGGTAAGAATGGCTTTTTACAAAATATATCACCCGATTTAATCACGAACATTGATAGATGAACATCGATTCTCCTTTCGTTCTCTTTGAAGGTTAAAAACGCAACAGTGATACAAAGGAAATTACTGCTTTTATTTCGTAGTTTTTATTTCGGTGCATTAACGAGCTATCAGAATCTCTCGAAATAATTTTTCAGTCACAAAACATGTCAATATCAGACTTTATTTATCTTATGATATATATATGCCGGCAGTGGTAACTTAAAAAGTATTTCATTGAACTCAATGAAACTCTATCTATGTCACGAAACACTATTACTCAGTATCTTACTCATTTTAATCTCCAGACTTTAAAACAATTACATATTAACGGACTAAAACCTAAATATATAGCATTTACTTCCAAGAAACTTTATTATCTACTGAATTCAAGTTTCCTAAGTAGCATGATAAATTTTGTACAGCTTTCCTTAATGAAATTTTCAGTTAACACATTTATACTTACTATCGTTGATTTGAAGTACCCGTTCCAGACAGGGAAATATGAAAACATTTCGGTTGGATACTTCGTGGAACTAGTAGGGACTATATCCCAGTGTCATTTTCTCGATTTTTCAAAGACCATTTCAAAAAATTTTATTTTCCCATTGATATTATTGTAGTCGCAGATCAGAAGCCTCTCTCCCTCCCCTCCATCTTGGGGTATGTTATTCTATTCTCTGATTATAGTGGCTCAGGGAGGATATAAGGTATAAATATGCACTCGATCGCTCGGATACTGATTTGGTCGAAAGGGAAATAAAGACTAAGCCGGCTATTTACGTGAGAATACTGTTGAGAACTGATATTTCATGGGAAGTTCGAATTATGAACCTAATTGTGACGTTATGTAAGTTCAGTCCAAAGAATTTTCGTAACGTTGGTTGCCGAGAGTGACGAAGGAATACCTGCAAGGCGGTTTCACTAGAAATATTAATGCTCCTTTTTATTTTGGATGATCTATAAAAAAAAGATAGCCTTGGAGGATACTGATTACGAAATATTTGCCATTTTTGTATCAAAGTCTCATTAATAATGGAGGTGAATAATGCCAAGAAATGTTTTACCTGTTGATATACTACTGAATCCTGCAAGAGGGGAGATAGGATGTGGAAACCATGACGACCTGTTACCGATAAATGACAATTTGGTCATAAATAAAGTAGAGTTATAAAGCAAATGTTAGAGAACTGTAGCTGGTAGTCTCACTTGTGGTGCCAATCCCTTGCGAAGTCACTCAATTTAAAGATTCCTTCAACATGCATTTCTATAGCATAAGCATTTTTTAGATTTATTTAGTTCACACGATTTAAAGTTATTCTTGTATAAATTATGCATGTATATAAACAAAATTTACCAGATATATTTGCAAATAATCTTCATATACATATGGATATATTTTAAATCACATAAATAACACATAAAAAACCAACTCCAGCACAAAAAAACATGCATATAGTATAACTATAATTATCGGAAAAACTCACATTGATTATAACGTTTCTTATATCCTTGGATGATAATAAATATTTATAACACGCTGTTGCAATAGTAAATGCATCACGTTGACCATAAGTTTAGCATGGATGTGGGATATGAAATCATATGATAGGACCTTGCTAAGTCCACCTAATATCGTGGAATTTTTATCGCAAAATACAAAGGTACCTAAAATTATTTCCTGGAAATGATAACCTAAGCGAATACCTTTCGGATCTTATTCATATTCAATAATTATTTAGGGCAATGGTAGCAATGAATAAGAGATTTTAACGTTTTTCTGTTTGAAATTTGAGACCTTTTGTTCCAAACAGAAATTTTTAATTGTCATTATTTTGCTGTTTTTAATACCAACAGTATCTATTTTTGTGGTTTAATACGTTTTCAATATCAAATGCTTTTAATAATATATCTGAGGATATTAGAAATATTTAAGATCAATTTCAACATATTTTGTACATTTATACTTAATTGCATTCCATTAAGTTGACGATGAAATATTATATGGAAGATTTTAAAAGCCGAAAAATACGGGAACAAATATGGAATCAGGTTTTGAAATATTTGTCCTGAAGGTGCTCTTTTTAATTATAAAATGCCCATATCAGCTTAACTCCAATAAAACCAATTTAACCCCATATTTTGCACATACTAAGAGTTCGACATAATAAACAGATTAAAGTAGAATAGCAATTTAGAAGCCCACTATAAAAAAAAGAAAAATTTTGGTTCATCATAATTAAAAATATGGAGGCTGGAGGTATACTTGTGGTGACAATGTAAGTGGCAATGATAATTTTCATTGGACAGAGTTTGAAGAGGAACTGCCAAAATAAAGGGGGATGTCCAAAACATACCTGTGGCAAAGTGAGACCAATACGCCCACGGGAGAAATGAGAATGAAGGGACATTTGAAGGATTCTTACGGAATGAAAAAGTCTCATCCGCATAAATGAGGCCTAAAGCTCCAGGAATTTTTGTTCGTGAGTAAACTGCGGAACCCATGGAGTGCAAATATTGTCATTGGGGCCTTTAGGATGGATAATTAAATTGAAGAAATTATTGGGACGTGATAAGGATCCTTCATACAATTGGATACTGATCATAATGAGGTGAAATGATCTCCAAGAGTGAGCCAAGAAGAAAAGCGGGAAGCATGGTTTTTATCCAAGCGTTCTTGATTCTGAAACTCTCTTCCTAGTTATTCGTCACGTAGCTGTCTCCAATCGAATTTTCCACCACCACACCTTGCCAGCAGTCCATCTCCCCCGCATGGCCGACCTTATTAATTCAAAGTCGCCCAAATTTCCTTTCCAAGTAACCATTCGACTCCATTCCGTCTCTCTTCTGACTGCGACTAGCAGGCAGCCTCACTCAAATGCAAACAAGAATCATTAATTATCAACCCTCCCTTTTTCCCCGTGATCAACGCATGCGATCAATCAAAGGACTGAGAGAAGCTGAGCTTAATTACGGTTTTTGAGGTCCCTTTGTAAGAAAAAATCTCATTCATCTTCCATTGTTAGCCTCAAGATCTTTTTACACTCCTAATACAAAATCGCCTTCAATTTAACGTACGAAGAGGGGCATATTTTAATTTTTTCATCTTTCCATGTTATGTGAAGGAATGTCACTCGAGATATGTTCCCCCACTGTAATTTTTCTTATTCTCAATTAACTCAATTATTTTTTACCAGTTCAATATAACTTCATGTGCACTCAATATATGTATTGCAGCAACGTCCTAACGCGCCGTCCCGAGAAATTCAGTTGCGTCTTTCAGTTTCAAGTTGTAGAAGAAACGAAACGAAAGGTTTCTTGAGTGAGCCCTTGTGCGTCGAGCGAGCACTTAGGAGTTCGTTTGGAACCACTAGATCCAACGCGAAGTGTACTTGCAGGTTGCTTTCTTGAGTTAATGCATTGCTCCCAACCTATATCTTCCTATAGGTAGCTTCTTGTTGCCCTACTTGCAATATGCAACCTGAGATATCTGTAAAATGTAAAATTATATTTGTATTATTTTATGTAAGGTGAATTCCAATCATAATCCTAGAAATAGTTGAAGTTTTACATTACAATTATGATTTGTAAATTGTGATTTCTAAAATATATTTCTTTGATGGTCGACTTCGACTTATTGGTTTTTCATTACAACGACGTAGAAGGGTACTTTTTCCTTGCAAAGACAAAGAGATGTCTTCGATTCCAACTCTTAGTTAAAAATGATTCTTTCAAATGATCAGGCTCCAACAATACTGTATATAAACCTCCATATTAATGATTACTGATAAGGGTCGTCGTAACATTATATTCATGTAAGATAGAGTATATGTATGTTCATAGAAATTGATCGCTACTCATTCGAATAGAGACACCTACATTCTCCAGGTAAGAGAAAGTTATATTTGTTCGCATTCGGCACATACATTATTCAACGCACAAAAGTAAATTTTTTGAGTTCATTTAAGCGTTAATAAAAACTTAAACAGATTCATACGTATTTGAGTAAGAGTTAGGTTTCATAATGCAATGAAAAAGGACCGTTTTCCGTTATGCAATTGATCAAATATCGTACATGCATTCAATCACTTTCCTCCTTAGATAGCTTTAATATCTGGTATTCATAGAGAAACATTTTTATGTTCATGACACATTACTTACGTTTCAATTTGAAAAATACTTAACAAGAGTGCAAGCACTAAATTGTGATGCACAGGTCACAGCATGAGAGTCATTCAAAATGTACCATAACTCCTATCTCGTACTGAAAACCATTGACTAATTTCTTCTAAGCTGAAATATTTTCGCCGGTCCCGGGGATCGAACCTTCCACAGCTTCCTTACTACTTGCGAAATACTTGTCAAGCAACAAACAATATAAGAACATATAAAAAGAACACCCACGCGTTATTCTTAATAATTTCTAAATAATTCAGTTCCATCTTCCTTAGAAGAAACACTGGTACTGACTGACTGTGGTCAGTCAGTACCTCTGTTTCATTCAGTACCATCTTCTGCAGAAGACGGAACTGAATTACGTTGAAATTATTAAGAATTAACGTGTGAGTGTTCTTTTCATGTGTCCTTATATTGTTTTTTGCTGTCCAAGTTTCTACATACATGTAAATACTATATGTATACATAATGAAATATACATATGAAAACCATTGAAAGTATATATATATACTTTCAATGGCTTTCTATATATATATATATATATATATATATATATATATATATATATATATATATATATATATATACATATACATATTTTCGAAACTGAACGCTCGAGAATGCACAAATATATAAAAATATTGATTAAGATTGTTTAAACAAAGAAACACAAAGAAATGACACTCACTTATTGATGTTTCGACGGCAGGGCCGTTATCGTCAGAATGCTGTTGTCGGGAAGAACTGAGAGAATTTATGTGAGGGGTGAGGGGGGAGAGGTAAGGGAGCAATATGACATGGACAAGGGGGTTGGACGAGATATGTGGAACTATTGGATGGATTCAGTGGGTTTGATTCAGCCCGGTAGGTTAAATGACTGGAGCACCCAGATATGCGCCATCTCGCAGGTTCTCGCATCTATTACTGCTCGGAATGAAAATAAAAATTTCTGCCATCTAACCCCTATATGACGGAATTCTTACCCGAATCAACGAATCCCTTTCAAACATTTTAAAGGTGTCACCAAGGAATATTAAATGTTATTTGAAAGTCCATAATGGCACCAAATTAGGTGTCTGGAATGCAGCGCAATTTAAAACGCTCAATGTAATTGAATTCTTGAGATATGGGATGGAATATTAAATGCATATTTTATACATATACATTTAATAATAAGCATGATATTTGAAAATATTAGGAAACAAAGGGTTAAACGGAAGCGAAAAGAAGGAGAGCCATTTCATGACAAATATGAGTAGTCAAGAAAACCAACAAACACAGATAAAAGTCATAGAATACCTAGATTTCACTTAAATAATGTAAAGCCATTCACCTTCCCCTTTACCACCTATTTTGCTCTCTCAGCGATAAAATGCTCCAGAAGTGAACGCGGTTATTTGCGCTCATTTTCAATTTGCATATGATTTTTATGTACTCAACACTCTTACAAAACCTCGAATCCTTTACTCGGTTTTCCCTACTCGACAGCCCTTCACTTGGGCAGGGACATTGGAGGTCGACGTCTCGCCCTCTAAACCTTTCACCAAATTTCCTCTCGAACTCTTCAAACCTCCTCCGGTAACCCCTTTTTTCGTATTTTTATCATTTTATCCCCAACACGGCTTTTCCCTGAGGTGAAAGTGAAAATTTTAATCTATTAAAAATTGATTTAATATTTTACATCAATTTTACTGGACCTTATTCGGTTTCTTACGTTCACCTCAGAAATGGTGAAATTAGAAGCCCAAACACAGTATGAGGTAGAAAGGACTTGGTTTCTTTCTTTTGCAATTAAATGTGCCAGTGAATGGGGATGGGTGGCCATAAATGCGACTTTCGTGGAGGATGTTTAGAGAGATTATAACGCAATTCAATACTCCGGTTTTACATGAGAGTTTAAGCATAGCTTCTGTGTTTTTACTAGAGGAATGGTCAATTGGATGACTGAACTTTTATTCTTTCACTTCTTTCTTTGCTGAGTAATTTCTTCTTTTGTATATTAATGAGTTTGCAAGGAAGAAAGTTAGATCAACGATGAATATTTTAATCTAGCCTAGGTTACACTCTTTCATTCTATCTCAAGGAATTTTTTGAAAATATTTAACCCTTTAAGATGTCCGTAAAACAAAATGCATGCGTGTAACCCAAACTTTACCGTTTGTAAAACGCCTAGTTCACTTTCTTTAGAAATGTACTGTGCTTATTCTTCAAACGAAGCAGGTCATGACCATCGTCCCAACGGATTAAAATCGTACGGAACTGTATCTTATATTAAACTTGGTTTAAATTATGCATCATCATAAATCAAATAATGCTTTTATAAATTTTAGTGGCAATTTATTTAACTGGATTCATGATAAAGAGTTATTCAACATTTTAGAGCATATGTCCTAATTGTAGCAGAGAAATACGTACACTAGAAGATTTTGCTCGCTGATTTACTGAATGTAACTTGAAAATAAGCAATGTTCTACTTTAGGAAAAATCGGGAAAAAAAGGTAAATCAATACATACGAATATTTTGGAAGGCCATCTCAGTCGGGAATATAATCATGATCATAAAAGTAGAGAAAATCCATTAGTATAAATAGGAGAAACCTACGACACATTATGTTTAATTCAATTAAGAATTGATTTAAGCAATATTATAAAAATATATAAATCATAGGGCACTATAATGAGGGAATCATAGAAATCAAACATTGAATCCATATTCTACAATTAGAGGTTCTACAATTAGAATGTTTTGCAAAGAATTGGCGAAGGAAGAAACCACGCTAAAGCCATGCTGAGACTTAATAAAAAACGCATGCACATTTCCCATAATATTACTTATAATCAGTAATAATTAAAATACTAATTTACTTATGATAATTTTATAATAATATGACATGAAACTGGTACGAACGTTGGATACGAGATTTAAGAAAACCCAGGATTTATAAATTAGGATGATGATCTACAAATATTTCCCATGAATTTGTTCAGAAATACGCGAAATAATTTAAATTAGTGCAAGGATAAGCTGTTTTCTCACCCCAAATACATGAAATGGAGATCCTGATCTTGTTTGAAGGGAATTCACTGCTGTGTCAGTATGCGGTAACCTAGAAAGAAATATTGATAAAATTAGAAAGCTCTTCTCCTCCATCCAAATGCTTTAATTAATTTGCAACAAGTGATATTTTAAAATACAGGAAATGCAGGCTAAGAACTTCTATATTTGAAGGCACGCTATGGATAACAATAATCCCCTAAACCCATGCATTAAAATAACACTTCTTTAACCGCACCTTGGCTCCTACCTACCATTCCCTTAATCGCCCATTATTTCATACAATATACCTATTCTTTTTTTCTTAATTTAGTAAACGAGAATCCCTCCTTCTACAAGTCTTCAGCATTCCATTACTACGCAATATTGCCAGCATCCACATTTTCCCTGGTCTTCTTATTTCTTCCAACAACCTTCTTTCTCCCTTACAATGCCTAGAATGTTTTCATTTCTGCCAATTTTATTTGTTTCATTTCTTCTCCACATTGTCTCAAGGATCACCAACCTACGCTCAACCTCTTATCTCTACGACTACGATGTAAGACCCATACATATTAATATCCGTTAATAAACCATGAATAAATATTTCCTTTTCATGCTTACTTAAGTTTTCTGCCATAAATACCATTTTATTTCTAGAAGATTCTCTAGTTCCAGCAATACTTCTTTTAATGCCCTCACTGGTTCACCCATTTTTGTCTAAAACACTTTTAAAGAACGGGATCTGTTTCATGAACCTTCACTGTTCTCTACCCTCCTAGATTTAAGTTATTAAATCAGCCCTCCCATTTCTTAATTAACTCATTATCTTCATCAAATTTGATTGATTTCATCCCATATTTTACATACAAATCTTGTGCTCAGCAAAGACTGGCATCCACTTTCATATTCTTAATAACCCGCAAATCCATCCCCGCAGTCCACCCACGAGTCCATCATTTCCTAACCTATATTCATTAATTCCGATTGCTCCTCCCACAGCTCACTGATCATTTCCGCGATGTGAATAATTTAAAGCAGGAGTGGTCATGGACAGTCCTGTCTTGCCCTTCCGCCTAACACTCCCCATCATGATGGATTCATTTCTTCATATTATTCAATCAATATTACTTAGCCATCACGTTTACTTACAGAAAATGATTCTCTTCTAATTAGTCATTTGCTGATATCTCTAAACATTAATCCTATGATTTTATAGCCCTCAAATACAGTCAATTTGCTTTTTTTTTGGATAGGGATAAAAACTGATCTAACTAGCCTCCCTGTGAAATTTGACCGTCGTGCGGCAGATGAGGCCATAAAATGTTTGCCATCCATCATATGTGTTTTTTAAACTTTTTAGTAATTCTGCAGGCGTGTTACCTATCCCCACAACCTTGTTCGTTTTCATTTCCTATAATTCCTTTTTGATTTCGGTTTCAAGCATGTAAGTGAATAGGCTATCCTCAACGACTTTAGATTCTCCTTTACGCTTTAACAGGGTGGCTTTTTTCCCTTCCTGGGCATCATAACCTCTCTCTGTAAGCTCTTTATACCCTTATTGCTCTTTCCATCACGTTTCTTAGTTTCTTGCTATAACTAATGAATCCGATTATATTCTAAATAATGTTATTTATATCAAAATAACTTCTAAAGAACTTTAAAATAAGACAAAATATTTGTTCAGTGTTTTACTTTAAATTAAAATGGTTCACAGGGGCCAATTTTCTAGTTAACTGCAGACTAAATGGACATTTTTATATTCAGAAATTTCAACTCAAATGTATTCATAACAACATCATGAATAAAAGTATTACAGTCCCCTCAAACGAAAAAAATTTTCTGCATAAGAAAATGTTATAAAGAATTGTAAAGTAACTTTTGAATATGTTAGTGATAGCTGTACGCATTTCAAAATCTTTACTTTAGATTTCACAATATCATGGTTACCTGTCAAACGACTGACCATAATTATTTCTATTTTTCTTCTTCTTAGAGAATGATATACTATATGTAAATGTGGCAGCTTTATAGATCGTTATGCACATCAATAAGGTAAATTATCATATTATGTATTCGAAGCCAACAAAAAGCTTCTTCTCAACAAGATAACATGAAAGATCCAATACGTATGAGTCCAATATTCTTTTTTTTTTAATTCCCAGGGCGTATCATGCAACTAGAGCGTATTATTCATAACGCTTGAAATTAAATTAATAAGAGCAAAGTAATTGTAATGATGGTTTTCTTCCTCATTATGATAGAAATATTCTTAAAGTTCATAACCATCCCTCTGTTAGAAAAATATCTTTTCATCTTCATTACTTCAGCCTCAAACGAAATTAAAGTAGCAAGACGCGGGGGAAACAAAACGGAGGAGATTGTAAGTGATGTTTTGAGGGAAGATGAGAGAACCGGACGCAGTAGCTGAAATTGTTTTTTTATTTATTCGTCCCGGAGGGCGCGGTGGAAAAAGATATGCGAAGTCAGAGGCAAGGGATGCTGAAAAATCCTTATTAAAGAACTCCCATATCACACTCCTTGGGAAAAATGAAGGGAAGACGGACTGCTTGCTTTTTACATTATTTTTTTTACCAAGAGAAGGGGGAAGAGGAATGGGAAGACAAACTAAAGAGGAAGACACTAAAAAAAATAAACGAGCAAGGAAGAACCACATCTTATACTGATGGTGCTCTCAAGAAAATGGGGAGCTGAGGATACGGCTGTGTGTACACGAGGGGAAAGAGGAGCAAAGAGCAGACAAGGATGCAGACGGGCGCTCGAATGGAGAGATGAGGGGACTCCTGGACCCAATTCAAGGAGTAAGCGAGAGAGTGACTGTAACTCATTTATAGGTGACTTAGAAGAAAGAGTCTAAGAGTAATTTGAACAAGAATAATAATAAAATAATAAATGGCATCGGAAAAGAAATACTCCTGTATAATAGAGCAAGAAAAATTATGCTCAAGGAATAAGAATAAATATATTTTAAATATAATCCATGAATAATCTAGGTACTTATTCATCTGCATCTTTAGGTCAAACATATTGCCCAGATTAATTCACGAATTAAATGAAACGTACGTATTTAAGGCTGGAATTTAAATAGAGTATTCACAATAACCACACGTAAAAAATCGAAATCTCAGTTTTCTAAGATGATTAAAAATTAATTAAGTAGTCATCAAAATTATCCGTTACCCAGCGCTCAAATACGTTCAGGTTAAAGTTCAATATGAGTAATATTACCAAGTTGGCCTAGACTACTCATCCTAGATCACATTGATACTAAATATAGGATTAAAGCCTTTATAAATAAATATCAGTTTTTGTTATTTAATGTAACTTATATGACGTTTCCATGCTTTCTTCCTAGGGAAAAGCAGCCAATATTATTTCTATTTTGAAAAATATTTGTGGAAACCGCAGGTAAGGAAATGAATTGTTCTTAAACGCTTTCTTTTGCGTTAAAGAAGGCTAATTTATTTGGGTCCGGATTATTCTTGATCCATCGGGGGGAAGGCTTAACAATGTGGGAGGGGAACATTAGAGCGTTGAAATAAAGACATTGTCGTGGAAACAGAAATATAGGCCTAAGTAGCTAAATTAATGCTGAACCTTATCAAATAAAATTATGTTTCAGATCTTCCAGAAAAAGAGTAATGAGGTCAACATATGGTTACAATTAGTCTTCTGACCTCAAAACCTTCCATGAGTGTGCTTTAAAGGTGAATGCCTAAAATTTCGGAATAAGCGTGAAACTATGTTGTCTATAAGCCTTTTATTTTTAGATCAGTGGACCGTCAACCTGTTTAAAATGGTTGGTAAAACTGTCGGTTAATATTAACATGGATTGGTTCCAGTCTTGGACATCATTTACCGCGGTTTAAAACTTGAAATGGATTCATTTAATTCAAAGAAATCGAATGTTAAATGTAATGCCTCGTTTTCATGATTTTAAAAAGGAATTAGGAAATAATTAAAACACTTCAAATATCGAGTTATACTTCCCTCCTCTAGAGGGGAAGTGATAAATACAGAGAAACGACCCCAAAGCATTGAAATGCCCAGGATTAAGATATAGCACATGCATGAAAGCGAGAAGAAAATAGAAATATTCAAAATTATCGTTCGGTCCTCGTAGTTATTTCACACGGGCGAAATATATTCATCAAAGCATTCTGGAGGCAAAAAATATTCACTGTTAAATATTTCCTGGTCGTTCAGATCACTTAGGAGAAGAAGCATGGGAAATGAACATTAACTGAAGAGCAAGGAGGTAGGAGGTCAAGAGATTCTGGGGAGACGAATATATATATACGAATGTAACAACGGAAGGAAAATTACATGTAAAAGGCTACCGGAAGAGTGCAAGGAGAAAGGGATAAAAGGATCGTCAAACCAGAAAGAGCGGATAGGAAAAAAGACGGAAGGGGAGAAGAGAGACAAGAATGAAAGGGCAAAGAGTCTCTCTTATCCTTCTCTCACTCACTCACTTTTGTGACCTCCACCCCTTTCCTCTAAATTAAGAGCTCAGACTGCGAGGGCTTAACGAAGAAGGAAAGCGGAGAGCAACGGTGCGGTTCATCAAAAGTTTTAAAGGAGAAGATTTATGGAAAAGGAACAGGAAGTGATGGATCCACACGATAGAGGACAGTATTCTGTTTCAAAATCGAATGAAGTGAATTGAGAAAATATAAAATTAGTGATATCGCTCTGATGTTTTCCTTCAATAACCACTCATGGCCCAATGGCTTCTCCCAACATAAAACACTCTTCCAAAAGAAGTAAGAAAGCGAGAGCTAATTGTTTATGATTGTTATTGATGCAAATAGTAACTTTTTTACACAAATGATGACTCTAAGAATCAGTCTTGCACCTATATTTCACCTTTCATATTATTTTTAGATTAAAAGATTGATCGGGTGCTAGTAATGTCTTTGCCAATCATATCTACTATTTCAAATAAATTAAATTTAGTAAATATTTATAAATATAAAAATACATTTAATATATTATAATCACATATTATATTATGGTCAATATTTCGAGTTAATATAACGTGCAAGCTAGACAGACACAGAGTTAGTAGAAAGGTCCCGGACTGAAATAAACTTCATCTGCTTTATATAGGGAGCAAAAGTGTTAACCAGAGAGATTGGGGAGCGGAACATAATTCACGCTCCTCTCAAGTTTCAAAAATTGGTGGTTCTATAGGGCTTTAGAAATACGATTTGGAGAACTCGTAAGCAAAGTGTGCAGAAGGCAATTTACCTCAAGAAAGGGTCGTTTAAAATTGATAGAGAACTTTTAAGATGGCTTATGTTCATCACATGTGTTGAAACTTCAAGCAACCAACTAACAGCGAATTAAACGGCGTTAATCTCGCTCAGCCAAACTCATATAATGACAAAGGACTTTTTTATTATGCTACAATCATAAATGAAAGTAAATCAAGAGAATAAAATGCATAGTAGTGGCGAAATGTTTTTAGAATCTGAAATTATGCATTATTCATTTTCTAATGGTCCTTGCGGCAATTAGAGTAATGGGATTCACCCAAGCTTTTTTGTTAATCTTCGAATTCCTTTCTGATTTCTTTGATCACCCCAATTATTTCACCCTTTATACTATCCCGGAGTAAATGGGGAAAATGATATAATTCCCCCGTTTTTTCTTAGACATTGGTTAAGCTAAAATCCAGATGGCACCCCCGATGAGGTACTCGTATATCCATTGAAATCCATTTTATTCCATCACCACTGTCGTCATGCTAGATATGGATGCCTTATTTCCTCCAAAAAAGTCGATAGTAAAATTTTTCTCCAATTTATAAAGAGCGGAAAAGACTGAAAGGGGATTGAGAAAGGGGTTAATGGTGTAGCTACGCGAATGAGTTGATGCCCAACCCACTTCCCATCCCCCGCCTTCTGAGACGTTAAATTCCATTTGCAAGAGCCATGAAGGTGAAATGTTTGCCGCGCGCATGTGGCATCTTTTACGGCGGGCGGTAGGTCGAGAAGTCGAGTCGCGGAAAAGGACGAGTGGGGAAGGGAGGGGGTTGCTCCAGCCGCCGTTGGAACGGTCGAGATGAATTGGGGGCTGCCGGAGCTGAAGTGTCCAAATGCTCCGTGGCGATGACATGATGGTCTCTTTATTCGATATCGGGCGGGTAAGTGGTGGTGGTGGCCTTCTTTGGTCCACATTCTCGTTGAGGAGGAAATGAAGAGCGAGGTTGAAGCTGAGGGGAAGTATGGAAGGGAGAGTAAGGGTCAGAACGAGAAGAGGGACTGAGACTAAAAGGAATATAAATTAATGCACGGGGAATGCGCGGGATTTGTGAGGAGAAGTGGGTTGTGGGAGTCAAAGAAAAGGGTAGGAAAGTCAAGGGATAAGGCAAGGAAGCGTATTTCCGACCTTACCATCGAAGCAGGAAGCTCTTTGAGGTCATTTGTGAGATAACCATCATCCTCAAGGTAAACGGTCCTGCAGTAAAGTGGGTTTTCGTCCAAGTTTTTTTCCAAAATTCCTCAGTGCAAGCGCATGAAAGGCAAAGTTATTAAGAGAGTACATAAGTTATCTTTAAATTTTCTGCAACTACTTTAAGTATTGATTCACTCATTACCAATTCTGAAAAAATGTCAACGTTATTGTAATGGGTAACGCAACCGTCTTGAGTATGTCGCTCTCTTGTTGTGCCACAATGCACGAGTATGCGTACCTTAAGTTATTCATTGAATGGCTCAATTAAGCTTTAATTGGATTATTAGAATTAAATTAAATTTCTTAATACTGTCCCAAATCTCAAGATGGTTTCTATCGCTCGGATACTTCTTTAGAAACGATATTATTAGCATTAAATTGTATGCTCAATGATTTGTGCTTCCTAGACAATGGTTTGACATTTATCAGTTATCTTGATGTATTATAGAAATGGGTTCGATGAATTTATTTGTATTTTTGGAAATCAAAACCATATTTTTAGGATTATCGACACATATTGTACCACCAACTCCTAGGATCAGCTTACAATGTTAACAAGTTGCCTGGGGTAAGCCCTTCTAAATACCCATATATAGTAATTATATTTTAGAAACAAATGTATTTGTAATATTTCCTTATGCCAACGCCTTCTCGAAATGTTTGCTAAATCTAAATAAATTGACGGTATTTATCGAGTGACAGCAACTGTATTTATGTCACCGTTTAGTTTTGTTTAGTTTTCTCCATTTCTGTTAAATATTTAATTATGTATATGAATATATATAATCATGCAACAGAAAATACCCTACATTTGAATAGATAAAATTAATATGTAAATTGAATAATAGAAAGTAATAGACATGAAGGAACGAGGTAATAGAAACGCCATTTAGGAATGAATATGAAGATAAAGGAATAATTTCTGGAATTCTTCTTTCCCAAAATACCGAAATTATTGACTACTAAGATGCAGCCGCAATATCATACTGCTAAAAAAGAGAAAAATGTAGCAGTTCTGTATCCTTGAACTAAATCTTTACTTTCTACTTAACTTTGGCATTGTCAGCTCTTTACAACTATGGAAAATTATTCACTTCGTAGAATACTTAATGTATTGAACCAAAAATTAAAACATCAGTGGCCATCAGACATGCACTACCACAGTAAATCCCTAGTAACTGACTCAGTTTCCACCATCATATTAAAAAAACATCTGCTCTAGCAATTCCTCGTCATCTACCAGGTATTGATTGGTAATTAAAGGACATAAAAAATGACCGATAATAACACTGCCTTCATGGGACCACTATTAGTGTTCGCCAGCAGTGATGAAATGCACGTTTCTTACACGAGAGGAACAATAATAATATGATTACTGCTCAAATATACATTAAATCTTGATAATTATGATTCAAAATCACGTCTAAAATCAAAACCTCATTTAATTCATACATGATCTGCCAGCATTCTTGATACATGGTGTGTGGCCCGTTGTTCATCATGTCATAATTATATCGTACGAAACTAATGAGGCGCACATCGTTGCTTAAACATTTTTACAGGAATTCTTATGCCAGGCTTGTCACTGTTAAAGATTAAAAACTCCGAATCACAAAATCCAAGTCTTCTACACCTTTATATTGCAAATTGCATATATTTTATTCTACAGCTACAATAAATGAAGTGGTAATTGAAACTAATATCTCTCCCATCAAGTCAAAATTATTCCTTAATTCTCTTTCCGACATTAAAAAATCACAAAATAAGGTATTGTTGGCCTTTTTTGTATTATAAATATTGTAACCCAAATATGTAGTTTAAATTACTGTGGTGAAATTGTTCCCGAATTAAAATGAACTAGATATGTTATTCAAGTGAAGGAAAAGACGGTGTAATTACAATATTCCAAACCGATACAACCGCTGATTCTGTCTGCTAGAGAAGTAATAGCTGTATTTTTTAAATTTTGTTTGTCACGCTATTTGCGACAGATTGTACAAAACACCAAATTATATTTCATCAAACACACTTTATTTCCTAAAATTATTCTTTTGGAAATTTCGAAAATCCCTGGCATCATCGGAGTTATTCAAGTAGCGAAGGCATTGCGCTTTTCATGTAAAAGAGTAACCTTAAATTAACGTGCTGCCCCCAAAATTATTTTTTGTTTCCCAAATGTCCAACGACGATCAATACTGAATATAAGGGATTCATAAATAAGCCTAAAAAAACAAAAACTGGATAGCTATGAGATTAGTTGGACAGGTTAAAAGGACATCGATTCGATGACAGCTTTATTGGCGCCCCAATCCAACGAACTAATCATCTTGCTTCTGATTGTTATTGACTCAGCAATAGATGTTAGGGAAAGAGGAGACGGGAAGGGTAAAGCAATCAATGGACGGAGAGGCAACTCCCACTTCATTCCCCTCACTGAATCTCAACTGCAGGCGGAGAGAAATCCGAACAAATCCCGTCCACTCGAAACTCGGAGACCAGTTGACCCGGTTGGCCGATCATAAACTGAGGAGAAATTTTGCTCCAAGCTTTTGCTACTTTGAAGAAGTTTACAACCGCGATTTCCTTCAACATGCACCAAATACCGTCAGCCATTATTAACCATACACATAAGTTCCTCGGGCATCCTTATCATCCACATAAAACCCATGTAAAAATATTTGAATAAAGAATATCATATTTTAAATGGGACGCAAAAAAATAATTTTAAAGTTTTGACAAGGTAAACAAAATATATTAATTAATTCAGATTGCATTTGCTTCAAAATCGTATAAAACCTAACGGAGGGGCATTTTTGAACATGATCAACGGGGTGTAGCCCATAAACAGAAAATACATATACGAGTATATCATTTAAAAGTAACCTATAGCATCCTTTCCATAATTTTTTCTTGACTTTTGTAACATCGACAATTATTTATAATTATATAATGATCTCTTACATATTAAGTAACATATTAAGAGTTCGTATGTGCTTTATCATCTTTGCATGTCACACCTTTTACTTTTTTAGTATATGGCAGTCATTCATTTAATCAGAGAAGACGTGCATGTGCCCTTTGTGCATGTTTGTCCATTTGGTATGAATATTAAATAAAAACGGATTATATAATTCGATATTTTTCACATCAATACTATTAAATTAATAAACTTAACCACTTAGGTTCACGTTTCGTTTTCAGGAATTACAAGCGAAGACATCACCCACATCATTGCCGCCATTAACCGGCAAGTGGGGCTTTCGTTCTTTCCTCCTTGAGCAACATGGATGGTTCTGATCCCTAAATGATACGCAATTAATTGTCTATTGTGTACCTCATGACAAAAAGAAGTGGGGCAATATCATGTGTTCATTATAACAGTAATTTTAGAACGCAATGGGAATACGAGAGAAGCACGAGAAAATTTGGCCGTTAGTGCATAAGCATAACTCCTTTGGTGATGAAAATATGCCAAAGTTGTTCAATTACTTTTTAGTTTCCTGGAAGTTCAAAGGGATTCTACAAAAGGAAAATTAAGACTGGCTCGTATCATCCTCGTTGGTCATGATGCGTCACACAGGAGCAATTAACAGATATTTCTGTACGAAAAACTATGATAGAAGCAGTGAATGATCGACGGCGCATTTTGGAATGGAAATGGAAGTATGGCAGAGCATGAAATATTGCCCCTGTACCGGTCGAGAAAAATGGGGGAATTTCGAAGGGAGCATCCACACGGGAAAAATTGATAACTTATTGCCTCTCGATCAATCGCAGGCCCCTACTAAACATAGCAAGGGTCTAATTTATTCGTTATGATAATGCCTTCCGATGCATCGAGGAATAAATCATTGGAAAATTCAAGAAAAATCCGATGAACGAGACTTCGAAAATGTATACCACAAATATAATACTGGCTCTAGTAAAACCATTCCATCGATCCCCCAAAATTTTATAATTATTTCGTTTGCGCAGCATCGAAATTGTTACTTGTTATTCTTTTTGTCAATACATATAATCGATTATTGTTTACTCCATTAGTTTTCCCCTCTCCTTACATGTAGAAAATAGGTTAAGTTTTAATTTTCTACAAAATATGCCGGAAAAAATTATTTTAAAGAGAATACTCCCCTGATCAGAGTAGTTCAACGATGGATCTAAGGACTAAGCCCCACAACACATTTTAATCCCGCCTTAAACGACGCCAAATACTCCAGCAGGCATGACAATAAAGTATTCTTCAGCTCTATGTCTTTCCCGTTTCCCTTCATTCCGTAGAATACATGCATTCTCTTCCTGCCTATGCCTCGCTTACGATATTATCTGAGAGAAAATTATACTACTATTAAATATACTCCGTTTGAAGCATAAAAAGTAGGAAAAGAAGAAAAGGTTGCACGCAGAAAACCTAGAGACTAATGCATAGTCCTGATGAAGGACTAGAACGATTATAGTTTATTGTAACAGGGTGATTGAACGAATGGAGGGTAGCATTCAACCAGGATTGAATATTAGTATTGACGATTACCAAAACAGAAGTAGTTTTAAGTGGTCAACAGTTAAATCTAAAACACCAATTCAGAGGCATGGTTTATTATCTCATTGTTAAAATTTAAAAAATTAAATGTATCGGTGGCTGTAGTAAAGAAAAAAGGGAGCAATAATTAGCAATAAAAGCACCCTTTTAATAGCAGAAAATTTCAAAAGCATGAACCTAAATCTGACCCATTATTCGGAAGTGGTACTCTAGCATTTTTATTTGATGACAAAGTTAACAGAGTCATCTCAAATGAAGGCCATTCCAAGATCTTACTATGCCACTTTGTGTTTCGACTTGACCCTAATATTTTTGCTGTTCTATAAAAGCAAACAATTTGCGGCTACTTCCGTCCACTAATCACCAACCATCGCGGAATAAAAATAAAAACCGTAAAGTGAAACCATGGCGCTACAATATGTACGATTAAAAAATAGAACCTTCATATGCATTAGGGCAACACGAAGT
The DNA here is from genome assembly GCF_022747635.1 of Hetaerina americana. Lineage (NCBI taxonomy): Eukaryota > Metazoa > Arthropoda > Insecta > Odonata > Calopterygidae > Hetaerina > Hetaerina americana. The sequence continues at coordinate 62,783,763 of NW_027286763.1, forward strand.
AAGACTCGCCATAATATGTTTAAGTTGACCAGTGGCTCAAAACAAATATTAACAAAAATTACTGCATATTTTGGAGCAATGTTAAATTAAAGCTCCCATGTCAATTAAAATTGATATGCATTTATTTGACGTGTAGTTATCTACCAAGATATCTTGATAGTATCATACTCGCCGGTTACACCGTCCGAGATCGATTCATTAATTTAAAAACTTGATTCATTCAAAAATAAAAACCCTCTTCACCTTCGATTTTTTTAGAGCAATGGATTTCTTTGGCTATAGGTTCTGAAAATTTATGAAGCGGAAAAGCTGCCAAAATCCAATGCCAAGCGCAAAATTAAATTCAATAAAATGATAAATAGTCGTGCTGCTTAATGCATGTCTGTTTGCTTACGAGAGGTTCATCAAGACCGCATTTATTTAGGAGCATCAAAGAAAGCTCAATATTACAAAATGATAAGAACGTAACATGCGCTTTGACGTTACGATTTTGATTCGTATTCCGAGAGTTTAAAATCAATTATAAACTCCAAAACAGAGGGTAAGGAAATCAAGGAGGGGAAATACTCGAGAGGGAAAGGTCGAGCAAAGGTACAAGGGAACGAAAATAGCTACACTATCGTTTCCTCTAAGGGAAACAATTCAACCAAATTTCTCACAACATTTACACACCGTGTTTCGTCAAATAATAACGGAATAATTATTAATTTCCAAAATACTTGATTTAAGGCAGTTCCCTGAAAACCTATCATTTTCCTGAGAGGGTAGATGCGCCCCAATTTCTCTTCCCAGGCCTTGGCGGAGTAGTACGGAAAGGAAATCTCGTTCTTTGGAAGAAACTATTTCGAGTCCTTCGTCATTTCCACACCCATTGTGACTCGGCTGAATCTCGAACGAACCCACGATGGGTAGGGCAGGTGAGGAATGAAGGTTGAAGAGGAACGCCGCTCAAGGGTGCGAAAGACGGTGGTCGATGCTGACAGACGAAGTTGATGATGCAAATGGGGACGGTACGGAGTAGGGAAAGGTACTACCTTCGGCTGATTAGTGGATCTGAAAATTTTAAACATATGCTTTCCACGGGTTCTTGTGTACGAACATGGTTTCATACTTTCGTAAGTAATCGTTGGCAATAAAATAGAACACTGACAACTTCGCACAGACCGTTTATCCATTGCTATGAGACACATCAAGCAATATTTTCTGAATTACGCCAGACAGAGGGGAAAGGCACTTAGATACTAAAGGCATATCATCGAAATATATTACTTCAAAGATGGAGCGTGTAGGCAATATGTCGTTTCTTTGAAGATTCATCAAAAGTTCGAATCAAAAGGCATTTCTCTATTAGTTTGCAGGGAGATTCATTCATTATTGACTGTTCCAATGGGTAATTGTACTATCATTTCAGTTAACAACCGCCGTAATTCAATGATTCTCTATACCAATAGATGAAGTACATCCTCATATTCTCTTCTGAAATTATGAAAGCCTTAGAATTCATCCTCTTTGAAAGTAGTTTCGCAGTTCTTTTCACTTTGCTGCAAGTCTATGTGCCAATTATCTCAATGGAATACGGTAAATTAATACTACGAAAATAAAATGAAACTAAATGTCTTATGGAGGAGAAAACTTACTTCAAACGGTTGAAGGAGGATGAGATAAAAACTTCTCTTGATTTTTTTTCGCCCCCTTCAATTATAAGCTAACTTCTATGGCGGTAAAAAGGATTCAATTTCAAAATATTTTTTGTGAATTCATTATATACTGAGAACTGTGGAAAACATAGGAAAATAATCCTTTTTATTTACAGCACACGTAATTTTACTGGCAGTGGAAACACTTGTATCAACACATTGAAAGTATTCGCATTGAAAAGTAAAATATCGTCATTATTATTTTTTAAACTTTACAACTTCTTCTACCAATTTAGCAAGTATTACTTACTATCATTTTTAAAATTCGATTAAGCACTCCAAAAGATGAGTGTCGCTGAAAAACGGCTCCTTTATGATTAGCGGCCGTTTGGTACCAAATGAATATAAATTGACTTCAATCATTTATCATTAGAGGCTATGAGTTGGGCGTTTCGGAGTATTAGTATTAAAAATCAATTCGCAATATTACTTCATCATAATAATAGTTCCTTGTTGTAAGATCAATATTTTCAAAACCTCACGGAACAATACTAGTATTCCTTACAAAAGAAAAAATTGGCAATTTTATGATAATAAATAGATATGTATTGGAACAACAAGATTTATTGCATTGACCCAATTAATTAGGGTTGCATATGAAATCGATTTAAGAGAGACGTTGACACACAAATGGATGAGCGCATGAAAACAATCCAGTGATTTCTCGAAAGACAGAACTGCATGTCGCTGCCCTTGTAAAGCTTATTAGATAAGTCATAGTAATCGAAAATAATAACTATCCTTGAGCACATTCATCAAACTGAAACTTTAAGTATATTCCGAAGAATCCTTTCTTCGTCGGACTTCATATCAACTCCGTATCATGCGCTACAATCTTCGTAGGCGTTTTTCTCCACCTGTATGGATTCACTTCTATCCTTTCTTCATCCATTGTATTCACTACTCTCTCTCTCTTTTCCTCCTCTCCTCTCCTTTTATACTCGTTCTGCCTCAGCTCTATCGCCCCCACCGTACGCCACGACCACTATCCCGATCAATATATCTTGCTTTAATGCCCCACGCTATCTTGGCTCACCGTTTTTTAAACGACCTCGGCCATTATCAGATTTGAGACAAGAATTGAGATCCTGCACGAAAATGGAGCGATTTTTTTTTTAACTACTCTCTTCAAAACCGGGAATTAGCAGCGATTGTCTCCTGACCCAAGGCGTCGAAAATTGGAATGTAGTGCGGGGGTCCTCCCGCACCCCAGCCAGAACCTGGTCACATTACGGGAACGTAATTGGCGTCCGTTCGGCGTACGTTCGGCGTCAGTTCGGCGTCCACAGATCTCGGATTTTTGATTAGGGGGCGGCATTGCTGTTGTTGTCATGCTGGTAAAATGTTCCACTTTCCCGTATATTAAACCCTATATTAATTTTCACGGTTAGTGGAAGTCTTTACAGCTTTAACTCAAATGGAACCGTACCGGAAACTTTTTACCTGCGGCTAGAATTTTAATGGGCATCATCCAAATTTAACTTCTATTAAATAAATCGCTTTGATTTAAATAATACAATTTCACCTTCAAGATTTCACAGAAAATTTACGTCTAGTATGGTTTTTTCTCGTCTCATTTAAAAAATACATTTTCACCATAGAGAGGTTAAGATATCTCACGTCTTAAGAATGGGGAAATCACTTAATTTTCGATGTGAAAATTTTATAAATACGATCTGCAACTTCGGAAATGTTAAAAATGATATAAATTGGAAAATATTAACCTAAAAATGCATTTTGTAATACATGAATATTTTTAGTCACGTACATTACGCAAAAACTCTTTACTGGCTTAATATCGTCCAATTTTTCTTCACGCATTTACTATTTAGTATTACAAAATAACGTAGGTATTTTAGATGAATATTGGAATTGAATACATTATTTTTAAGTCACATCTGTCTACCATCATCATTTATCTAGAGCGATTGAAATAATTTCCTGTGATGGACTCATACATGCGTAAAATTCACCATGTTAATTAGACTCCCGCTATGATTAATTTCATCAGTTTTGATGGAGTTTGATGAGGTAAATTCCATGTCCTGGATTATTTTAGTTATTTAATGTTCTTCATTGTAAATTTCCATTCCGAGATGTCACATTAACTTTTGTATCCATTTTGCTCTCCCGGTCATTTCCCTCTTTAGTTAAGCAACTGTAATTGGTCAACCATTGTAGAAATTACTAGTACTCCATTGCGTATCACAGATCTTATTTCATCGCCACGTCAACTTTACACGTTACAAAAGCCATTGAAATAAATCACATTTCAACTGGCACAATATTTAATGTCTTTAATTTATTTCATAAGATTTACTTTTTTCGCGCATCTGGTTGAATTACTCCTTCAGAAATATAATTAAAATGATTAACTAATATATAACTACGTATTAAGTTCCCAATAAATATTTGGTTGGTGGTATGCATTGGTATACGGATAAGAAATGTCTTTAAAGTGTTGAAATAGTATCAAGTAAAAATCAAGCGAAATGTCGCCAATAGTATTACCATTTAGTATCAACTAACTATCTACAATGAGTGTTCTACTGGAATAAAAACAATTTCGCTTTCCTGTAAGGAAAATTTTAGTAGATTCATTCCAGTTTTTACTTTTTAATTATTAAAAAGGTTAATAATAATTAAAAAATATATTTAAATATTTATCATAAATTTCTACGGCAAACACCGTGATATTTCGAGTAACAGTCCACAAGGACCATAAAGAAGTATGAGCTCTGACGTAATTCAGTCATCTGATCCATATTTACAATTTATCCTAGTATTACGATTGACCTGATGGTATTCAGAAAAAGTGATTTTGTGAAAGTGTGTAGCAAAAACAGTACAATAGATCAGCCATGGCCACATAAGCCAAGGGGGATGCATTCGATAATTCCTCCTTTTGAAGCACTGGGATGAGGTCAGATCAGAGAAATTCAACAAATGGGTCCAAAAATTAAAAAATTAAATTAGTAGCAAAAAGGATGTGGAAAGAGTTAAAATTTAAAGAAGAATGAAAACCAGAGGGAAAGGGAATTAAATGAAGGCACAGGTTTGTGGCAGGTGGAAGGGGAAAGGAAAAGGTGGCATTACGACGCTAATGGGGAGAAGGGTCTTCAGGAGGTTTATGGAGGATGCGAAAGGTTTTGGGACGCGGCTGGAGGGGATGATGAGAGATTGGGTTAGCAAACTTAGGTTTTGAAGAAAAAGCAAAAGGGAATAAAGAAAGTATGAAGTAGTTGGTGGAATACGAATAGGGGTCGCAAGAAGAACAGGTCAATGATCGAAACTGGAATAATGAATCAAGAGCTGTAGTAAAAATGATTGTAGATATTCAGATATACATACATTTAGGATTTTAACGACATTATAGGGAGAATTAGATTTAAATAAACCACTTAAATGGTTGTGACAAAAAAAATGACTTGACGAAAAAATGTAATGACATCACAGAACTGCACAAGAATTTCGGGTGGTAATCAATATTCATAACGGAATGCGATGACGTCCCCAATATTGTGTGACAGGACATCGTTGGGAGGATCTCACATCCTCTCTTTGCATAGAATTACTATATTCTATGCAGAGAGAGGAGGAATCACGAAAAAGTTTCATCAGGCCATTTTTCGCGGTTTTAACCCTCCTCTCCTCTTCTCTCTCTCTCTCTCTCCCTCTCTCACCCTCCTGCGTTTGAATTCATAGCAACGACATTACGGGTCTTCATAATGGCGTTAGCCTGATATCCACCGCCAATAACAGTGGGTATGGCCTTCGACTAATGACCGGAGGGTCCACGGGCAACCTCAGGATTCATGAATTTCGATTAACCAGAAATACAGGATGCCTCATGCGGTACAGCGAAAGAAACATTCCTTCCCCAGGATGTGATAATTTTACACGCCATTTTTGTCACTCCCTGATCATTAAAGTGGTCTTTGATTGAAAACCTTTTTTTGATTTTTCTCAACATACTTCTTTTCAAAAGGTTTGCGGGGAATTCTTGCTTAAGCTTGACTGTTAGTGATTTATTCTTATCATATTCTTATTATATATTTATAAAAGAAATCAACTTAAACAAACACCAAAAAAGCGTAATAGACAGGAGTGCCACAAGGAATGGGAAATCAAACATATAAACCCTAACAAATATTATTGGCGGATTTTCATTACATCCAAAAAGTGGTCCAATTTTAAGTTGAGATAATGAAACAAGACAAGAGGCACTACTAACCTCATTATGTAAGTTTCACAAAAAAACGGAATTCGCCAAAACCTTAGTCCCCATAATTTTCTAAGAACTTATGAATGTGACAAAAGGGTCGTGAGGTATTTCTAACGGAATATAGGAAGTCGTTGAGTAATAAAATATAATGAAGAAGCCACTGATGGCATTTTACTTTTGGAATCCAAGTTTATCTAGCCCAAAAAATGTGACCTGATGCAATACTACTTTTTCCAATTTCCTGAATTATCTCTCCTTTAGACTTTATCTGTCCATTCCAATTTAGCGCTTTTATCACCACGTTTCAAAGGTTTCTTAAGTCTTTGAATCTTCTTTACTAGTTGTCAAATGTCCTTATCCAAAGTCCAGAATACATTAAAAACTTTTTAACTGAGTATGATTTACTGTGCTATCGATAACGTTTGGTTCAGTGTTCATAATTTTATCTATGTGCATATGCACGTTTGGCCTGTGGCACTGTGGCGTTCATTTTATAATTATCAACGTTTTTCTATAAAGTTGTCTTGTGAAGTGATCTAATGGCATGCTTCTTAAACATGACGATTGACCACAGAACATTTACATTGGCCATTTGTTTAATATCGAGTTCACTTAATCTAATCATGCCGTTACAATTTACTATCCTTCTGAATTATTGTTGAGAAATGTGAAAATTATTTAATAAACGCCAGATTTCTCTAATATAGAAATTCCACCATTTGGATTTCAAAAAAAATTGCAAAGTGTATTCTGATGAGTTTAGCATTGATGTCGAATTTAAGAAATATAATGGTTAGATACAGTTTGCATATGATGAAATGGGCGGAAAATAAATTATGGAGTCGTCGTTTTGCGGTAGAAGCGTTCTGCTTTTAGTCATTGTTACAAATGATTTATTTATTTTTATTTTATTTATTTATTTAGCCTTAGTCCGAAAACAGCACTCTGGCCTTTACATCGGACTATTAACAAAGAATAACAATGGAGACGATTACAAACACCCAAGCCCTAGGTGGAAGAAACCCACCCAGGCGGGAATCGAACCCGCGACCCATGGATTGGCAGACGAGGACGTTACCCCGCCGCCACCGAGGCCGGCAATGATTTTTTCGTCCGTGTCATGTGGCAATATGTTTAAGTACAGTTTCATAGCATTTTGAATTGAACGATGTGATGACTAACGGCCAGCAATAAAAAAATTATTTTCTCATTTTTCACTGATAATGGAATGTTGTTAGTCAGTTTTAATACAATTCAATTGTTCCTTTCGATTCTGCTCTGAAAATTTATCGGGACGTTAGTAGTTTTGACAGTTTTTAGCTGAAAAATTGCTCTTTCAATTTCTAACGCAGTATTTGTATCTTCGAGAAAGGATTTAATTGAGGAATGCAAGACTTATTGATTTTCAAAGTCTAGAGTATTTTTTGTTTATGGATTTAATGCAACAATTCTTTGAAGTCTTGAGAATTTGATGCATTAAGGTAAGGTTAGTAGAGGTTTCACTTGGTTAAAATAAAATCTCTTAACATGTTATTTTCCACATGATTGATTTCTACAATCAGTTAAATTGGGTGTCACGTCTTGGCTTATTTGATAAAAAACTAAGCGAATGAAATTCTATCCTGATTGATTTGCCATGGGGATAAAAATGTACCATATAATATGGAATAAAATGCCTACTCTTAAAATTTGCTTCTCAGACCAACCCAAAGGTCTCTCGTGGATTAATTTCACTCTTCAAGCTTTAGAATAAAACCAAGGATGTTGTGGTAATTAAGATGCAAATTACCTTTAAATGTTATCAGTATAACAGCTGGCTAATGACTGTCCCCATCCAAATGTAGTGTTAAAAATCCAACAATTAAAAACGTTTTCATTTGTTCTATAATGAAGAATAGAGGATTCCTATGCTCGGTCGTGAACTAGAAAAGCCGCGACACTATGAACCTGATATTGTTCAAAAATGCTTCAAGGACAGAAAACATAACCATTGATCCGCACAACCGTTCTCTCTGCTTCAGAGGATGAATCACCTCATTGTTAGGCACGGAGAGGAAAGGTAATTTGGTGATATTGGTGGATAGTAAGGTTGCGGACCTGATACAAGGGGATTTGGTGCACCGTCATTACCTTTGTTAGTCCAATGGAAGGCGAAGAAGGGTTACATGGTGTCCCCCTGAGATCATCATTGCTTGTATGCGTGCCGTAATGAGGACTAGGCTGATGGAAGCGGCGGTGGCGAATTCAGTCTAACCTTCGGTTCGTTGCGTACGCTGTCATCAACCGTGCGGAACGTGCTTATGTGGCGACTGAGATACTCGAGTACGGGAAATTACTCCCTCCTCATGACAGATATCTCTGGGCCTCACGGCGAGTCGGGTACCGAATGCGACTGCTAGAAAATTGTTCGATAACAATTTCCTAATAGGATACGATTGTTGAAGCTAGTCGCGGCGCATAAGAACACGAGTGGAATATGAGGAAGCATTCAATTATCTTTTAAAAATGTCATGATTTCGGGAAAAGTGAGGTTGATTCAATGTAAATTCTGTTCTAAATTCTACAATTTGCTTTATTTTGGAAAATCATTTCCATCATAGATGCTCATACAACAAATACACATCCGAAAGAAATGTAATGTTACAAATCTTAAATTTGGGCGAAGTATTGTTAAGCTTGCAATATGATGAATAACATCAAAAAGAATTTTTTAATTCCAGATATATTGAATAAACTTTAATGAGACCTAGGTTTCACTGCAGAGTAGCGTCATCAGGCCACTGTACCATAGTGAAACCTTGGTGGCATTAAATTTTATTTTATATGTGTAATTAGCATGTTTAATTTTGACGTTATTCATCATCGAACAATTCCACTAAGTGACTCCTGAAACAGTTAATTACATTAAGCTTTTGATATATTTTGCTTTTGGATATGTCCGCTATGTCGATACAAAACGCTAGCTTTGATGGTAAATACTTAATTCTCTTATAAGCTTCGACTATTTCATTGGATGTGACGTGACATTTGGCGTATGTACTCACCTAGGAATCATGTATTTTCATTCAAAGGTAAAGCATAATTCATGTATATTTTAGCCGAAGTAAAATATTACAAATGTGTTAAAAAAGTAACAGAATCACTCGGTCATTTGAATTTTTAAATTTGAAAAATTAACCTTTGAGCACTCATTTCATTTCATAAATATAATTATAATTAAAGTGAAACAGTGGTGGATAAAAAAAACTATTCATTACCCTTCAACTAGTCTAAAACTGTAAAATATCCTTGTAACAGAATAAAGAAATAGAGAGCTTAACGAAAACCGGCGGCGGAAACAAGCCATTATTACGGATCGTTCGGTGGAAATTACAGAAAAGGTTTCCAGGGCCCTCGAAAGACTATAATGGAGTCAATACGTGACTAAAATAAGAGAGATTAAGTTCATAACAAAATTTCAAGCATTCAGGTCCTCTGAACGTGTTCCTATCCATCTTCTCATCTTGTGTGCTCCTACATGTCAATTACCTCGAAGGAAAAGGAATGGTTTGAGAAAAAACTCAATTTTTTGGAGAGAATTGGAACTATTTACGCTTTAAACTATTTAAATGGTAAATTTTTTCGAAATTAAAAATAACTGTAACAAAAAAAACCTTAATTTAAAGAGGCAAAAAATCTTAATTTAATTTCTTATCAGATAACAAACGTAGTATCTCAGAATTACGGCATAGACAAGTTATGATTGAAGTCATTTCATTTTCCACTTCTTTCATTTAAAATATCTAATTTCATTTTTTAAAATTAGAATTATCATTTAATTTCAGTAACAACGCTTGACCTTTTATCAATTTTAAAGCTTGAAAATCAAGGCTCCAATATCTCTTCAAAATAAATTCAAATTACCATTAATTTAACAAATATGATAAGAAAAACAAGATTCGTGGAGAGAAGATAAACATTCTATAAAATGTTTTCACTTTGTTGGCTCACAGCATTTCGAACTATCAAAATTATTAATTAATGAAGGATATACGAATAAAATCGTAATCTTTTTACGTGAACATATTCATTCGTAATGGAATCATTTATGATAGAACTATTAATATAGTTAAAACATTAATTTTAACAAAATGTTAAGTATTTCCATTAAGAGAATGCTGCAAATTTACATTCATTCAATCTCCCCGAAATTTGTTAAGCATTCGATGAAAAAACAAAACTATTATTTTTTCGTAATATGTGACGCATCAACACCCCTTTCCATTCTTGCTGCTGTCCCGTAAAGCAATTGGAATTCCTCCCTCCTCTTCTCCCTGGCATTTACTACTACATATATGTGACAGTTGGCCTTCCGGAAAGTTTCCCATTTCCTGATTTATAGAAATGCACCCTTTCGGGAATGAAATAATTTTGGAGGCAAAATACGAGGAATTCAGTCTATGTTATTTGGGGTACGAGGGCTGAGAGACCCTTGATTTGAATGTATCCCCTTTGGCGGATTTGAACTTTTTTAGCGGAAATCCCTTCTTAAACTATTCTTCAGCTCCACATTTCTCTCCCCCTTCTCTCTATCCCTGTCTTCCTATTACTATCTTCCGTCTGCTTAATTGAGGTGTCGTTTCATTATAATTCATGTTTCCATGAGAAATGAAATCTTTCCCAGATTGTTTACGCTTGCACCTTAGACAGTTTAGTGAATAAATACTCGTACTAGGGCCTGCAGAAAAGTAATGCACACATGCTTCTAGAGGGCAAACAAAAAACAATAGCAAGATCGGAAAAAAGTACATTAGAGTAAAATGTTTTAAGTTTCAAAATCATATATTAATTTTTCAACATAGTCACCGTTAAGTCTAGCATATTTTTCCGTCACTGAAAAACTCATCCGACTTTTCTCGAATCCAGGACTTGACAGCTGCCTTCATCTCATCGCCCGAGGTGTGATGACTACCCTTGAGGTGTCTTGAAGTGAGAAAAAAACCTAAAAATTGCAAGGAGCAAGATTGAAGGAATAAGGAGGGTGTGGAATAGGCTCAAATTTCAGGTTTCACAGAGCATCTCCAGTTGCACGCAAGGTGAGTGGACGAGCGTTGACATGTTGCAAGATTACTGGCGCCAGGCGGCCTTTAACACGAAAAATTCGACATCAGAGGTGTTTTAGAGTCTGTATATACTTAGAAGAATTTACTGTTGCCCCTCGTTCCAGTAAATTGCTCACATAAAGTCGGAGAGCAACCCAAAATACAGTCAAAAGAGTTTCACCAACAATTATGGCTTTTCCAGGCTCGTAACCACGACATTTTACTACCCATCGATTTACAGTAGGCCTATCAACAGCATCGTCACCATTAACAGCCTTTAAACAAGGATAAATCTCAGTAGGAGCAAATTTTTTAGCAGGTAAAAATTCGATAAAAGTATGCTGTTTGACTCGCGTTGACATAGCACTAGAACACGGCTCCATACTTTGGCTTCTCGAAATACACTGGATGAGCGCAACGACTTCAAACCTATGCATGAGTATTGAGGGGGGAATGTTACTTCCATGTGTCATCTGGCGTGCTTGACAAGCATGTGTGCATTACGTTTCAGCCTACCCTCATATCTTGAGTTCGAGGCGCAAATCGGCAATCCTTTGCAAGTAAATCATATTGGCTTGATGGTTAAATGAGATTATAATGCCGAATGAGAGATTTGTTCGTTAACTTGACTTATAATAAAATAGCAAAAACACTAAATAAATTTCCCACACTTTGCTTGATTAATTGGTGCATATAAGATGGTAACTTTGTGCCTTCAAAAGGCGAAGAAGTAGTATTTTCTGGTATTCCATTTTCATTAGTATCCCTTCCACACCGTTTATCCAACTTCTTGTCGCATGACTACTAAAATATATTATTGAATGAACCGTTCTTTCAACCTCAAGCATTGTTTAAAACACTTTAAAGGTCAGTCATTCATCATTTAGGTGCAATCTATCAGTTTGAAATGTCGTTTATCTCTCTGTTATCTCTTAACGTTGACGATCACCCTTTTGCTCTTTATACACAGCAGATCACAATATTTTTTGATTACCATAACCATATGCCTCATGTATTTTCCCAGTTGGTATTCACAAGTGAAAAGACAAATGATTCCTGAGACGAATATTGAATTCACCATCTTTGGATAAAATGATTCATAGTTTTATGAACTACTCTGAATTCTAACCATCATTCTGGTCCGTGAGTGTGTTGGCAACCAGATTCACAAGGCTGACTATGGCATCAACAAGGAGTATGGTATCATCAGAATTGTGATAATGAAATCATTGTGATAATGACTCCCATTTTGGGATAATTTTAAAAATTTTTTAAGATTTTTCTGAAAAATACTGTAACTAATTTATTGATTCTATTAAGCTAAAATATTACTAAAAATTTATTGCAATAAAAGTTTAATTACTTTATTTAAATGAAAATGTTTAGTTTGACTAGTTTTTCAGAATATTTTTTCTATTTATTTTTTGAGAATATTCGGTGAACTTAGAAACTGAGCGGGGAAGAGTCACAATTCACTGGAAACTTCGTCTTAAAACAAGCGCTGTGGGAAAATGATATCTAAAACACTTTTTTGGAACCACTTAGTTTTCTTATGTACTCCAGCAGTGAGAACCGGCTTAGATAAAAATGCAATGCGCGGGACGATTTCGGTGAAATTTTCTTAAATTATGACTATATTTTTACTAATAACCAAATTTTTTGTGAGAACTGTACAATAAAAAATGTCACGCAATAATATTTGAAGATAAATGTAATGAATAAAAAGGAAAACTGAAAAAACAGTTTAATTTCGCAAAGTTGGACCTCAAAAAGACCTCAAAATTTTATTATATGAGTAAAACTTCGGAGACAGAAATGCTGTAAGGAAAACATGTAGCTAACAGTAGATACTACATAAGACTAAACACCTTAACTTTCATGGACTCGAGAAAAAATGAAAATGCCGATTTTCAAAGAGTTGACATTTAACAAATGTTAACAGCCTCGGTCCATTAGATCGATAGCCATTCCTTCAAAGATCTTGAAAAAGTAATAAACAAATTACTGAAGGGCGAAGGGTAGATGTTTGCAGATAAATATGACTTAAGATTCATGAAAAAAGGAGTAGTAGAGACATTATTTTAGTCCTTAAACATCCAGAAATATTTCATAGGAATAAATTGAACATATTTCATCAAATACTTGTATTTTCGATACTTAATTCGAGGATGTTAATTTTCATTAATTCTACCCATTTAAAAATACGAGCTCTATGACGAAATTTTAATGATCAGATACGCCATCAGATAGAACGTACGGCTTCCATTAATTCTAAAGAGAGGGATGAAACAACAGCGATAACATAGGAGGAATATAAGCATATCGATTTCCCCTGTTATCATCTACATACAAACGCATAGGTGAAAGATTATATGAACCCAAAAACCCACGCTAGCGCATTTCCACGAGGATAAAATTACCTGGTACAATATTGCCGACAAAGCTTTAAAGAAATAAGATACAGAGACGGGAGGGAATGGCTGCTAAGATGGAGAAGGAGATAAAAATCAACAAACTAAAAATATAAAAATCCCGAAGAAAAAAAAACATAGGACGTGCTTCCCGTAAGAACGAAATTAAAAAGTAAAACTGGGTAACTAAAATACTTCGAGTTTCGTCTTTGCGCATGTTGGGTCATTTCAAATGGTTAAATACGGGTATAAATAGTGTAAGGACACAGTCTTGAGACTTTCAGGACAAAAAAAATACTAGCAGTAAAAAAAATATATATATATATAGATTTTTTTAATATTCATGAAAACAGGAATTTCTACTAAACCATGATGCAAGATCTTGATGTTGGCAGTAGCAATTAGGAAAAGGACTACATCCGAAAAATTCGAAGGTGTAAAAAGTATTGATGAGGAGACTATTAACTATGAAACAGAATAAACGATGAAATAGTTAATACTTTAGAAGAAAACATAGGGTGGCTAAAGATGGCATTAATAGCTAAAAGCTAGATTTCAAGAAAATAAAAATGAGTTACAAACGCGCAATCCAAGTTATCCTATTATTGATAATATTTCGTAGTGTTATCAAAGGTAATCCACTCGGTGTGTTGTCAATTTATGCACTTAACCTAGTCCAATGTTTTATTTGATTACAAGGTTGCATCATCTAGAGTGATTAATGTAGTAGTTTCATACTCGGAAAATCGTACTCGCCAAGGACTATTCAATTCTCAACCAAAATAAGCAGATAATTTATAATCAATGATTTTTACTTAAATTAGCGTTAAATAGATTCGTTTAATTACAGATTCATTTGCACGCGAAATTTTTTGCGAGTGATATTTAGGTATATTACTATTGATTCCACCAAAAAGATTTATTTTGTGCTGCGGAATACCGCAAACTTCTCTTTCATGACTTTAACATTTTATGATTACGATCGACTTTTGATCTGAAGTACCAATTCAAAACTGGTTATAAAATATAATACCTCAAACATATAAGTTTCTAATTAGAAGTAAAAAATTATGCCAGTCAACGAAATTAATTAATTACCTGCACCTCCTTACTCAAACATCGAAGAATAAATATATCGCAGGAAAATTCACTGTAGAGAGTAGCCCTTGAATATTGATGACTATGAGGCCGCTACAATGGAAAGCGATTGGAAATAATAATATAGCAAAGAATAAACCTATGCAGATAATATGTTCCGATAGTAACATAAAGAATGAGTTAAAACAATTCCTTATTATGAAAGTTAAAATTAAAAAATTGTTAATAGAAATCCAAAAAAATTGCACCATTTTCAATTGCCGAAAACTTAGAATTGCCTTTCTAGTATTTGATCAAAATAAATATCTCAGTTTATCTAATTTATTGTTGATCCAGTGATAGTAACAATACATGTTTAATGTATAACATAATATAGTCTTCAAATATCTTCCTGAGGTCAGATGCAAAGTATAAAAAAATTATGGAAATTTTTAAAGCCTTAATTTCAGCGTATTATGATCCGCGAAGTGTACTTATCGACTTAAATTTGAAAAAAAAGATCATTCTAGTAACTCTACCTATTGATTTATTAAACACCAGCTTTCTGGCGATGTGCAACAAATTTATATTCGATATATCGTATTTTTTTTCGTTTCATTTCTCAAGTTTATCACTTTACTCCAGCGACGTAAAAAAGTTTTGAGATAAAATCTCCCTTGAGGCCCGTTTGCTACTGAATGATGCACCGGGGATGGGATTATAATCGAATATTCAATGTCAATGTTGTTTTATTGATATGTCCCCAGAGGTATTAAGGATAAAGTAGGTCTGCATCAGACCAAGGTATAAAACGAAACCCACAAAGGCAAAAATACTAGAATTTATTTTATAAAATCTATTACCTATTGCACAACAATTAGAAACCCATTGGGTATTTAGGTTTTATGCTCGCTTATTAATGCAATTAGTGTTTATAACCGATTATTACAAACTCTCTGAAAACTCCTTATATGTATAAGTAAGGAGTTTTTAGGTGCTGCCAACACTGAATGAAGATTTTTTCCCGCTTAATTTGAACTTTTATCTCGAATGGCCTTTCATCTAATTCAATCTCGATTACCGTACGCCACTAATGTTTCATGAAGTCAAAACATATAAAATTCAAACTATATCACTATATACATATGTGTGTGTGTGTGTGTGTGTGTTTGTGTGTTTGTGTGTGTGTTTGTGTGTGTGTGTGTGTGTGTGTGTGCGTGCGTGCGTGCGTGCGTGTGTGTGTGTGTGTGTGGTCTCGTATATATATAATAGAAATCATTTAAGAAAAAGGCCACCAAAACAAAAAACTGATATCATTTGATCGCGTATGACCGAGGTCGGCAGCAGATTTGAAGAATTTCTAAATTTCCTTCCATATTGACTTTGTCCCCGAAGTATTTTCCTTCACAAAAAACAGCAATATCATAGAAATAAAATTTTATTATAACAAATAGAGGCATATCAAGTTAAGACGACGATCTAAAATGTCTTCCATTGCCTGGTTATCATTGCCAGTATAATATTTGTCTCAATAAACTTCTTGGAAAAACAATTTTTCTATGATAATTTGAACGTATATATTATTGCCATTATTCTGCCTGGTTAGCGTGGGTATTTGATGAAACGAGGCATAACACACTATTTTGCTTCTATGTTCACTTAAATTTTCCGCCTATTCTTTACCTACCTCTACTTCGCTTTCTCAGAATTCTCCCCTCTTTTACCATCTTCGACATCCTCCTGCCTCTCAGCTTTTACTTAATTCACTTGTCTAGCTTTTCAATTTCTCCCAAAAACTGTTAGTCTTTCCCTATAATAAACTTTTCATCATTTTAGTTTTTTTCCATTTTCATCCTCGTTTGCATCTCAAACGACGTATGCTTATTATTAGATTATTCCTTGTTCTGTTGCCCTAACGACCAGGTTAGTGCTTCATACAAAACTACGCTTCAAAATAAGGTTTTCACTAGTCTTTTCTGTATTTTTTGACCGAATGAGTCAGTCATAAACCCCTGCCTCTTTGGAAAAACCGAATTCGTATTTATTGTCCTTACCACGGTCCTCACTTTCCCACGGCTTTCTAAAATAATACCTAAGTACATACCATTAATATGTAGTTGATTATATGCTTCGAGAAAGTTACAAATTAAGTGACATTACAGATGATGGCTATAACTCTTTAAGACAATCAAATTTAAAATGTCGGTATTCAGCGAAGTGGCCATTTAAATTCTACCAAAAGAACTTAAGTGGACAATGGAAATGCTAAAAATTTTTAAGTCATTCAAAATACACTTTTTTATTTTAATTTTCTTAACCAGTCATTTAAATGGATGAGAAGAATAATTGTTCCCGAAAGAAATTTGATCTTTTTGAAAGCCTCAGGCATACTTTTTCCATGGGATTATTTTTTATTATATTTAGAATTATAAGCAAGCGAAGAATAAGGGGAACTCTCCTTCAACGCCGCTTCACATTCCCTTTAATGGGTGGGCACAGGATTCTTCCATTTCTACATCGTTATGATCAAACCAGTTTGTTAGAAGTATGGAATGAGATGTTTTTCGGATTAATGGGAATTGCCAACCGATCATTTATTCTAAAATTAGGGGTAATTAATGCAGGTGAGTATATTATTCTGTTTGCCTTCAAATAAATACTAAACGATAAACCACATCATTGTCACTATCTCAATCCTAACATTGGCTAAATGCAGCCTTCCATTCCTCTCTTTTGTCTTAATTCCCTCACTCTCTGAAACATGTAGCTTCTCTGTTCTGCGTCCTTCTAAATTTGATCCAAACTCTTGTCTCTCAGTTTTAGTCTCTGGATCTTCCTTTCAATTTTCTCTTTCATTAACTCACGAATTAATTCGGTTTGATTCAGCATTTTCCAATCCAACTAGTTTTACTTTGCAGTAGAGTTCTCAATATGGTAATTTCCTATTCTGATCTTCTTTATGCATAGCCGTTCCTCAAATTATCTATCCATTTGATATTCAGAATTCTGTTCCAGCACTATGATATATAAACCATGGTTTATAGTAAAAGTTAGCTATTCATCTATATCAAACCTTTCTATAAGAGGAATATTTCATCTCCTGATTGCATAACTTCTTGGGTGATACTAAAAATCTATTCATTGAGACGGATTAGAAGAATCATCACCTTTTTCAGTCCGCCGCATCTTTCAATTTCTTTTAGTTCGCCATAAAAGGGAAAGTTGTCTTTTGAGACCCCAAAAACACTACTTTATTCAGAAGGGTATTACGTTGTTCTCAACATCTCAAGCGTCTTTTCCTGCCTAATGATAACCTCTGCGAAAATAAAATAACTAAAAACTTACCGATTTTTCGAGGAAAACCCTTAAGGTGTATTGCCGAAAGTGAGGGTAAACTAAGGACGTAATACGGAAAACAATAGGAGTCAATACAAAAGAGGATTGTAGCGGATTCAAAAGTCTCTCAGTAAAATAGATTATAGATGCCAGACGCGAATACGGGGACGAAATCAAAATAGGAGAAAGTTTTCAACATTATATAAAATGGTAATGTATTGTTTGACTATGGTTGGCAGGCTATATTTGTCAGTTTCGTTTGGGAACGTCATAATGTGCCTTCTCCCACCGTCCGACAGGAAAGGGCGTTGATGAAGGCACACAAACCCTTCCCCCTTTCCATCCACTTCCGTGTATTCTGTCTCCCGCGTTCATTCCCCTTTATTTTACCCTTTCTCTCGCCCTCTCTCTCTCTCTCTCTTCTCGATCCTTTGCTTAAGGGTCAAGTTCCAAAGAAGATTTTTCTAACTTCCTCCGACCAAAAACAAGGCTGTAAAACTCCTACAACGTCCTTTTTCCATCCTCATATCTCACACATGAATTCTGGGAGAGTTTCAAACTGATCATCCATCTAATACAACGGTGAATTACACGGAAGTTCTATCTTGTGGAAAATATCTCAAAATCAGTATTCAAATATTCCAAGTAATTATTTTAAGGCTTTTTGAAACTCTGTGCATTAGTAATAACGATACAGTGTATTCATCCCCCAATTGGAAATTAAAATGAGCAAGATGTTCAATTGTTAACGACTTATTTTGCCTGCAACATGTTCACTGTTACAATATGAAACTGTTAAGTGAGATTAATATGCAAGGGAATTTGGATGACATTTGTTTTAGTGTTATGATATGAGAATTTTTATGAACAAAAAACTTTCAGTATTTTTAAATTCGGGAATTTAAAGGCGGCTAAGTTTCAAGAGGGGATGTAAAAAATATCAACTATATTTCAATTTTTTCAATGTGAACTTTCTTCTTCAATAGAATCTGAAGCAATCGGCACAATACTAGAGGTTAGTTTCGGTTGAAGTAAATAAGAGTAATGAAGCAAAGGAAAGTAACTGCATTCGTAAAAAGTGAATAATTTGCTCTTCCTCACTATTTAGTTTACATTTAAGCTCATCTATATAATTATGCAACCTCAAAGTGCAGAGGAGTTAAGTTATCAATTTAAAAAATAATTTACCATCAATTAATGTTTTATTTAATTTTTCGAAGGAATGAAGTCCATAGTTTAAACAAGTTTAGCATTCTGAACAAGAATATCACGTCTTATACTATGCTTTAAAATTGTACGTCAAATTATCATATAATCTAGCGTATCGTAGCTTAAAGCTTACCCGTGTCAATTTTTGACAATGCCATCCCTCTTTTTTTCCCTCTCTCTCTCTCTCTTGAAAAGGCCTGGATTCAGATCGCATAAATCTCTTGACCGTCATCAATTAAAGCGACCAACACTCCCTTTCCCGCCATACCTCATGGCCTAAGTATAACTTTTTTTTTAAATCTAAATAACCACATCCATGGTAACCAGACCTATCTCTATGGTTAACTACCCCTTTTTTCGTTCTCCCTTCATTGTCATTTCCTCTCCTTTTGTCCTTTTCCGCCCACTCCGTCGTTACCGCCTTCCCTCCAGCGCATCTCCCCTCCATGCCAACGCTTGGCCGAACACTGTGACCGCTGATATCACACGAGAAAAACGCTCGTTAGATTCCGAGCATGCATATACATTTTTTTTCAGACCCACACTCAGACCTCCCCAGTATAAAAATGGGCTAAAAAGGAAAATTCACGGGGTACGGCTACAGAGAAATAATTATCCAGCTTCGATAAACCCCTAGCTATGAACACCGCCCATAATGCATGCTGCCCCGAAAGTGTAGTGGAGTCCATCCCGACGAAACGCTTATTTATTCTTTTCAATAAAGAAGCATTCGAAAGACAACAACGCACAAGCGCCCTTCGATGGAACAAAAAAGGATTATCAAGTGATATCCGCGCGCTGACACCAGACAGTTTGAAGATGGAATATTTATTTATTGGTTTTACTTGATCGTAGCGAACTCGACGGAAAAGTGAATACCAAATATTTTTTTACATTCTTTCCTCTCTCAAAAAATAAAAGTATACATACGACATTGCATTTGTATTGGATACGACAAAATCGTATCTATTTTAAAAACTATAAGACTTCATTTACGTGACAACAATGATTTTTACTGCAGAGGTAGTATTATGCCACGGTGATTTCAATCTAAAAACCTAGCTAAAAAGTTCATTCTGGTAAACTAAAATACCGTTTACGAGGATTTCTTTTAATTTTTTAATTAATTCAAGTTTATCATCCGAAGGATGCTAGGTTAAATAAATGATAACACGGTGCAGACGTTAACAAATGGCTGTGTTTAATTTATGCACTCCTACATTACGAAATTAACTCATAGAAAATATTTATCAATATGGTTATCTACGTTGTAGACATGAGTAACGATTCACCAAAAATGGAAATAAAAGTTCCTGTACCTCAAAATAAGTACTTCATTCACTTCTTTCATTTCCAGCACTCGTGTCCAAATATAAATGGGCATGAACAAAGGAGTAGGTTAAAAATAAATTTTTCGAAAGCCCTTATGTCCGCCCCTCCTTTTGAGTCCCCGAGACCCATCAACGCAACTGCGAGAGACGCATAACTAAGTGCCTTTTTCAGCTTTTACGGAGTAGGTATTTCTGGCGAAGGGAAAGATCCCAGCCCACACTTTCGCGAGAAGCCGGCCTTCTATTCTCCAAGCACACACACACATCCATCCTCAATCCCCGCATCCCTCCCATCAAGGCCCTTACCACCGCCCCCTCGCCTAGTCCCCCATTTCAATAAAATGTAGCCTTAGTAACGCCTCTCCTAAGTAGTGTCTTCTTCCCACCCCACCCCCATCTCTCTCCATCTCTCCCTGCCCTGTGCAAATTGCTCTTTCCTTGCCTATCCCTTCCTTCCGCCCAACCTCTCCCCCGCCACGTAATCGCGAAGTGACTCTCGAGTTCTCTCCAACCACTCGCAAACACGCTGCGACGGGACAAGAGGAAGGGGCGGAGGAGGAAGTGGAAGGAAATTGGTGAGGTCGATGGGGCAAGAGTAAGGAGGAGGGCAAATGGAGAAGGGAAATGAGTTCCGTAGACGAAAGGAATAGAAAGAGAGGGTGGAGGGGAGGTAGAAAATTGAAGGTATGCAGAGAGTGAGGGCGGAGTTGGAAAGGGGTTTCGCCGAGGGAGAATGGAATGTGGCGTGGGCAGTGAAAGAAATCCTTTTTTCTCTCCTTGAGAAAGGTCGAGGATTTTAACTATGACTAAGATGACACTGAGAAAGTAGGATGTCTCATGTAATTTCATTGCGTTCTGAAACAGAGTTTTTGAGAGAGTAAACGTGCATTGGTTACGAGGTGACGAGAAAGTGATAGAAGTAGACGTGGCCCATATATAATAAAGAAGGGATGAAAGCGATAGGTCAAAGACATGCCATGAGAAGTCAATGCATGATACCCAACAAAGTGCGTTTTCGAGAGGCATCATAGATTTCTCTTCCTCGTTTCTGTCGGTAGTTGTCATTTTCAGTTATATTCATCCAGTATTAAACAGTATTATCTAGCCTTCATCGACAGCTACATAGTACCCTGCAAGCCACCTTTACGGTGCCAGGGGGTGATTCTGTACCACGCATGCAACAACTCCTAACAAATATATTTTTCTGAAATTCAGAGAACTATTTCTGTACGTGTTTTCCGGAAAAAAAATTCTACAGTAAACACTTAATAAGTACGTACTTTTTATGAATCTGATGGTAATTTGTAATTTTCAGCAATTATATGTGTGTGAAACATTTTATACGTGTGTGTATATATATATATATATATATATAGATATATATATATATATATATATATATATATATATTATATATATATATATATATATATATATATATAATATATATACACGCATATGCGTATTAATTCTAGCAATCATATTGTTAAGTAAAATACCAGCATGAAAAACCATCAAACATTATCAGGATTTGTATTTGATCCAGAGTTTGAATACGCATAAGATTTACTCTTCAATTACTAATTTATTTCCGTAAAGTAATATCCGAATTTGTTCCTTTCTTGATATTCCATATAAAAGTCCTTCCTGAGCACTGTTTAAGGGAATAGGGTTTATCAAGGTTGTCCCTTTAGATATTATACTAAGCTATTAACATTATCAAAGTGGTTCTGGAATATTACTTGACTCTGGTTTTGCTTGTGACATCCCTGGGATATGGGGTCAAAACTGAGATGGAGTCCTGTAAATGTAAACGAGGTTTGCTCAGGGTAGCAAAGATACTGAAAATTCTGGTAGCCATGCATTTTTTATTTCCCATGCAATTTGAATGAAAGTCTCGCAAATATATTCAACCGGAAATGAATCAGCACTGTACAAGGTTAAACCTATCGTATGTATGCCACACGGTCGTTTCCCGAGAATTTTCAACTTTTCTAACAGTGTGATATGCCTCCATTCTTCGACTTCCCCATCCACAATTCCCCTTTGACTCCTCTCCCCCATCTTTCCACCTGTCCTTACCTCCTTTGTACCCACCACCGCCCTCAAAAACCTCCTCTCCTCCTTCATAACACGCCTTTCTTCCCTCACCGCACCCTCAAAGCACTTTCTATTTCAAACCCTTTTATAACTTTCCTCACTCCTACTCGTCAGGAAAACTTCCTCCCGCCCACACACATCCTTTCTTCTTTCCCGCCATTCCTTCCCCTACGCACACTCACGCACAACGAGCTGCTCTCCTCCTTGCATCTCGTCGAAGCCTTAAACGAGTGAACTCCGAGCGTCTCAAACTGGATCTGTTGTGAAAATACAACACCCCCCACCCCCCAACTTCCAAAAGAGAAAAAATATATAGAGAAGCATAAAAGAGACCGTGGGTAGGGGTTTCTTTTCAATGCATATCTATTTTGGGGAGACACCCGCACGTAGGCCATTTTCGTACTTGTTTTCCCTCACTTACTTTCGAGAAAAAACAAAAGGTAACCGCGTGGTGTTCCCAAACGCTCCGACGAGCACCGCTCATTTGCTGCGCCACCTCTTTACCCCTCAGTGTTCGTCCAAACTTCATCTGGATCCCTTTTCTACCCCTCCCGAATGGGTTGACCACTCAGCGGTCTTCCAAATAGTGTTAGCACGCCCTGGGAAAAAATGGGAAAGAAGGTCGATGTGTGGTGGTAGCGGCAGCGGGACTCTGGCCATCCCAGGGAGGTGAAGAGGGATGCGTTGGGATTGAATGACGCGTCCGAGGTTGGATGGTGGGAGGTGGTGAAGGAGGGAGGACTCATCGCTCAAACAACAGTGACGCCCGCGGTGAGAATGGAAAATAACATCGCCCCGGCGTGCCTGCGAGTGAGCTGTGAGCGGGTGTGTTCGGAGGGCGGTGGCGGGAGAGCGGAGGGAGGAGAGTGGGTGGGGCAGGATTGCAAGAGGAGGTCAAAGAATAGCCACGGGGGGTGGGGAGCACTGGATGGGTGGGTGGTGGGATGTTCCGGAGGGAGGAAACGCGAGATGGTATATAGAAATGGTTTTGGAGCGTTTCAGCTCGGGAGATCCCCATATCGATCAAACTTTCATTAAAGCCGTACGCAACGAGTGGAAATAATTTCTTCTCCCCCATGATGAAGTAGTTTCCTTCGCTTCTCCGGTGAATATCATTCTCTATGCAGATACACTGATAAGAGCCTTCTTGGAGGAACTCTAGGAGAATGCATAGTTAAGGACCTCGGCTTTAAGAATTTGATTAACCTCTATTGCTCCTAGGGAAATGTTGGCTCACTTCTGAGTGCTACTCAGTAGTGAGTAGCGCTCCAGGGTATTAATCCAGGACCTCAGACAATCATTGTCAATATTCAGCGAAATGCGGTTGCATCATAGTACCTATTTGAAACTAATTTCCGTTATAAAAAATGTTGGAAAATTCTACAAGTGTGTATGCTATCTGCAAATAAATGTACACACATTCGTCACATAAATGATATTGTTTTTATTTTTATTTCTCGCTTAAATGACTTTCCTTCGCCAAAAAAATCTACGAAAAACTCAAATTACCGATCCTTAAGTAGAGATACTGTCCTTCAAGTTGAATAACAATACCAAACGCTGACTATGAAGGGATTCGGAATTAAATTGAGCTTTTGCAATAAGAATTTGTACAATATGTATCCTCCCATTATTCTCAGCTTTGGCCGAGCGCCAACATTTAGGGAATTCACCAAATATCTTGTTTTAATCATACGAAGGAATTTATTTTAAAAAATTGGAAAACGTTTAACCAGCCAGAATAATTACTATTGTTCTTTATATTTTTCCAACGATGCCATTTAAAAATGTAATAAAAAAATTAAAATCAACTGATCATCCATCCGATTAATACAATGAAAGTTGTACATTTCCTCGATACATTTCATATTTTTTTCCTAAACAAAGGAAAACGAGCACCTTGTTTGTTCCTAAAGAAATCAAGTAAGCTAACAAAACGGGAAGCGTAATTGTATTTTTCCATCCAATATGCCGATTCTTCTCACGCATGTGCAAAAAAAATGTCATAATATACTATGAAAATACTATCGATGATATGAAAATAATAGATTTCATATCCATTAGTGCCTAATGTAAGCATAAAAGCTAACAAGGCACACACAACATCGTAGTATACGAAAAGAGGAATAAATCCTGACGGTGGTTTATGCAAGGGTAGGCTGAAAAATAATGCACACATACTTGTAGACCACAAGAAAATGACCTTCAGAAGCACTCCTGGTGGTATGTGGAAGTAAAATACCCCCTCAACATGCATGCGCAGGTTTGAGGTCGTTTCATTCATCCAGGGTATTTCGAGAAGAGGAAGTATGGGGACGTGTTCTAATGCTGTGTCAACGCGAGTTAAACAGTGTGCTGTTATCGAATTTTCAACTGCTGAAAAAGTGAATCCTACTGAGATTCATCGCCGTTTAAATGCTTTTGATGGTGATAATTCTGTTTATTAGTCTATTGTAAATCGACATCCATCTTCTCCTCAGGCGAGAAAGTTCAAAAGACCCAAAAGACTTCTTTTGACTGTGTTTTCGGATGCTCACCGAGTTTATTTGACCGATTTTCTGGAACGAGGGGCAACGGTTAACATCTCCTCAGTTTGTACAGACTAAAACACCTCCGACGTCGAGCTTGTCGTGTTAAAGCGTCGTCCACACACCTCGCGCGCAACTGGAGAGGCTCTGCGAAATCTAACATTTGAGCTTATTCCACAACCTCCTTATTCCTCCGATCTTGCTCCTTGCGCTTTTTATTTTTTCCTCAACTCAAGAGGCACCTCAATGGCAATCATCACACCTCGGACGATGAGATGAAGGCAGTTGTCAAGTCCTGGATTCGAGAAAAGTCGTAAGAGTTTTACAGGGACGGAATGAAAAAACTTGTTACACGTTGGAATAAATATATTAGACTTGACGGTGACTATATTGAAAAATAAATGCATAATTTTGAAAGTTAAGAACTGTACTTTAATATACTTTCTGCCCGGTCTTTGCTATTTGTTTTTATTTCTTGCTCTACAATCATTTGCGCATTACTTTTCATTCTACTCTGGTATGAAAATTGAGGAGGAATGAGACATACAAAATTCCCTTGCAGAATATAATAACCAGTAAAAGTAAAACTAGTACAAAAGGTCTTCCATTAACTATTCGGAATTTCAGAGATGACGGAACGTAAACCATTTCACCCTCAGTTCTGTTGTCCCAATAAAATTCTTGCTAAGAAGCCCCTAGATTCATTTGTTCATCAAAGCAAATTAATAACTTCTTATCTAATTGAGTCACTCGAATGATTTGGCTAATTTAGGTCTCGATTTCTCTTAGGTTTCATTTTCAAGTCAAACGTTGAATGGCTGAGTAACCTTAACGTAAGCATTTCCACGATGTAGCTTTTAATGACCTACGGAAAATGCCGTTGGAGTAAAGCTGTGAATAATATAATTGATGAGGTATTTACCATTGAGTGTGCATATTTTCAAATGTGACTTCTATCGCTGCAAATGCCGGGGAAAGCTTTCAACTATGAGTACAACTTTAATCTGTCAATAATCAAACATGCAGGTCCATTAACAATATTAGCTTATTTACGAGAGTTAATTTTACATAACGCAAAATTATAAGAATAGAATTATGAAATTTATGAATGAACTATGAAAGAGGGAATCTTCGAGAGAATGTGAAAGTCGTGGCAGCGGTTAGATCGTGAGATCTATGAAGAGGAATATGAAAGCTTCAAACAATAAAAAGTGAATCCAAAGCGCATATTTCTAATGTCCCGCAAATGTTTCATCGAAAATTTACACCGCATTTTTTTTGGATCGAGAACCCAATCCGATTGACCAGTGAAGTTAACGCGGGCACACGCCTCGCCACCTGCTCCTGTTGACCAAAATGTGAATTCACTATCGTGCTCCACAGGAAACAGTGGTGGATTAAAAGCACTAGTTTTTCGAAAGGGGTCACGAGAGTGCAGTCACAGATTCCAATGGAGTCCTATTCATTGCACGATCACGCATCCCTTAAACCCACCGCAATGTAGGGCGCGCAGTAATATGAGTGCATAGAAAAAGCGGGAAACGAGGGAAGCTGAGAGGAAGAATTGAAGAGGGATTACTACCTCTGCCTTTCACCACGAAGCACAGGTGCAGACGCGCCCCCATGAATACCACTGTTCACTGAGTGTTGCGACCTCTAACATGTTTTCAGCAAAATGACATACCTACACGCCTGAAACTTTGAAAGTACATCATTAAAATGTATATCTTAAATTTTATTTTCAATGACAGAAAGGCAGCAGAATATAAATATAGGAAGCAATGAAAATGGTATTTTTCCGAATGAATACGACGCAAAATGGTGAGCATTGAGAATCCGAATAAACTACAAAGAGTAGAAGAGAAGAGAAATTTGATGAAAACAAAGTGAGCTCACCGTGCAGAATCAGAGGCGCAGGTGCAGTTATATTTGCATTACAAACTACACTTATCAAAGAAAAGATGGATAAAGAGTTACAGAAGTAGACCAAGAATGAAATTATTAAAGTATGTAAATGCAGCATAAAGAAAACTTGGTCACTAAAACAATATCCCAACAGGAGGAAGATACTCATTGAAATGTATTTATCTCCATCCTGAATATGAAGAGAAAACAAAAGAGGAACTAAAAGCAGCCTTGTGCACGAATAAATTTGAGAACTGAATTAATTTCCTCCAAATGCAAAGAAAAACAAACAAAACAACACATAGTAATACAGTTACAGCTACAGGTAATGGGACCAAATGTTATCCTAAGAGGGGTATTCAAAAGACCTTCATTCGGGCCGCCGAAAATCGTAATGTCAACTAACCAACACAACAATAATACTAATTCGATTAAAACTATTTTTTTTATTCCTTCCAAACAGAAATAAACCATGATAAGAAATATTAACTTGATTGCAATGCTGCTATTTTTCAAAATAACTTTGAAGTCATTACTATTACATTAAAATTACTTTTAACAAAAATTATTGAACATTTTGGCGAGTACTCATCCGAAGTATTTAATATGAAAGAGGTTGGGAACACTAAATTGAAAAATTTCAATTTTTATATGACACATCTAATTTATCAAATGGATTAGGGGTAGTCATTCACAATTCATTTTGCAGGAAGTTAGAAAGCTAGGATGTTTTGAGGAAAGACTATTTTAGAAAACTAAATAGGATTCGTCAATTATTTTCCCAAAGTATTCTTAATGTCGTATCAACGGATGCCTTCCCATAAAATACCAGAAAAAGAAAGGCAATTTTTATTTTTCTTCGTACCGAAGATGGTGCCCGAGTAATACATATTTAGACGAACATATATATGTAGCGGCGATAGAAGTCATAGACCCGGGTGAGGAGTGACGTGCAATAATGAAATCAAAAGGTAATGTCTAATCTATTTATGAGTAAAAGAGAATTATATTGGCACGCGGGGAATTAAAGAGGGAAAGGATGGTTGGTGTGAGAAGACCTTTTTGGTAGGTGCGTGAGGACGCATAGAAATGAAGAGATTCTCGTTTGTATCGCCGCCAGTCGAATGGCAAACGGGCTTTAATCTCGCCCACCAGCACCTGACTCTCTTGGGTCCCTTTAGCTCAAAATTCCGTTCGTAAACCATTTTGAAGCATGCCTGGAATGATTTCTCTTTCCCACCTTTCAAAAATTCCTACATTTAGAAGCTCACTCGATTCATGGGGGAATAGAATCTTGATAAGGGAATAATGGAAATTACGGCAGCTCTTCATCGTAGGTGGCTACACTACGTGCGTTAAAATGTCATTAAAACGTATTTGTGGCAGTAAGACGTCTGGGAGGTCCATTGGCATAGAACAGTGAACTACTAATTCATATCAATTCCTAGTAGAATGGTAATATACTCTTCGGCTGAATAATTATTCTGCTCCTCTCAACATGGTTCTTAAATGTTACCTACTTTTTTCAATTCAGGAGTCATTTTAATTTTATTTTGGGAGCGAAATATCCCACACATTTTTCATATTTTAAAATTACGTTTATTGTCATTTTTGCCACAAATACTAGTTCTAAAATATGTGTTTAACTTTTTATTGTACAGTGAAAACTGATCATAATTCAAACTCAAGTAATAACACTCATGGAATTCCACAAATAGTGATGTATATAGAGCTCAACAAAAATTAAATAATAAAGTTTTTGCACATGTCGTACAAGTGCATGCAGTAATAATGGCAATAAAAATAATATAATGTAAATTAAAAGCATCAGTAATTCATCTATCATCTGATAGCAAAATTGCTCCACTCTGTGTAAATTGTCTTATTCCTTCTAAAAATGCACATAATTGTGGAAAAGTTGGTGAAAATAATCACTTTTTGTCTCGTGATCGTGTCAAAACAATATTGAATGGTTTCAAAATAGAGGTAGTTCAGTTTTCGCTTGAGTTATTCTGAAATACTCATGATATAGTTCATTCCAACCAATATGAAAATGCAATCAAGGCCAGTAATTGGGAAGAATGTGAAAGAGACCTATTCGACGTGGGCATTTTGAGACGCGCAGTAATTAAAGCCAAACAAGGTAAACCCAGAACTCCGTTTAAAAATTTGCTACTAGAGAAGACAATAAATTACGTGAATTCTTTACATAAATTATGGGTATTTAACATTTCATAAGTAGATTTATTGTCTTACCTAAAAGTTACAGTCGGGTATATTCGGTATATGTCCATTTAGCTGCATAAACTGCATTGCAATTTACTAATCTTGCTTTCAATAACTAAATATGATGGAAAAAGATTTAAAAGAATTCTTTTTAATGGGTTTCGATTATTACACTCTGATACTACATTCTAATACCTCGTGAAGTTTCTATAAAATAAAAATTCATAATTCAGGATTATCTTCCATTTAATATCTTCTTTTAAAGATTTGCCTAAACGATTCAATCGGGAACACTCCAATTTTGTGTCCGTGCTCTTAGTGAATTATTTCTAGAAATCGTCTTGATCATTGCCCATACCAAAACGCTTGCTTCATAATAAGCATAAGTTACAAACTGTGCGTCCTCTTTATTTATACTGTTTTATAAGAAAGTGGAGTGTGTAAATTACATATTTTCACATGAAAGGCATTGAATTGATTGAACGCATTAAACAGCTATTTTACAAATGGAGATTGGAGAGATTGACTTGAAGGAAACGGTAGTGGGGAAATAATCCCATCGAAGCAATATGACTCATCAAGGGATTAGCTGACAGAATGTCCGCAGTTGTGAACTTGTAGTGTTGGAATGATATTGAAAATTGCGGATCCCTTAGCAAGAAAAAAAATTTAGATTACTAAATATTAGCCTTAAATAAAAGTTCTAAGACTAATATTTATCAAGTGATGTACTCAACTTCTATGTAAATATATATATACTTATATATATATATATATATATATATATATATATATATATATATATATATATATATATATACTATATATATACTATAAATATATATATATATATATATATATATTTATCTATTTATTTATTTATTGATTTATTTATTTATTCATTTATTTATTTATTTATTTATATACACACATATTGATTCTGATGATGATGTCCGTGCCGTCGAAATATGAAAACAACAAATTTGAATGTCCTTTTTTAGTGTGTCTGTGTTCAAAAACTTTATCAATGTTTTATACATTTGTCCGTCGCTGAAGAACGTTCTGTTTCGAAAAATATATATATATGTGTGTGTGTGTGTGTGTATGTATGTATACACACAGATTTATATGTGTTTTGTATATAAATATCTTCGAAATGGAACGCTCTTCGCCGACGCTTAAATATGTAAAAACACAGATGTAGATTTTTAGACTATAGAGACACAAAGAAAGCACACTCACAATATGTTATTTGACGTTTCGACGGCTCGGCCGTCGTCTTCAGAAACATATATATATATATATATATATATATATATATATATATATATATATATTTTAAGGTAATCTACCGGTTAAGGTAGGTTTTTCGATGGACACAACTACCAAACAAATATTTTGTGACTACTAACAAAACAAAAAAATCCATCATCCTACTCTATATCAGGTCCCTCTTCATCTCTGAGTACTTTCTTCCTCCCTTCATCCCGTCCAACATCCCTATCCTGTTCCTTCCCTTTCCTCTTTTGCCCAACATTCTACCCTCTATCACAGTCTTCAACATCCCACTGCCGGTCAACACCCCCTTCATCCACTTTCCCTGCCTCCATAGGATTGCTCCCAACAAACCCCTCTCTTCGCCCACCATACCAAGTACTTCCTCATTTGTTTTCTTCTCTGTCCATTTCACCTTCTCCATTCTTCTCCACACCCACATTTCAAAAGCCTCCAATCTACGTCTATCCTCCTGCTTCAATGACCACGTTTCCGCGCCGTACATAGCTACGCTCCATATCAAAGTTTTTACGAGTCTTTTCTTAACATCCTTACTCAACGTCCCTGTCATCAACTCCCTCATCCTTGTGAAAGCCTCTTTGCCTAGCGCAATTCTTCTCCTCTCGTCCCTACTACTTTGACCGTGTTGGTCCAAAACACTACCGAGATACGTAAACTGTTCTACCTGCTCTAGATTTTGCCCTCCTATTTTAATGTTAAGCTTGGCCTTTTTCTTTCTAGAAAATCGCATAACCTTTGTTTTACTAATGTTGATTCTCATCCCATACCTGTCGCACTGAATTTCCAATTTACTCAGCAATGCTTGCAGCCCCTTGGCTGACTGACAAACTAAAGCTTGGTTATCAGCAAACCTAACTGATTTTACGAATTCCCCGCCCACTTTCATTCCTACCTCGAGTCCTTCCCATGCCTCTTTGATCATTTCCTCTGCATACAGGTTGAACAGCAATGGTGATAATGGGCAACCCTGCCTTACACCCCTTCCTAACACTGCCCATTCTGACTCCCCATTTCCCACCCGCACCTGAGCAGTCTGAGACATGTACAGGTTGCGGATTAGCCTCCTTTCCCTCCAATCTATTCCTATTTTCTGCAATATACTCATTAGTTTTTCCCAATTCACTCTATCAAACGCTTTTTCGAAATCTACGAAACAGGCAAATACCTCCTGGCTGTGTTCTAAATTCCTCTCGATTAATAATCTCATTACTGCAATGGCATCACGCGTACCTCTCCCCTTCCTAAACCCAAACTGATCATCCCCTAAGTAATCATTTGCCCTACTCTCTATCCTTTTGTTTATGATCCTGAGAACAACTTTAGCTGCGTGGGATATCAAACTAATTGTCCTATAGTCCTCACATGACGTGGCCTTTACCTAAGCTGTCCTCCTCTACGTCATTTTCTTTTTCAATGTCTAACTTTGTTGGTCTGAGTTCTTTACCATACAGTTCTTCTATATACTCCTTCCATCTCTCTTGGATCTTTCCTGCGTCAACTATTACCTTACCCGCCCTATCTCTAACTGTTAGCATAGCTCTTCCTTTCTTACTTCCCGATAACGATTTAACTTTGCTGTACAGCGCACCGATTTCACCCTTCCTCTGGAGACTCTCCATATCCTCGCACTGCGTCTTCCACCAGGCTTCTTTTGCTTTATTTGTTGCCCGCCTCAATTTATTGTTTAATTCTTTGTACTTCATTTTGCCTAACTCTGTATTTACATTCTTCCATTTTCGCCGCTCATCCATCTTTGTAATCATCTCATCCTTGATCCATGGTTTCCTAGTCCTTTTAGCGTTAACGGTTCCAATAGTGTCTTTTGCGGCTTTAGACAACCCCTTCTTGATCATTTCCCATTTTTCTTCGATAGTACTTAGCTCTTTACCATCCTCCATGATTTTCTCCACCGCCTGTTTGTATTCCTTCCTTTTCAACCCATTTAATGCTTCTACATTCCATTTTCTAACTCGCCGCCCCTGCCTTATCTTTTTGAAACGTACGCTACATTTCATAACAACTAAATTGTGGTCTGAGTCCGCATCCGCTCCCGGGAAGCTGTGGGAATTTATCACACTATTCCTAAACCTGTGTCTAACCAGGATATAATCTAGCTGATATCTTCCTGAGTCACCTGGCATTTTCCATGTATACCTGCGTCTTTTGTGGTGTCTAAACCAAGTGTTGGTGATGACTAACCCCTGTCTCCTGCAGAACTCAACTGCTTTCTCCCCGCGGTCATTCCTCGTGCCTAAACCGTAGTCCCCCACCTCATCACCATCTCTTCCTTCACCTACCGTCGCATTCCAATCCCCCATCACTATCAAATGTTTCCCTGCAGGAACACACGCGATCATGTTCTCTAACTGATCGTATATCCTATCGACCTCTTCTTCCTTATGGTTGCTCGGTGGCATGTATACCTGAATAATAACTAAGTTCGTCGGTTCTGCTTTTATCTCCACTAGTAGTATTCTATCCGTTACCTGCTCTATGTTGACTACGCTTCTTCCTACCTCTTCATTTAATACTATGGCAACCCCTCGTTGGCTCTCGTCCCCGCCGCTGTATATTATTCTATACTTATCACTCCAGTAATCCCCGCTATCTTTCCATCTCACCTCGCATAGACCTAAAATATCTATATTTCCCCTTTCCATCTCTCGCTTAACATTCTCCAATTTCCCTGTCCTCATCATTGTCCTAACATTCCACGTTCCTATTCTAACTAATTTTGTCTTCTTCTCCTGCGTCTTCTGTCCTGCTGCTGCTGGTTTTCCCTTGCAAGGGTTTCGTGGGATGACGACCGCGGAAGCCTTGCCTCCCCCGCTGCCGGGCACGACACACGGCCGATTGGGCCGAGCCCCGTGGTTGCCAGGACTCAAAATATCTCTATTGTCCATCATATTTTTCTAGGGAATGATAATTGAGGTGGTTTCCCGTTGCCTTCCTCAATAGTGTTTTTAACGTGACACCATCACTTACTGGCTGCCCCACTGGGGTCAGACGCCATTGCAGCCGCCTCACTGAGGAACAGACGCTGCGCGGACTACCTTTCGTCTGGCTCCTAACCTTCGACCTATCTGGCATGGGTGACCCTACCAGGAGCAATTTTTATTACTCCCGCCAGCACAGCTCTAGGGGTCATCGGAACGCACAAGCCCTTCCACCACGTCAAGGTTGTAGTCCGGGGAGGGATATATATATATATATATATATATATATATATATATATATATATATATATATATATATATATATATATAGACCATAAACACAGAAATTATCCCGTAGGTCGGTTTGGTAGGTGATGGAAGAGAGTCCACCCAGTGCTAAACCCGACGGCGTGTGTAATTCACGCATCAGGGTAGGGGGGCCAGCTCCTTTCCCTGTTCCGAGAGTGGGTTTTTCCCTTGCCCGGGAATCTAACCCAGACTAGGTAGTCCAACACTCTACCCCTGGACTACGGTGCACCCCACATATATATGAATCTTTAAAACATTGTTGTTCATGCAACAGGTAATAGAGGCAACTGTTGTTTCTAGAATTACGAAAGAATCGGAATAAAAACCTTATTTTCCTTTTAAAAACATCTAATTCACAGAATAAAGTAACCTAAGTTGTAGATCTACCAAAAGGCAACAGTGATGGGGAAATAATCGACTCCTCAAGGAATTAGCTGACTGAACGCCCGCAACAACATCCTACAAAAATCCCCACTATTAAAAAACCATAGAGATATGCATAAAAACGCGTTCATGTTTGCGCAGCCATCACGTGCACCTCGGATGAGGGATTAAGTAAAGGGGTCCCAGACTTCCTGGGGATCAAAAGCCTTGGCGTGTGCGAGCAGGATTGGATGAATCTGGTACGCTCGGGGGACACGCTTTGATGTTTGAACATTGGGAAATGAGGAGACGAGATCTCTGTCCTCATTTCCCCTTAGTTCAAACGATGAAAATGCAAAGGCGTGAGAGAATGGTTGGAGAGTAGGGATAGAGAGAAAGGGGAAATAAATATAGGAGAGGCTAAAAGGCGAGGGAGAAAAAGAGGATGGGATTCTCATCCTGTCTGCTCAGGCATTTTACACCCACGAAAACAAGGGATTACAAGGTGATGAGGCTCAGTAGGAGACGAAACAAATGGCCCAGGAGATATCCAAGTGCAGAAAAAAAATACTTGTGCCCGCGAATTTGCATTTTTTAAAAGAAAACGAAAAATAATTTTTTTTCAAATGTCACCGACATTGTTTACTTTTTTAATATATTCTCTTGATCCCTTTCAACTCCTACTACGCAGCCTGTCCACGTGTGAGTGCCTCTCTCAGGCCACTTAAACTTTTTTCCCTCCTCTTCTCGAGGTCTGCCCTGAAAATGTCCTCACCCATTCCCTAATAACGCGGGTGCGGGCTCGATGGGTGTCGTGGAACAAAGGGAATAAAATGGTGAGCGCCCCGCAACCACCCAGTTTTGGTCAGCCCAGTGTATACTACCCATTTCAACATTTTCCCGACGTACCCGATCCTCCAGCACTAATTTTTTCCCTTGCCTCCAGAAGATTATTTCAAGAACATTGAAAACTACAAATATTTGTTGCATAATAATATAATAGAATTAATTGATAAAGTTCTTATCCAGTAAAAAAATTAATATCTTCAAAAGTTATCACACCATTCAAATTGTATAGGTATACGGTTTCATGTGTGAAATTTGGATATGAAACCCACATACGCTGGTATGCTAGCATTCAAATATGTTGACGTGTGATAAATCACCTTCTAACCGATAAAAAATATTGAATTACACCCCAATATTACAGGTTTGACACTGTAAATGACTTTTTTAAATTTTATTTAACCAATTATAATGTTTATTAGGATTGTTAATGAACTTAATGAAAATTAAAACTCTGATTGTGAAAAATATGATTTCACAAATAATGTTAATGTACTTTATCTTTATTTCGAGCACGAACCGGCCAAAATGAAGGTAACAGGAACTGTAATCATTGGCTCGCCATCCATAACCCCGTGCAATTCCTCCATGCTTGGCTTCCTAGGACTTCTTAACCGTATATCGTATTCTGGTTTAATTTTTGATTGAGGTCAATTGACGCAAATACATAGTAACTCTAGTGAAATTGGTTGTTTAGTGATTAATAAAATATCAACAACCACTTAATAACGAAGATTAGCATAAAAATCATTAAGTAATAACCAAACAATGAATGGCTATGTTTTTGTAACAAGTGATTGAGAATCAGCACAAGATTAGTGAAGCAGTACGTAAGGTTTGACTTGTAAAACAATTAGGCGCTGAATAATCAACCACAGATTTCCGGCCACTCAAAGAAATAACCCTATTAATTAAATTGAGTTACATTATGTATTTCCTTTATATTAGAAACCTATAGGTGAAAAAGTCATTTCAGTCCCCCAGTATCTGAAAATCAATATTTTAATATCAATTAATATTGACTAAACTATTGCAATTTGCTGTTTAAATTTGCTTTTGAGTTTGCTAGAAGGCGAAACGAATCAGTTATTCACTTAACTGTCCATGAAAAAAGAGGATTAATATAGTTAACTAATTTGTAAAGCACGACACACAATATGAGACCTACTAGGATGATAGACACCGGAGAAAGAATCGTTTCAGCGCATACGTAATGTATTTGTCTCTGATGAAATGTTATTATGATAGTTAGCTACTATATAAGTTAAACACTGCAAATCGACAGGATTAGAAGGTGAGCGCTATTGTTCGGGACCGTCCGGTTACCATACCTACCGTAATTCACAATCGCACAGCAATTCTCACCATCTGTCCGTACACCGCCCTGTATTTGTCGCCAGGTAACAGAACGATTATATAAACCCATTTATGTAAAAATTAATTTAATTTCAACAATGTATTACTGTTATTTGAGGCTCTAAATGACTCTTCATTAAAACAGAATTTTGATCTCAATGGACTAAAAAAAGTAACAGAAAAGGAAATATGGCCGGTTTTTCTCTGAGCTCCTACGCATTTAGAGATAAAATCCCCACCCCGCTACCACCAGGTGCGTTTTCTATGAAATAACAGGTCCTCTGTGTGCTTTCTGAGTCACTTTCATTTGAGATTTCATAAATAATGATGTACTTCATTTTTGATTGAATCAAAAAAATTATTATCTAAGCTAGTTAGAATCAGGTATTTCACATTAACTATTAAAACTCATTCCTTTAAGCCTCGCATAGTAATCTCCAGTAATACTTTCAAGTAAACTTGTAAAAAAATTGCAAGCACACAAGCATAAAATTTTAAATGCGATGATGATTAAAAGATGTTACTGCCTTAAATCCCTTTTAACTCACGAGGGATAATGATAATGATAGACGGGTAAATGACAGACTTAACACAGTGCAAATCTACTTTCAAATGCTGCGTCATTAATACAACTGTTTGCAAAAACAACGGGGAGTTGCGCCAACAGCTGAAATAACAAACCCGTTTCCGTTGTTTTAAAGTCTTCGCTTCTTTCACCACAGAGAGCCGGAACCCATCTTTGTGCCTTTCACTTTCTCGACCATTTTCACCTTCCCCCCTAAGTGCGGGGTTCCATCCCGTTTTTCTTGTTAGTATAGCTGATAGTCACAGGAATTAGTATTCAATTGCCCATTTTAAATCGATTTTTCACGGAAAGTTTGGTAGTTGCAAACTTTTACCGGAAGCCGTCCAATAGACTACTGTATTTTTTTTAATTCCACGGTTAAAAAGGATAACCTCGGAACCAGTCTGCTTTTAATACCCATGGAATTCCATTAAAGTTTCAAGCTTTTCAATGGAGAAAACATTAAAAGAGATAACAGAGAAAGTCTCAACTTATATTTCCATGGATCTCTTTTTCAAAGCAAAGCGGCTGTTTAGATGGGAACGAATTTTGGTTAATTAATTTGCGGTGTGAATCTAAGAACTTGCAATGAGGAACTTCGACATTATGAAACCATTTACTATACTGAACAAATCGAAGAATTGAATTCCTTTAATTTAAAGTAGGATTTCACTATAAAATTGTACACACCTACATGAAAAATATTGTTTTACTATCCGCTCATCAAAACTCGACGTATTATCCATTTATTCAATAATTATAATGAAAGAAACCTGCAGTCACCTGAGGGACACGCGAACAGCCGACCTGTGCCTTGACAATCAGAGCTAATTGAAAATGTACATATAACCTTCCATTACATTCAACCTTAACCTTCCATTACATTTTACAATTCCTTTAAGCTAGAAAATAGAGTCGTACGATGACAACTGTATTGGTAGACAATATAAGATAAAATGTTGAATTTTTGTGTACTGAGTTTTCAATTGTTTTTGGAGGACTTATCTATTGACTTGTGTCTCCGCGAAACGTCCCCATCTTAAAACGAGTAAATGGAGTTTGAATGGGAAATAACCATGAACTTATTTATATTGATTTCCGTGGCGTCATACTTATTCGAAATGTTATCTTTAAAGCTTAGAAACAATGATAAGTAAAAGTTCATTCATTTATTACTCCCTGGTTTTTAATTAAAATTTTATAGTAATTCGCATAAAATTGAAACTTAAATTAGGCGCTTTCAACTTCAAACGAGATAGTGAGTACATGCCTGAGTTAGTTTCAAAATTCCTCACGCATACAGTGATCTTCAAGTGTGAACCACGCTCTTAAAACGAAATGACTTTAGCGCTACTCACAGCCGGAAGTCCCTCTTCCCATCCTCGGGACACTAGTGGTCCTTTCAGAAAACACGAGGTGATTCTCGAGTCAGTTTACACTTCATTTAGTAGCCTAGTAGCTCTTTCCCTCCCAATGTTAGTCGAAGCTGGTGATCTATTGGTCTTAATAGGCCCCAAAATACGGTTTTCTTAATGGAACAAACA
Source organism: Hetaerina americana (assembly GCF_022747635.1). Classification (NCBI taxonomy): domain Eukaryota; kingdom Metazoa; phylum Arthropoda; class Insecta; order Odonata; family Calopterygidae; genus Hetaerina; species Hetaerina americana. The sequence goes on from NW_027286763.1 coordinate 62,822,104, forward strand.
GAGGCTGGAAGAAGAGGCACACTTTGGGAAAGGGTCTCCTTTTTATTTCGACGCCCCCTTTGTTTGTGCTAGATCGTGTGCCCCTACTGGTTTCCTAGCCGTAACCAAGCGTCTTACCTTAGGAGTCACTAGAAAGAATATCAAAGAGCTATTTCTAGAAAATTGACAAATTAACATTCGCAAATTAAACAGAATTTCATTCCGCTTCACTTTTATAATTGTTTCACATGAAATAAAATTACGAGGTGGATTTACTGTCAGCGTTCCATTTAAGGAATTAATCTTGATAATGAAGTAATACATGAGACGGCGTCACGCATCTTTCCCTGTCTGGATCACTTCCGCCATTGATTACGGGAATTTCATAAATTACGCATTATTTTGCCATTACAGATCTTGTAGGCCGTGTTAAAGTGAATGCATAACGACGTCCCATGAAATTTGAAGAATGATGATCGCGTTTTCGTTATCCATCGCGTAATCTGATAATGAAGAGAATGGGAGAGAGTAATGAAGAACCCTTATCTTTACCCAGACCGTAAGAAAACATAAATAGAGACACGTCAGTTGGTGATTTTGCTGTCTAATAACCTTTTGGACTTATGCACTAGATTACAACTTATTAATATTATCTATGATTTGAATTTTGAGCCGGTTTAAACACATTGTACTCGGTTTATTAATTTGAAATTCAATTTTAAACGTGATCAAGTTTTTATCGATTGATATTTCACAAAATTCAGCTAAGATATGGCGTATTTTTATAGCTATTTTCGAACCCCGGTCAAGGCGAGTAACTTTTACCCTCTGAAACTGTTGCATTACAATGCACATTTAGCCAATTACTCCGTTATAAAGTTACCGTCCCGGCATCTCCCGCAGTTTCTTGGAACTGTTTTCAGATTTAAAATATGTTTTACTCATCAAATTTACGAAATCATTCGTGGTATTCTTTAACTGACACTCTTCAAGTCTTTGAGAGCTTAATTATTATGGGAAACTATTATCAAAGGCAAATCTCCATTTGGTGGGTCGCGGTAGTCCGGAAAAGAGCGTTGGACTGCTGACCGAAGGACCCGGGTTTGCTATTTCAAGGTAAGCCTCTCTGGCACCTACAGCTCAACCCAAGCAGTGTGGTTTTTCGGGTACCAGATCTTCCTGGAAAACCGTAACCGGCACAGGGAAAGGAACTGATCCCCCTACCCTGAAGTGTGAATTTCACACGCTGTCGGGCTTAGCCCGGTAGCTTAACTCTACCATCACCTATCATACCGACCTACGGGTTGATTACTGTGCTTATGTTTTTTTTATCTCCATTCGACGGAAATGAGATGCTTTTAAAAGGTCATTGGCATCAAAATATTTCCTGAACAATGATTAGGTAATATATGAAATTGTGCATTAAATTTGTCATGGTTTGAATCTTACTCAAGTTGTGATTTTTAAGTTTATTTCATTTATTTGAAGTTATATCAAATTATGATTTAGAAATTTTAAAATGTGATGAAAAGAAACTCAGTAAATATTTGCATTTGATTGCATGAAAACAAACCAACCGACATTTTAAAAATCTTTCTCCAGTTAATGAAGGGAAGTATTTTTATAAAATGTAGAGATAATTTTGCCATATAAAGTTAATACTCCACTATACATATCAATTACCATGTTACAGTTTTTTGTGGCAGTTCAAACGATATCCCAGTCATGATCATTCCGTCATGCAATCAAAAACTTATCAACGACACAGCTCAAACAAACAACAGCAAGAACAAAGATAGCTCTGGTTGACAGAAATAATCGTAAAAATAGCCCAAACGTACCCAGTTAGCTTCAAAACCTTTAATTCGGATTGAAATATCAAGGTTAAAAAGAGGTGGATATGATCCTCTCCGAAACATATTCACTGAGTACTGAGAAAGTAAGTGGAAAATAACAATTATAATATGTATGTATGTCCGTAAGGATACCAAATAAAAGGTTGAACCAAGGAAAAATATCTAATGAGATAATTTAAGTACAAATATTCTCATATTTTCCAGGCGTTAATATCAGCACAATAGAACTGTAGTATTATTTTAAAAATTGTTTCAATTGATGGAATGGTATGATATCATTCTAGCAGTTTTATTCAGTAACTAAGTTTCCCCAAAAAATTGGTTATACGATAAGCAAATAATGGTCTTAAAAAACAGTTGCAGGGTTGAAAAAGATTACGTTTGCTGAGTAATAAAATTGAATTATAGGATGCTTTCAAGTTATAAGGTCTCCTAATTTTTTCCTGACTACATCAAAAAGTAAGTTGAAACGTCTCTTTCTTCTTAAAAGGATCTCTTATGTCTTCATAGGGGATCGCGGTAGTCCAGGGGTAGAGCGCTGGAACGTTGGAACATTGACTGAAGGGCCCGGGTTCGATTCCCGGGCAAGCCTCCCTGGACACCTGCAGCCGAACGCAAACTACGTGATTTTTCGGGTACCAGATCTTACTGGGAAACCATAACCGGCACAGGGTTAGGAACTGGCCCCCCTACCCTGATGAGTGAATTTCACACGCCGTCGGGCTTAGTAGTAGGTGAACTCTACCATTACCTACCTAACCGACCTTCGGGTTTATTACTGTGCTTTTGTCTTCATATTTTTGTTTTTTTTGGCAATGATTCTATGGTCGCCAAGAGCGCTTCTATTGGGGTATCTTTTGTCCACAGGAAAATCCGGAGGGTCGGTCCTCGGAGAAGTTTCTTAGGTTTGACATCACATGAAGTTTGGCCTTATTTGAACTGCTGCATCACAGAAAAACGCAAATTTTACACTTCCAGTATACCATGAGCGCCTGTCTCACTGATCAACGATGAGTTGCTTAGGGTTTTTAACCACACAGGTGAAGATAACGGATGATCGCGTGGTTTCTGGACACTAAACGACGCCTTTTAAATTGTATTCAATTTTAACGACGATTTTTAATAATGATAACATTTATCACTCTAGCAGTAACATATACATGTAAATTGTGCGGTGTATTAATCTATAATTTGCATTTATAAATAGCGTCCTCGTATTGGTAAGCTCAAAAACACCCTTGTGTCTACTCCTATTAATGAGGGAAGATTAGGTAATATTAGGACTTGGTCGCAACTCGTCCAAGGCTACATACTGAGGGCAAAATGACTCAAGAAATAGTACGTCCTTTCCCGAAGAAAAATAGTATTAAGCAACCTGGATGCTTGTTAAGAAGCCATTCCACAAGTCTAGAGTTAGAAGGCAACCGTTTTTGTCAAATATCAAAACTCATAACTTTTTGATCGAGAGATAGAATCACGGTAAAAATCCGATAGTAATAGACATTTCGACCGTCTAGAGTGAAAAATTCATGGACGTCATTCGGTGAGGGATAATGTTATTTGAACACGGGCAAATAGAACATCTGAAGCCGTATATGCAATACAAAGAGAATAAAGGAAGACTCAAAGTTCTCCGAAGGAAAATTGTCCGTGTAGAAGTTTATATTTATCAAAAAATATATATTTATCATATTCTGCTTTTAAGTTTAAAAAATCGCTGCCATTAGATGATGTTAATCTGCATGAATTGCACTTTCTTCTTCACTTAATATCTTTTGAGAATGTGAAGAAAAATTATTTCACATGACTAATAAGTGAAGATATAAGTGTAAGAAAATAATACAAACAATCAATACATTAGCTCAATATAAAATTGAATTGACAAAATTGGGAATGTTATAAGCTGCGTCAGAAATACTCATTTTATTTACCGCTGGAGATGTCTTTGGTGGGCTTTAAGTTTTCAATTGCTGCATCATATTTCACGTAGATAGCAATGCTTGAAGTCCATTGTTCTGGTGTGTTGAAAGACAATATATTGGTTTCATACATAGACTTGATAGGTTTAGAAACACATTTTTAGATTTATTTACCGAGTCCAAAAGTCTGATCGCACGGTATTGTAAATTCAGAAATATAAATTTAAAAAATTATCAATTTTTACGCAAATGCTTTTCAATTAGAGCTTCGTGAAATAATTAACCAATAAAGAGGATAAACGCTCATTTTGGGGTCGGTGAAGAGTGGGAGAGATACGATTCTTGGACATTAAAAAAATATATTCACGAATCCCCGCCAGTAAAGGGAAAAATAAGAAAAAAGTAATCCAACGACCCCATTCATCGGTACGAGTTGTGAACAAAGAGGCGAGGTCTCAAAATAAAAAAAACAGAAAATGAAAGAGAGAGAGAGAATGGGTTGGAGGAGGGAATGCGAACGGAAATTGCGCAGCGATGGAAGAAAACCCTGCGCGCCCATGGATTAACTGGAGGAGAGAGCGAAATACACAACGGGGAAGAATGGAGGAGAGAGAAAAAAAGAGGAGGCTTAAGGAAACAAGATCGGAATGCATAATTAACAACAGATACGCAGCATAAATCCATATCCTACAGATGAAATGATAAACTTCCTCTTTCAACGAACCAACAGCTGCATGTTTTCACACGCATTGATGGCGAAAAATAGGCGAAAAGTGTCAGTAGCTTTGCAACTCCAGTGAGATATGGAATACGTGCTAAAATGTTGCCTCCGCGTTAAATTCCCGACGAGGAAAAAGATATTGCGGTGATGTGTCGCTTAGTGCGCGGCAAAACTCACTTTTCCATGGATTTCTTTTATCAGCTCCACGGCCAGATTTTATCAGCTCCACGGCCAGATTTTGGGAGGCAATAAAGTAGTTATTTTCAATATTTGACGTTAATATACCCTTGCTAATTTTATTATCATTTGCACTTTAAGTCCTAAAAGAGTTTGATCCCTAATATGGAGTACTGTTTGCGTATTCCCTCCAAACTCGAGCAACCTAAGGTAGTCTAATGTCAGCACACAGAAGTAGTTCATTCTGCCTTCACATTTTGTTTTCCCAATCTTGCAACGATTGGATGTTCTTCCTTTAAATACGACTCATTTGTACATCTCACTTCATCTAATGCCAGATAACATTAATCACTATTAATAATAAATAAATATTTTAAAATTAATAATATAATGACATTAATGTTTATAAAATCATTCCTTGCAATATTACATTTTTTTAATTGAAATAAGAAGGCGCCTGAGATAAGATGGCTATGTGTGAAGAGACAGCATAAGGTTTTTTTTTATTTTTTGATTTTGAGATCATTGCCGAACCCCATTCATTCAAGAGCTTTTGTGAAGGACGAACGGGATGCGTAAATTCCAGGAAACTGCGGGAGATGCCGCGACAGTGACTTCTGACGGAGTCAGTAATGTGCATTACAATGCAAACCATTTCAAAGTGTGAAAATCATTCCCATTGACCAGGATACCCGTCGGATACCGGACCAGGATCCCCGTCAATGCGAATGGTTTTGAAACTCTGAAATTTGGTAATTTGGATACTTAATGCTTAAATTAGGCCCAATTAATAGTTTTTTGGTTATCTTATCCATAAAACTACCTGGTATGTTTTTAATAATCTCTCTTGACAAATTTTGTTCATTTTTTGAATGACGTTTTTCTTTTTTGAAATATAACGCGAATAAAAATTAGAAAGTAAAACAATAGCTTAGCCTTAGTGTTTTTCGCCAATGCTTTTGTGTTGACTTGCCATTTCTGAGTCCGTATTTCCCTGCTGTGGGTTCATCATCATAAAGTATATTACACTAACAAAACCATTAGTTTTCCCATTAATCTATTCATCTAATTTACACGTACATTGAAGATAGTTACTTATTTTTTAGTTGCTTTTGTATTTGACTAATATAGCTAACAAGGGTTTTAGCACTATATGCAAAATGGTAAAATAATATTTGAAAGGAGGGACTATTTTAATATTAATCTAGCTCCACATAGAGACAATTTATTGTAAGTAATATAATGAAGTGCGTCACATACATATTAAAGCACCAATTCTTACCATACACAATGAAATAATGCCGTAATGGATTAAATTGATATAGTAATCAAGTATGCACTATTTTTACATTTCTATATTTTAAATTGATATAATATAGAATATATATAGAATATATAATATATATATATATAGAAATATATATATATATATATATATATATATAATATATATAGAATATAGAATATAATATAGAATTATAGTTCCAATTTGGGTTAATATACTCGCCAATCAGATGAAATGACTTTATGTTGCCGGTTTGTTCTTTGTCACAGCCGCCTGTATGGACTTGGAAAACTTCGCACTCCTAAAGGAGTCTCCCTTCCACTAATTTGTATTTATACTAATACATACATGGGCATCTTATTCTACTTAATTTCAACATCCATAACATTATACATGCTCTCTAACTTTAGATATGAATAATATGTGAAGTATTTTGGCTGAAATACAATATGGAAACTTTGCTATTAATTGACTCGTTTTATACGCACCAAAGTACTAAAATTATAACTGCTTTTTCAATATTTTTAATTGGAAGTTAACATTTTCGAATTCAACATGGGTAGCAAATGCAAAATCTAATACTACCAACATTTTGCTCATATATATTGGTGCACCTGAATGTTACAAACAAATTTGAAGTTATTCAATTATATATTGCTAAGTTGATTCATTAATGGTCCCAGGTCCTGCTGCCTTAGATCATTTTTAGTACTTATTTTAATAATTTTTTTATTTATTTTTCAAAACAATTCAAGGACAAATTACCATCCTGATAAATAAAAATATAAGGAGTTGAGAGAAAAATTATGCAAATATGTAAATAAATATATCTAAACAAATAAATATGATTTATATTTTTTATGAGAACGTTCAAGAAGGGTTTTAAAGGCATCCAAACTAATTCAAGAGATTTTACGAAAGGAATATTATGTATATACAAAGGAATTAAATCATTCAGTTTTATTCTTTCTTTTTTATATTTTTGTCTATAAGGGCTTTTGATCAATTTGGTTTGGTAGATACTTCCGATCGTTTGATTAATTATGGGTAGAGTTGCAAGGCATTGCGGGGATTTTTTAGAAAAGATGATCCAAATAAAAAACATACTCAACAAAACGTTGATGAAAGTAGTTTCCAAACTATAGAAGGCAGAGATAATTTAAAAAATATGTAAATAAACTGTAAATGAAATTTTCACAAAAAATTGAATCGCTTGAAAAAATGTTTTTGTGTAAATATTATTATATCAGAACTTACCAGTAGAACGCATTCATGTGTAATTCATCCATACAAATGAGTTTCATAGAAATTATTGATTTTATGTAATGATGGGGACATCTTTTATACTCTACAGTTTCAGTCCTCACTTTATGGAAGTATTTTGTATGAATGTTTTCATATGTACTTATCCACAGAATATGCATTAAATATTTCTTCCATTGTGCTTATTTTATTCAAGAAATATACAATTTTGTTTGTTTAGGGAAGAAATTTAATCCACAAACATTTGTGGATAAATTAAATACTCTTTTGACTAATGGTTCCTAAACATGCTGCATTACTTTTACTGCATCTAAGTTCATCTTGCTGATGCCACCGAGCTCACAGAAAAGCTCTTAAGCAAAATTACAGGTATATTAGTTTTCGCGATCACTATTGAAGAAAGTTTTCGTGGGATTCTACAGAAGGATATTTAAGGTTTCTGTTTTTTTTTAATTTACAATAGCGTCCCTGTTTCGATGTCCTCAAAAAAGAAGAAATACACAATTGACCTGAAAGATTTCCTCACTATCCAAAGGCAGAAAAATGAGAGGAATTACCCTGATGTGTAAACATCACTCTCCTCTGGATTTGGTACGATAATAATAGCAATAAAATAATGCATGGAGATAGTGAATAACAAAATAATATTTCTTAAAACTAAGGCAATATTATCTATTTTGTGTTCAGATTTCAGCACGATTCAGTAGAAATAATTACTGATCCACTTTAATGCATTTTTAATTTTGATAAACTGTTTAAAAAATTTCCTCCTACTCCCGCTCATATTTTTCCTCAATAAATCCAGCCTGACTAAAATGGAATTGTATTTTGTGTATTAAATAATCCGATATCGTCATCAGTAATAACCCATTTACGGTCTCCTATGTTTTCCACCTGACAGAGTAGCTTTTACGACATTCCCGAACTTGAGCGCGTAATTATACTGTTTTCGAGTAAACAATCATAGCTCATTTAATAAAGTATCATCTCCGTTTCTGAGATGATCATTCGAGCATAATGAGTTTCGCAATGGGGTTTTACGTTTAGTTATTAGGTAACACCCATGTGCTCCATGGTCTGGTCCTCAAATAACTGCCTAACACATGCACTATTAACGCAAGAGACGGCGCTTGGAAATGATTGTAATCCCTCCGTGAAAACCATTCTCATTTCGGTCAACAAAGGGCACTCATTTTCTCACACTGCTCGTGTGAGCAACATCCCTCCGGAAAAATAACACCTCTCTATGGAAAGTAAAGCAGCCCTTCCCTTCACCGATTCAAAACTGTAACTATCTTCTTGGAAGTATGACGGATCGAAATCCTTTTCCCTTAAACGAATGGCACGGCCGTTCTCGTCGAAAAATACAAACAAAAATGTGGAAATATACAAATAAAATTCCAGGCACGTTCGATCACCTCTCTTCCAGAACTCTCTGAAATCGATGGTACTTTTGAGGAGACGATAGTCCCAAGGTGATGTTGCCAACAACGCAGAGGACGACGACAGTGACGGATTAAGAGCGCGAAAATGAGAAAGAGTGAGAGAGAAAGAAATGAAGAGAAAGGAAAAGAGAGAGAGAGAAGAGGAAAGAGGTCTAAGCAAAACATTTTCCCAAGTCTGAAACTATTGTGGTGCGACCTTTCCGAATGAAACTTTCGGCTGTGTATAGAAAAAACAGCCAAGTAGTTCTACCATTGGCCCTTCGGTGTATCTTTTCATTTCAGCCTCCCCGCACAAATTACCGTTAGCACAGTCGGGAAATAACCAAACAGCCCTACGTACAAACGCAAACAATCGATGACGCGAGCTTCTGTTGTAGCTGCCCGTGACGCATTTGATGCGAAAGCAACGCCATTCACTGGTGCTAGACGTCAACATGCTCCGCAAAACTTTTTTCCGATAACGCTATGCAAAACGTGGAACCGTTCCTAGATGGCAACGATCCCTGAAAAAATCAACCAAATATAAATCAATTTTTCAACCAAACACTGTAAGATTAGGATATTAATCACATTAAAGAGAAGTACCGTATAAAAATTGACATGTGTTTTATAAAATGTGATTTTTCTACATATTGCAGCCAAATAGAAAGAGGGATAATTTTTTATTGGGAAGTTATTAATGGCACAGTAAATTACCAGGGTCGAGTTATAGAAGGGTAATTGGTGGTGTGGCACCATGTCATTCTGGGATAAATTTCCCCAGGAGAGTTTTGTCAAGAATCGTATTCCGATTGACTCCGTCATTTTTATGAAAACTGGTAAGGGGTCTTTAATGTTTTTAAATTAAATCTAGACTGGTTATCTATAACCAGGAAAAACTATCCATATCTACAATAGAATATCTCTATAGCATATCACATCTAACAGAACTTCTTCGATAAATACGATAAGTAATTTCGTAAAATTTAAATAATAATATGTGGAGGCAAATTTATTGAGTGATTAATACTAAGAAATAATTAATTTATCTAGTTAAACAGTATCCTGCATTTTAATTGATCCGTATGTACATAATGCTGCGAATTACAGATATCAATGTTAATTTGTTTTGTTGCAGGAAGCCGAAGATTGAAGTAACCACCAATATGGAGAAGACACAAGCTCCATGTGTAATTAAGTTCCTTATTTTGAAAGATTGTAGTTCTCGGAAAATCCATGAGATAATGGCGGCTGTTTCTGGAAATAAAACCCCGTCATATGACAGAATTGTGAGGTGGAAAAGGAATTTTCAAACTAACTACGTGTCCCTCACAGACGATCACAGAATTGGAAGACATGTCAAACATGAATGATGCCACAGTGAAGAAAGTGGAGGACTTCATCCTATAAGGCCAAAGAGTAACCGTCCAAATAATCACGAGTGAGACTGGTCTTAGTTAGAGACTACCTAATGAAGGGTTAGACCATTACTGGTGTCTACTACTCGACACTGCAGAAAAAATTGCGCAATGCCTTAAAAGAGGAGACAATGCATCTGCTCACGCATCTCGAGGTGCGGATGAGGAATCAAAGCGTTGTGGTTTGGACATTTTGATACACCCAGTATATGTTCTATCGAACTCGCCCCTGGTGACTTCCTCCCTTTCTTATCCCCAGAGTTCGAAAAACCATTTCGGGGACAGAGATTTGATAACACAAAGGACGTCATTAAAGAGGTTGAACGATGGTTTTCAACAAAAAGCCAACCCATCGCATGTGCTGATGCCTTGTTAGGGATCTGTAGACAAGGATAGTTTCCAAAGCCTGCTAGTGAACCACATTCCGCAATAATTCACTCTTAAGATAAGATAGGGAGCTTTCTACAGGAAATATACCCCTTTTTTGTAAAAATAAGTAACAATTAATAAATACCTATTGTTCCGTCCTTCACTGCCTTGAGAAAGGTGGCGTGGACCAGCGAAAATTCGAAACCTAGTGATTTTCTTTTCTTTTTTGGGTGTGTTTCTGTGTTTTTGAATTTGACCACTAGTGCTAACTTCATGTAGTAGTAGTTTTTAGGGGAGGCGACTGACAACTGAGGTCATTTGCGCCATAGGGGATGGACAGGAAAGGATGAAGGGTGGAGAGAAACCCGGCGTCGGCATTAGCCTACTCTTTACGAAAGGCACCAAGGGGTCCGCGGTTTAACGTCCCATCCGACGGGCGGCGTACTCACTCCAAGTGCTCTCCACAAAGCACCTCAAGTAGGAATCGAGATACCTCCGAAAAATATTCAACACCGCCGGGATTTTAACCCGGGCCCTCTGGTTGGGAAGGCAGCACTTTAGCCCCCGCACCATCTCGATCCCCGCTAACTTCATATATATTATTATTCACGTCCGTGAGACTTTCACAAAAATATTATATATATAAAACCATAAACACAGTAATCAACCCGAAGGTCGATTTAGTAGGTGATGGTAGAGATCACCCAGTACTAAGCCCTATACGGCGTGTGAAAATTCACACATCAGGGTAGGGGGGCCAGTTCCTTTCCCTGTGCCGGTTATGGTTCCCCAGGAAGACCTGGTACCCGAAAAATCACTTCTATTATATGTATATATATATATATATATATATATATATATTTCTTATTCGTTTGGATATATATGTGAGTGCGCGTGTGTGTGCAGAGTCCGTCCCAAAAAAAAGTAGAATAATTTTTCCAACAATTCAGATGGCTGGAGTGGGGTAATTTGTGGTAGGAAAGTCAGTTAACTGTGGGTATTTACAGTGTGAGGATGCTAGACTGGAGCCCTGTTCGACGGTTTTGTCACGAATTCATGATGCCACTTTCTATGGAGCAATGATATACGATAAAAGTGTGCATTAAGCTTAAAAATTGGGTTCGAAGACCACGACCATGGTTAAGCATGTTTATGGAGACGTAGAAATCTCCCAAATCATGGTTTTCTGCACAGGATGTTATGGGAGGGAAACGAGGAGGCTAACGATGATAAATGTCCAGTACACCCATCAACAACACAAGAGTGTTGAAAAGTGCAGAAAGTGACACACATGCTCAATTCTGATTGATCCTTAAGTGTCAGGATGTTAGAAGAAGAGTGCAATTCTCAGAAAACAACAGTGCATTGCATTCTTACAGAAGATTTAGCCATGAGAAAGGTGTGACAAGATGGTCCCCAAGGTGTTGTCAGAAGACTGCTTGTGTGACAATCTTGCCTTGGACCCCTTGGAGCACAGTAAAGGTGACCCGAATTTTTTAGAATAGGTGATTAATGGTGACGATACATGGGTCTTTGAGTACGACCCAAGAATAACCCCTTTTTATTATAATTTTGGACCACTGGATTATGTCAAAGAGGCCATGACAACGTGCCAGAACGAGGGTACTGTTGATGCCTTACAGGATGTATACCACAACTGGCGGTAGTATATCACAAATCTGACATCAGTGTGTCGATTCATAAGGGTGCTCCTATGAAGATTTTTAGCAATTTGCACTTTGATCTGCAATAAATATTTTACACAGATTTAGTCTGCTTATTTATGGGATAGGCCTTGTATGTGTTTGTAGGTACGATATCACCTCACCATCAACATCTTTAATCGATCTGAATATTGGTTGACGTTCAGCGGCTTAAATTAGAGCGTATGTTGCGGCCTCATTTCTATACGGTCAATTTTATCAATTTCTTGTAATCGCATTTTTGTAATTTTATTGCTAAGACACATTTATATTCAAATTATGAACCGAAATTTCGATAATTAGCGATAGAATGGTAAGAATTACTGTCAAAAAGTTAAATGATCGAAATTTCATTAGCAAAGTTAAATTGATAATTTCCTGTTCCTTGAGGTACATATTTCATAAAAAATCCGTTCAATAAATATATATCTTTCTTTATTGAATGCCATTTTAATATAATATTTGTGTTATTTAAAAGGCTTGATTTTTCAGTCACAAGGTTCAAATTAATAATTTCCTGTTCCTCAACGAAACATTGTAACATAAAAAAGGCATTCAATAAATAAATATACATAAAAATATAAATTTAAATTTATATAGATATTTATTTTTATTTATTTATTGAATGACTTTTTTATAAAATATTGCGTCCAGGTACAGGAAATTAGATACTTGAAACTTGCTACTGAAAAATCAATATCCAACCTTTTTTTTCTTAATAATCTATCGGCCTGTATATATTACATGGCTCTCACGTTATATTAATTTCGAATTTCAGCGGTAGGGAGTACAACACACATAATTTTTACTTTACTTATCAACGTTTCATGCTAGACTGACAATTGATGTAACACTTTTGAAGTGAAAAATAAAGTCATGGCACAGAATTTTAAAAGACATATCGGCTGTAATACATCGATTAAATTGCAAATCACTTGATTGACGTAGGTTTAGCCGACTTGAAAGTTGATTGCTGATTTGGAAGGGAAAATAACAGTTCAAACAAGCCTATATTATCTCTCAAAGAGCTCTTGGCTAAAAAATAAACATTACCTTACGAATTCGGCGAAAAAAAAATGTTCATCGCATTCATGACTTAGTCACTTGAGTTTTCTAAGTAAAGCAAAGTAAATTTTCAATGTGTAAGAATATATCGTGGAAAAAATATCAATAACGGATAATCTTATAGCATAAAAAAGTAAAAAGGACTTCATAATAAACCTAATAATTCTCCTTTTCGTAAAAATGAGTAGCCATAATGGGAATTCTCCTCCAGTACCTTCTGCGAAAGTTCAAGTCCCACGCATCGCTGGTCACTTGTGCCAATACACATGGTAAATTTCTATAAAATATTCACTGAAAAAAAAGGCCAATAACAATAAAGACACTTCATTTTTATAATTAAAATTCACTGTCTGGGAACCTTGTCAAATGAGTGAAGACTGATAAAAATTGGGTCATAATAATCATCTGAAAGCGAATTCTACTCGTTCTATCTTTCCCAATTGCTGTCCTTTTAAATCCTATATATTAAGATTTTTACATGTACTATATGTCATTCAAAAACTTCTTTCTAAAAACTTCTTCATTCAAAAACCCCTTCCTTTTTTTCCTAGTACTTCTCCATCCAAAATATTTTTCCAGAACGTTGTTAAGCAGGAGAACATGTCCAGAAAATGTATTTTTCCTTTTCTACAGCTATTTCATTTAATTCTTTTCTCTTTCTTTTAAATTAATATCCACATCCCATATTCGATTTCCACCTAGGTGGATTTCCCTCCATCTAGGGCTTGGTTTTATGTGATTTTCTTCAAAATAATGTCTGTAATGTAGGGTTAGGTGGAAGAAGGGACTATTAGTCTCAAACCTCGCCCAATTAAATCGATAAATAAATAAATGTTCAAGTTTCACATCCGTACAACAATGTATAACAAATAAACGCTTTTGCAAAAGATTTTTTCATTTCCAATTTCATGTGTTTCATGTGCTTGTCATAGTATTTTTTTTTGTTTTAATATGCCTTCTTCGTCAAGGATATCCTTCTTTCCACTGCAGAAGTGCATTTGCCATCTCTTGTAATTATGCCCCCAAAGTAGCAGGACTCTTCTACTTGGCTAATCCTTGATTCTCCTACTGTTAAATGTATAAGGGTTTCTGTCAACTTGGGTATAGATTAAATATTTTATGAAAAATTATAAAATGAAAGTTATCTACGTTGAAAATTTTGCTATTGTATAGAAATAGAAGAACCTATATTTCAACTTTTTCTGGTCCCAGAAAAATATCAACGAAAGTAAACCATGCCACCATAAATGTTATCGATTTTCTCACTTGAAATACGCATTCGAAACGAACAAAATGTGAAAATAAATACTTCATTCAAGTGTACCCGGATACCTAGGACAGTGGGGACATGTAGTTTGGTAATACTCTATTATTACTCTCTACATTAATGTCTGTTTCTCTGCTGAACATTGACCTAATATCAAATACTTTAAAATAAAAATCATTATATTCATTAAAATCTCCTAAATCAAATTTTTCATGGGCTGTAATAATGCTTTAAAAAATGGTAACTGAGATTGCAGCGAAAAATTAGCTGGTCATTATTATTCCAGACCATAGGCAGAAGGATAGAGCGGTAAATAAAAGGAAGGTGATATAACCGAAGATGAATTACAGGGAAAAACGCAGTGAGAATACGAAATCAAAGAAGAAGAGCTAGGGAGAGAAAGAAAGCAGATACGGGGCGAAAGAGGTTAAGACAAAATAAAGTGGTAGGAAATGAGAATGAAGGACGAGGAGCCATAAAAAGAAGAGGTAATTCACAAGGAGGAGGTCAAACAGCTTCCAAATCGTAAAACAAATTGGCGAAATGGGGCTTGGAGAGAGAAAGGAAGAGATTGGTGAAGAGATGGTCGTTGAAAGGAAATGAATGAGGAGAGATTTCGGCATGCGGCAGAAAAATGGCGGCGTTGATGATGGAGAGGACAGCAAGAGTTAGAGATAAAAGAAATACGGGTTCCCCGTACGGGTTACGCGTACTAGTGGGATAGACCTCGAGTTTTTGTTGACTGGGCTGAGTCGACCAGTTTATTAATAGACGTTAAATGGCTATTTATTGCCATGAATAAGGGAAAAACCGTGATACTGTGAATAAACGTTAAAATAACAGGTTCACGTTTATGCTTTCATAGTTTAGGAATGCTAGCATTGCTGAGTACATAGAAAAGTCAGAGCGATAGGCATGGGATAAGAATAAATATATGCAAAACCAATGTTATGGGGTTTTCCAGAAAGAGGAGAGCTAATTTCAATGTTAAAATAGGAGTTAATAAACTAGAGCAGGTGAAATAGTTTTCCTATATCGAAATTGCTTAATACCAAAGTATACAAAGAAGTACAGACAGGAGAAGAATTCCGTTAGAAATAGAGGTTACAATAGGTAGGAGGGAATAGGAATAGATGACAGGGACGCTCAGATAAGTTGTTAAGAAAAGGCTCGTCAATGCTGTGATATGGAGCGTAGTTATCTACGACGCGGAAGCATGGTCCCTGAATCAAGATGATGGGCAAACTCTGACGTTAGACAAGAGAGGAGGCGGTAGGAGAAAGATAGGCATGTTGGACGGAATTAAGGAAGGCAGAGTGCGTGGGGAATTAAACAAGGGTTTATTGTAGAGTGGGCCAGGATGATTTTTTCCTGTTAAACGAATCTGTAATATTTAATATTGTTCAGTCTGTTACCAGTTTAAAACAACCTTAAGCAGTAGAACACCAATGATAATAATAGTAACATTAATAATTATACCTTTAGGATTGAATCGTCTATTGAAAAAATAAGCCTATCAATTTCAAACTTCTATTATTGCATGATAATTCACACAGTAACTATCCAGGTGATTGATTTGCATATCCGCAGTAATGTTCGGTGGCATAATTTAATAATTTTGATAATACTATTTAATTTTGGTAGTAATGTTACACAATTCATCTTCTCGATTGAATATTTTAACAATAAACTGGAGCCATGATGCTTTAATAAATATCATATGATGTAACACCTCACGAGTGACAGCATTGAAAGCTCCTAACGTCATCACATAAATATAGGTATCAAATTCTTTGGCATTCTTATTAAAAGGCATCTTATTTAATGAATACTCTTTAAAACAAATTCCACAGTTAAAGGAAATTCTACTATACTTTTTTGCGATTCAATTTTACATGAATGCAACTAAATGCGAAAGTAATCTAGAAGCAATTATCTCGTCATTTGATGCCCGGCTAAATTTTTCCCTCTTTCACGAGAGAAAATTTCAACCGAGCAAGTGAGAAAGATGACTCGGATGCTGCGAGGCAACAGGGGATCGTTAGAGCGATGGGTCAAGGGAAGGATGGAGTGGAGGGAAGAATTGGGAAATAATGCCGTGTATTGCCTCCCTCGCCACTTCGGATGGTTTGGAACGAGGAAAGTCACGTTGTCCATTTAATCCATCGATTGCTTTATTGATTGTCTCATTCACTTCCTCGTTGTCCTGCCGAGCACATGACGCGGAACCCCGGGAAAAAAAACTTCTCGCCACTCTTGTACATATTTGCCGAAAGGGGAGGAGGTACGCCGAGGGAGTGAACTTGGTAGGGTTCGAAGTGATTAAGCGAGAATGGAGGGGATGATGGTGCGAAGCGAATTGGATATCGACGGTGGAAAACATAGAAGGTAGTCAGAGACAGTAAGTGGGCGACGGAGAACAAATAACCATTGAGTGGACGTGGAAGGCATGAGTGAGGAAGGGAGAATACGAGGTAGCTTAGCAGGCGTTTTACGGAAGCAAAGCTCTAATGGAGGATTCACGAGAAGCGGAATGACAAATCAGTCAAAACTTAAATATTCCAAATGGTCAAAATCACAACTACATAAGCAATAATGGTTGAACTCACTTTATCACGTTGACAACACTTTATCTCAACAAAAGTTTGTTTCAAAGACGGTCACATTAAGAAAAGTATCAAAAATGTTTCGAACTTAATTATCTATTGTCTGTGCTTACAGCAGGTGGCAAAGCGCCGAGTAACAATAATAGGGTAGCGAAGCATTTTCAAAAGAAACAACTATATTAATGTATATACCGGTAGGGATTATTTTTCAACGACTGTGAGTCATGAGCAACATCAAGACCAGAGTAAATAATACTTAAATCAATATTGACGAATGATAATGAATATTAAATGGGAATATTAAATAAACAGAAGATACCGATGAGAAGGAGAGGAAACATTACTGTATCAGTACTGAGGCATCACAGTTCTAAGGCCAGAAGGTAAAGACCCATGAAGAGAAAGATATACAGACGGAGGCTAAGGATAACTCCATTCCATTTTATCACAATTACGCTGGCAACGGAAGAAACACTTTATTTTTATTAGATCTTAAAGGTTGGGACAATGGCCATTTTCACAGTGGAAATTTGCTGCAAAAATAATTTCAGTTAAACGTGTATCAAAGACATAGTAACGATGGTGGTGAGCATGATTTCCAACCATAGTTGAAATGACCTACGCATCATACGCACCTCGTAAAAGAAATGGGTTCGTGAGTTTTTCCCTCAGTAGATTCAACGCTGGACCGAAATGGAGCTAAGGATGGACTTACAAAGGGCGATAGGGTCAGAAATTTGAAAAACTTCTAACTCAGGATCGATTGAATAAAGAAAATGTGCGCAATTAAATGCAGAGGGTTTTTTTTATTCCAGAAAACCTGTAAAAAAAGGCAATCTGTGATAAACAAGAGTAATGACCACAGGATAGGCATTATATTAGAAGAGAGAAAGAACTATTAGCATCAATTACTGAGAAGGGGTAAAATGTTACTAATAGTTTATAAATGGTACCACTCAAACGCAATAATCAAGAGGAATGCATTAAGATTCTGAAATTAAGTCCATCTTAAGGCCATCGGAACCCGCATAAAAATGTTAACATTAATTCAATTAGGGATGGTAACCGTAGTACTTTCATCGTAAATAAAAAAAAGACTCTCAAGTGTATGTATATTTGTTCCACAAAGTCTCCCGCATGGCTTACTGGAAATGAACCAAACTTGGTACAGGTATCCTTTATTAGCAGAAACTTAAGATAATGGAATGATTTAGCTAAAAAATTTCTCTTATCTGGGACGTTACCCTGAAAGGGATAATTTTTAAACCCGACTGAAATGGCTTAACCTCCGGCATTTTCAGACCGATTTTGATTGGAAAACTTTTAAAAGTTAAATTGGTTCTCTATCCAAGGGTTTGTGACGATAAATCCCTATGTTGTTAGGGAGAAAAGGAGGTATCCATCTCCGTAACCTTCCTTATGGCCCACACTCTTGATATTGGACACCCAGATTTACAATGAACACAATTTTCAACAATGGTTTACAAATATTTTCGTAACCCATATCTAAATTAATGCAGTCTTTTGAACATTATCCTGTCATAAACCTTCGCATCTCGAGATTGAGTCGAAAGACTTCACTGCAATATATTAACTGAGTAATTGTAAACATACCATTATTAAAATAAACTGACAAAATGTGTACGTTTTTTGGTCAAGGCATCCTTGCCGTTTAACTATTTTGCTCGATATCCGACGCAATAACTATTCGACACAGTGAAATAATTACGGGAGTCCCCAAACACCCCTAAATATAACCGTCTCGAAGGTATTTTACGATGTGTGTGTATGTGTGTGTATATATACACATATATATATATATATATATATATATATATATATATATATATATATATATATATATATATATATATATACATACCCGAGGGTAGGCTGAAAAGTGATACACACATGCTTGTGGGGCGCGAACGAAAAGACCTTTCCATTCCCCCTCAACAAGCGCATTCATGTTCAGTGGGAATGTTACTTTCACATTCATCCAGTGTATTTCAACAAGCGGAAGTATGGAGCCGTGTTCTAGTGCAATATCAACGCGAGTCAAATAGCGTGCTGTTATAGAATTTTTAAATGCTGAAAAAGTGTCTTTTACTGAGATTCAACGTCGTTTAAGAGCAGTTTATAGTGACGATGCTGTTAATAGGTCTACTGTAAATCGATAGGTAGTAACATTTCGTGGTTATGAGCCTGGAAGAGCGAGCCATAATGGTTGATGTAACTTCATTTGACTGTGTCTTGGGATGCTCACCGAGTTTATTTGACCGATTTTCTGGAACGAGGGGCAACGGTTAATATCTCCTCAGGATGTACAGACTCTAAATCACCTCCGACGTCGAGTTTGTCGTGTTAAAGGCAACCTGGCGCCACTAATCTTGCAACATGACAACGCTCGTCCACACACCTCGCGCGCAACTGGAGAGGCTCTGCGAAACATGAAATTTGAACCGATTCCGCAGCCTCCTTATTCCTCCGTTCTTGCGCCTTGCGATTTTTATTTTTCTCCTCAACTCAAGAGACACCTCATAGGGAATCATCACACCTCGGACGATGAGATGAAATCAGCTGTCAAGTCCCAGATTCGGGACAAGTCGGATGAGTTTTTCAGTGACGGAATGAAAAAACTTGTTACACGTTGGAATAAATATGGTGGGAATGTAGAAATAAAAATTATGATTTTGAGAGTTAAGAATTTTACTTTAATGTACTTTTTCTCTATCTTGCTATTTGTTTTTATTCGCGCTGTATAAGCAGGTGCGAATTAATTTTCAATCTACCCTCGTAACATTAATAGGCATCGTGCAAATACATGCTACAAATTTCGATCGACACAGTTATATTTACAAAGCATAAAGAAGGCTTACAAGGGGTGCTAGCCACTTTGAAGAAGAGAATGAAAAGTGCAACCTCAAGATAAACTAGAATAAAATAATGATGACGGTCTGCAGTCGAATTAAGTACAACCATCCCTAAATAACATTAGATAATACACACTGGAAGCATAAGTGGGAGAATATTTTTGCTTTGGTAGTACGATTACTAGCGATGAAAGAAGAAAACGGGTTACAACAGTCATAAAAGTTTGAAGGTGTGCGATAAGAAGAAACAGCCACTAACGGCTACTGTTTTTTCTTAAAGTACCAACAGAATTTGCATTTATACTGATACGAAATACGGGAGATAACACTGAAAAGAAGATTTGAGGCAGAGAAACACGGTGTCACAGAACAATGCTGAAAATTGAATGAGCATACGGAGCAACACATGAAGTAGTTCCTCGAAGCTTGGGTGCAAAGGGAAAAATATGGAGAATACTTACTAGAAGAAGACAATGCGGACATAATCGGATATTGTAGCAAGGTATTTGACTGAAAGCTAAAATTTAAGGGAGTTACAAGTTAAAAATTACTTGCATTTCATTAAAAATTTAATGAAATTTTGAGAGAAGAAATGAAAGAGGAAAGTCAGGGATGAATGACCTGCAACATTTGGAAAATGGCAATAAAGCAACTACGAGGGTATGAAGAAATCGCCAGAGTAGGATGGCTCGGAGATCTTCTACAAACCATGATCTTCTACAAACGATGGAAAATACATTGGATCTTTTCCATTATACATAGATAGCAACCTAATTTGACAAACCAATTCTTGAATGACAACCCGTGATTACTTTATTTGCAATATAAGCTTATTTAAAACTGATGTAGTCATTTACTGGTTTGTTAATGCCTGAGTTTTTTACTAAAGGGTTCATAGGAATATCAAATAGGTGAAAAAATACCCTCTTCAGAACTTAAATGTTAAAATAGTCTCACTCTGTTACTTCACCCTGTAAATTAACTTTATCTAATCTGTAAATCTAATCTCTGGCAAATCTAATCTCTTACCCTCTCCACAGAAGGAACCTCACTTCCATCCCTGAATGTGTGAAACTGAGATTAATGGCCTCCCATTCAAAAAAAACAACCTCGGTGGACGAAACGGACTTGGACACCGCTTTATTTTTCGGCGACTTTTGAACGATAACATTCGGGCAACTTGGACTTTGATTAACAAAAAGATATCTACCACTTGTATTTTGTCATTGCTAAAAAAATTGGAGAAACGCACACCAAAAAGAATTACGGACCACTTTGGACTGGGTAAACGTCCAAGCCGGAAACTCCATTAAAATAAAAACCAAGCACAATTAGTATAATGTGCACATTAATGTACAAAACATTGTTTTTTATTACAAACCAAACATGGCTGTTTGTCGTTCATTTATAAAATGTCAATATAAGTCATTTTACCAAGTGCTTTACCTCTCTTCTATCATATATTATATTATATAATACTATATTATATTATATTATATATATATATATATATACATATATATATATACATATATATATATATATACATATATATATATATATATACAATGTGCTGATAGGAGCATTCACTTGAAGGAACAAATTAAAATTGAAACCTATTACGCACAAAACGTGTGATGAAGCCTCTGTGCGTACTATCTTCCATACTTTCCAGAAAGTCTCTTCAGACTATTTACCGTGCCATTGTTTGTGAGTACTTCGATCGCTCAATGCTCTAGAGATATTTTATTTTAATTACACGCTATATTTGACAGTTATTGTATATATCCCGAATTGTTCCAAATAACGTACAATAACAGAAGAGGGATTACCCATAGATATCATTTAGCGTGCATATCCTTGTCGGGAGTCAATCATTGATAGTAGACAAACAAAACCCTTACTTAAGTAAGAAGTGAGTAGTGTTTTACAGACAAAATCCTGCAGAACTCAGGCTTTGAATGCAAGAGAATATGGAGCCCTGAGCGGCAAGCTAACGGAAATCTTAAAGGTGAACTGGCTTTTCTCTCGGTGACAGAGACGGGACGAAGTGCCGATATTGGGTGAAAGAAGATAGTTTTGAAAGGGAGTGCAAAAAAATTCTCCTGGCTTCTCGCCTGGAGTGGAGCGTGATGGAGAAGAATTCTTCGTGAGTATTAGGCCATGTGAGTAGAAAATGGTTGTCTTTTGTTTTGGTTTGTTCACGATTTTACTGATGTGATCCTAACATAATAATGCTTGAAATGGGAATGATTATATTTTTTCCCATTTTGTTTTAGGAATATGCGATATTTTCTTTTTTTACGCATGAAATGTATTTTAGCGTATTAGCATAAAGCATCGTAGTAATTACGTGTGAAGACAAAAATCTTTTCTCTCCTTTCATTATTTTTTCTTTTTATGGGGCGAAAGTATGAAAAATTCTTTTCATACTTTTGCTCGATAAAACTGCAAAACAAAGGCTGAACTTTATTTCCCCGCACGTAATGTGTAAAAATAGGGGAATATATTAATATATACCATGTGGTAATTAACTACTTTCAAAAGTAACAAATACCAAGACGATTTGAATTTCTGTTTATGTATCCATCAATTAAAAACTTTTTACAATATGTTGCTACATTCCACCCGCTTTATATTCTCTGCTTTCCTCATTTCCGATAAATCAAGATTTCCCGAAGTTGAATTCAAAGTCGCATTTTTCATATAAGTGAATAACAACGTCGGCATTCTTAAATTAGAAATTTCGTAAAGACTACATTCAAATTTGTGGAAAATTTAAAAATACAACTTACCGTACCTAATTTTTGCTTCGTTTGTATTATCAACAATTCTTTTATATCTTAAATCACCACCAATATAATTCCATCGCGATATTCTCCTCCCTCCTCCTCATTCTGCAAACAACATACATAAAAACGTCACGATATAGTCTGGAAGTTGTTTTTTTTACTTTTATTCATTAAAGAACAAGATTATTCATATTTGTCCAATGCACGAAATGATGACTTTTAAATCCATGCTTGATGAAATAACTAAATCTCAAGCCTCGACCAATGCGACCGCGATAACGCTACCTGTCCCATTTTAATTCCTATTTCAGCAGTAAATAAAAATCCCTCGATTAGCAAAGTAGAAAAATATAAACAAAAACAGTCACAATGTGAAAGAACAATCATAACCTCCAACAAAACATCACTCACCAAAAATACAATAATGCTGTATCATTTGACTGTCAACTGCTGGACCACAATCCAATGACAGTTCCATAAATATCTTTCACTAAATCCAAGGGTCCAGTTAGTCCCACGATGGAGAAAAAATATACCTTCCTGCCCCCCCATTTTTCTCCATTTTTTCCCTCATTTTTCTCCTTTTTATGTCCCTTGCCACTGGTTTCAGGAATCTCCCCCTCCCCATCTCTTATCAGTTTTTGACATGCCCACCCCTGAGCTCTTTTATTTCAGTACTTTCACCACTTCATCCAGTTTTCGTCTTTCTTGTTCAAGAAACCATCAGATGGTGCATTTTCAATCCCTATTTCTCGAGTTTCGCTATTTCCAACGTGAAGTTATAGCATCCCAAAATCGGTAATAAATGCATTAATAATTGAAAAACATTATTAATAATTGTAACACGGCTCAAAATCACAATTTTTCTTTAAAAACGTCTCTTTTACGTATTTATATTAAGTTATGTCAAATCTCATCAAATGTTACGAAGAATAAATTTTCCAAGCGGTCCGGTAAAGAGATTCGACACGAATTACGAACGCTTTTAGAATAACTTGAGGAATCGAAAATTTTCATAATTTTCATTGGTAATTTGCTTATCCCAAAAGCAAAAATATACTAAATGCTCAAAGCGTTTCATTGTCACCGTAAAAACCACAGAGCATTTAAAGAATGTTCCGGATATTTACATACGTTACCTTCCCTTCGTGCTACGGACCAGACTTATCTCACGAACTATTTCATAACGATCTTAGGCTAACCTGAAGATGACTAGTGGGGTTGGTATTGCAAAGAAGGATGTCAGACGGAATTGCTTTTTATGTTTTTGTTGCTAATTATTACCGATTTAATATTTAATGTTAATCATTGGAGGATTGATGGATTCCTTGAATTCAAAAATAAGTAGGGATAGAAAAGTTTGGATATCTCATTAATAATCCGTGAAAACCATGTTTGTGAAAGTCAGCGCCAAAATTAATGTACAATTGAAGATAAATGATGCCTTGATTGAAATTACTAAACGTCCAAAGAAGGATAATGCATCCTGGCGGAAAATCGAGTATTCTCCATCTCTAAGTAATGTAGAAACTATGGGTCAGAGTATTCCTTAGCACCCAGGGACCCGGCCGCCAAAATCATTTGTAAATTATTCATGGAGTACATCAAATTCTGAGACGATCAATTATATCACAATACTTCCAAGTTCAGGTAAAACTACCTGAAAGGCTTTTTCAGTGAAAATTCATAAATGCTACGAAATTCATGAAATATTCATTGATGAATTTATGAATTCTAAAACATGTAACATATTGGGATAAATTTTAAAAAGTTGGAATATTTTTAAATCTTTTAAATTCTTAGCTCCAGTACTACAAATAGTTTCAAAGATAGAATTATTTTGACCAGTCTAGATTATTGGATTTTATCATGGAAACCTAATCTCTCGTCCACGTTGTCTACTTTACGAAGTTTTTCTACGGTTCAATAGTTCACCGGAAAATTAACGTCGAATTTCAAAAGCAATCGCGCTCAGGTGATGGGGTTTCTTTTTAATCCCAATGGATTCGATGGCAATTTTTTTTTAATTCACTGAAAACAAATTGGTTCCGTTTTGCTTTCATTTTTGTGGATATTGAAAAGTGTGCCGATGTATATAACTCTATGGAACATATTACGAAAATAAACACGTAAACACGGGAAAGAGAAATACGCATGTTATGTAAAAATATATTATAAAATAATATAGTAAAATATAAGGAAAGAACTAAAATCAAATTTTAGTGGAGAAACTATTACGTGGCGACAGAAATTGGAAGTAGTAATGTGGAATAGTGAATATTATAGGATTACAGTTACAGATCTTCTTATCGAATACCAATCACATTACATTTATGAACAGTTGAGACGTTTTGTACCCTCACATGAATCAAGGATTTTGTGCTGCCATGAATGCAATCTACAGTGCTAATTGATCCCTCAACATTTTTACATATTGAAAAATCTTAATGCCATTTTGTTGCACTGCAACCAGTAAATAATAAGATGACTGATCTGAATCAATTGATAAAATCGGAAGAAGCGTGCGAGAGATCGCAAAAACTTTACTGACAATCTAGGAAAGACAAACCCAAATTGTCTTATTTATTCTTCTAAAGGAAGCTGATACATGAAGAAAGGGCAAAACGTTAATTCCGTTCAGAAAGGAAATTAAAGAAACATTTTGAGAAAATGAAATAAAGATCCAACGTATTATTCCTCATCTGACGCCTAACATAAACTTCATCACGTGATCTCCAACTACTTTCGATTTCTCCTCCGCATAATTTATCATAATCATTATACAATCTGCGAAGTCCCCATTCCTTTTATTAATCACCATACTCGGATTTTAACTCCATGTTTATTCCATAACAGGATATAATTAATAGCTCCCTACGAACCATCACTCCCCCACAGAGACATTTTAGCTTTGTAATACTTTGTTTTGCACCCATCTTCATTCTTTGGTATGACAAATATACAGGCTCTGAATAAACAATTTTTTGCAAGTGATGACCCTTCACACAAATACCTACAAATCAAACTTCTTGAAGATGCTCTCATAATGTCGGAATCAACAGAGATAATATACATGAGATAATATAAATGTTAGTCATCGCGCATGAAAATAGAAAATTTTTACGATTTTGATTCCTTATGTAAAACAATTTTAAATATCGACTAAACCAGTTTTGATTACGCATCATATTCAGAATTCAATTTTCAATTATGAAATCAATCGCAGTAGCTCAGATACTAATTATTACATCCTTAACTGAAGTATTAAAATAATACCTACATTTTATAATCAACCGAGAGGAAGTAAACTCTTCTACGATAAATTTTAGAGGAAACAACGTTGTGTCTTGAAATGAAATGATTTTTTAAGATTTTATTTTATAGTTTTATTCTTTCCAATAAATCTTCTAAAACTTTTTTAAACTGATTTATCCGTATCATGGCTCTTGATCTAAGAAAATTTCAATCGAATAGCGATGTGATAAGGTATCGAAAATAACGGTTATTAAATATCTTTCAATATCATTGCGTAAAAGAGTAAATCCGTACATTAAAATGATATGTGAAGGATGGGAAGAATAGCAAACTAGTAACTGATTCGGTCTATATGATTTACACGAAAACATTCCTCTACGGGGTTTACGACCCAAAACACTTTTTGGCTTATCCTTCTTCCCTGAATCGTCATCGAAATTCCGTTTAAATTTACAAAATTATTGTTTCTTTAAAATCAAATATGACATTGAATGCGCTTTTTGCATATATGTGCTACTTGTGGCTAGTTACGAAAAGAGAAAACTATTTGCCCAGATCGTTGCGCTCAATAAATTGCTACAACTAAGTTCATTTTAATCACTAATGTGAATCCCTTTCTAGTAGCAAATAAATAAAGAAAAAATCAGTTCTTAAGGAATAGGTAGTCATCCAGCGAACAGAGGACGTAACAACTAGGTATTTGAAAACAAAGTATGACCTCACTATTATGACGTCATACAAAATGAGTATTCCATTAGTAGTTTAACATACATTATGCCCCGTATATTTCTATGTTGACATATTATTAATGTCAATTGTTATTATACTTTTTTGGTACAAATTCATTTTGAAGAAGTTTTAAAAAAAGAATGGCATCATATATATTTTTTTTTAATTTTCATCAAAATGACCAATTATGTGTATCTATTATAACGAAATTATCCTGACTGTTCTATGAAAGTAGATTAGACGTGATGAGTTAGAATAGCGAATAAAATTTTAGCCAGAAAAAAATAAATTAATCAAAATTTGACGCGCTTCAGCCAAATACAGACTTATATACAGACTTAATATCAATTTTCGATTTCTTGAGCAATCATCGATGAGATCTGCTTAACATTCTCCATCAAGATGATCCGCTGTGTCCTTTTTGTCCATCCAGCATAGTAAGAGTACTAAGGGAGAAATGGGGACAACTGTGCATACAAAACTTAACCAAAGCGGGGCCTTCTAAACGTAAAAATTTCCTCTCCTTCTATCTGATCCTTTTTGGTGTCCGGTTGAGTCGTTTATAAAACTTTGTTTTATAACTTCTCCTTCATAAAATTCACGTCTTGAATAAAACAGAATGATATCAAACGATAAAAATCTAAGTATATCTTTGAAAACAACAGGTAGTTATTATTAAAATTGGACACATTTCCTAACAGTACAAATTGCGCACACAACACTCGCTGCATTCATTACATATCTTATTACAGATTCCCGAAATTCGTAAAATTATCCGGCAAAGTAATAGAAGAATTATTTTAACAGTGGAGATTTTTGAAGGGCATTAGCGTTGTGGACTCCAAAAGACTTCCCCTTTACTCCTTTTCCTCAGGCATTATTTTTTTAATTTAATTTTACGGAGTAGATTTTACCATCTGCTCTTAAGATTGAGGGTCCTTCCGATTTAATATTGGTCCAAAGCCAAGAGTTGGCCCATGAAATCGGAAAAATAGGCCAGCAGATACTTATAATTAATGCCCAGCCGAACAGATATATGTTATTCAAGAGACAAGAGGCACTCAAGTAGTCACCCATCTTATTTCCTGTTCCATCGCAAATTCCTTTGAACTTCAACTATGAGTGATCTAAATAAGAAGAATAAAAAGGAATATTTTGGTTCGCGAAATGAGAAAAGAAGGCATGTAAAATTGACTAAAAAGATGCGAGGGAAATAAATTGATTTTAAGGTGACGAACAATTGGAAAGTACCCACATTCCACCCGGGAGGGTTGTCGAGTGGGGAAATCATGGGATATCTAAGAGATATGTTGAAAGGCTTTTCGAAGGAGGGTAGGATGGCAGGAGTAGATAGGGGTAGGGGTAGATGGAACGAAAGAAAAGAAAACACAGTTGCGGGAAAAGGTGAGTACGTCCAAGCCTCCGTTTTTCAATTGTTCGTTCCCTAGCGCGCGTTTCTGTGGAGTGGATAAGAACTTGAAGAAAGGTAAGCAAAAGTGCACTCTTGAGACCACTTCCACACCGCGTGACACCCTCCCATCTCCGAAGGAGCTTAGGGAGAGGAAAGAAGGGTCTCCGTAATGAGGCTGAAAGCCACTTAAGTTCCTTTTAAAAGTCCTTGAAATGTGTTCGACTTAAATGGGTAATACAAATAATGTTTCATAGGCTAAGAATATTCCACATCTATAATATGCAGTTCGCTTAAAACATTTAATTGAATTGTATGCTTTAAATATGAATTTTAACACAAGAGTTGTTTGAAAAAGTGCAATGGTATAGAGTGGATTTTCTGTAAAGTTATGTTTTGCTTTTATTTCTTGCAAAGTCATGTATAAAGCACATCTAACAAAAAAAAACAAATTCTATCGCCGTGGTAAAGTAATTCATTGCCATAGCTCGAACATAAGGCTTTTGGTTGGCCAAACTAATGTCTACTCATGTAATGTTACAAATACATCTGCCAAATGTGTATGCATTCCATGAAAATAATCACCACGTTGCACATTTGAGTTATCTCGTTAAACTAACTCGGAATTATTAGTTTTTAACAGGCTACGATTAAAGACATAAGGAAATAATGTGCATGAATAAAAACCAAATAAGTCATTATTTTTTAGTACAGTCTATCCGCTAAGTAGCTACAAAAAAGAAACTATTTTAGACTCCTAATGGAAATATCAGATAGATAAGAACTTAGCAGTAAAATGAAGGACGAAGGGCCTCAAAGATATTCATAGACCTATGAATGCTAAAAAAAGAAATAAAATAAATGAACATTAAAGTAAATATGATAAATAGGTACTTAAATTTCTATGTGACTTTTCCGTTGCCATTGAAATAAACATAATATTTAAGGTTTTTCACGCAAAAAGTAATCAGCATGCTATGAAAAACAAAATATCGGAATTTCATGAAAAAAAGAGTTTATCAAGCGGTTAATAAAAACAATTAGTTTCGAGTGCGGTGAAAAAGCATGGGAATATGAGAAATGGCACTGAAAATCTAAATGGCAAATCCGAACCGCACGTCTGTCCAAAGCGTAACTTTATTAATTCGCAATAAATTCGCCCGAGTCTAGAGCGATCCCAATTGCAGAATTCAAGTTTCTTATCGCGATATATATGCATGACGGCCAGCACAACCTTTTCGCAAATGTCATCCGGGGAGGTTTTTTTTCGGGAAAGGAATTTTATTTTTTCACATCGACCTCTCGCGAGTCGAGGAGGCGGGGAAATAAGGGGGAGCATCGAGTGACGTCTGTGAGGATGGATCAGGCCCCAGAGTTTGCGTTTGGGCACTGGGGCGAAGAAAGAAGACAGGTGGCGGAAGGGTAACGACTAAACTTGGGAGGAGGATTGTTTAAAGATAGAAGTACTATCGCCTGCGGTGGCAGCAGTGCCGGAATGGAGTTCGAGACATGGGTCGGGCAGAAGGATAAGAAAGATCAGAGAGAGTTGCTGTGATGGAGAGGAGACTGGCGAGGTAGAGAGAGATTGGAATGTGGGAAAGAGATGCAAAATCGATGGGAGGAGAGAAAGGGGCCGATAAGGGGAATGCCAAGTATATAAGGCAAGAGAGGATGCTGGAAAATGGAGGAACACTCAATTAAAGAGGGGTAGAAGACGTTTCGAACGCAGGCAACCCCCAAAATCGTGGGGAAGAACAGATTCTGAATTTTCTCAGAATTTATCTATGAAGGTGATCGGTTATTTTTAGAATTTGTGCATTCAGGTGAATTATAATTCAACTATAAACTCCGGTATTTTGTATGTAATCCTAGAAGGTAATTTCTTGTGATCTTTATCGTATATCTCATCAACTTAGGGTAATTGGATCAGCATACATAGCATACGGTGTGCATATATATAAGGCATACGGGAGATAAACTTTGATCGAAGGTTACTAAGACCTTTGAGGCTGTCATGGTCTGTGCTATGGTTGTCTTAAATATTTCGGAGGGACATTTATATTTCTACATATAATATTTAAGCCCACCATACCTCGGCAGCCATTTCAGAAGTTGGTATAAAATGCAATGCTAATGGAGGTGGGTAATAATGCTCATCTTGTTTATCCTATTGTAGAGTTTAATTTCATAGATAATCGAAAAAATTTACATCTTGAAATATATCTCTCACCTATCTCCCCAAACCTTTTGTCTAAAGTAACCAATCTCTAAGCTTTATGGCACATTTCTCTAGTTTAGTTAGATAGAATTGGGAAATGGCCGACGTAAAGCATTCTTAAGGCCTCCATTTTGTACAGTGCTAATGATAGAATTGAACGAGTATATCACTCTACAGTGAAATTCTCATTTGTCAAATTTCGCACCTAGTGAGCCGAGAATCGTTGTTCAAGAAAAATGGCCTGAGATAAAAGCCATTTCACTCGGTGTGTATTTGGCTAAAAGTTCCCTTATCTCTACCGCATTGAAACTAGATTTCGCTCATAGTCTAGTAGGATGTGGTAAGATTACTTTGTTTTACACCAGATATTGTGTGAAAAGCACCTGCACTGTCGAAGGAAGGGAAACCTTTCTCCTGGAGGGTTGTAGAAAAGTGATCTCTCACACTCTCTTTTCAGACACATTTTCCATTGAATAGACGGAAACTGCGGCTGAATTAATATTTTTTTCTTCCTCTATCTCAGGATCTGTACCCCTGATGTCACAATAGAAATGTTCATCAAAGAAAAAGGGGGTTCATATTTCCACTCAATTGAAAATTCTGGCGAAATCTTTTACGCATATTTCCAACAGGATCATATTAAATAGATCTGACTAAAAAGCACAATTATTTGAACATTTTTACCTATATATGAAATTTCTAGACGTAAATTTTGTTACTGAGCCATTACATGTCGTGAAATAGATGAATACGTTTTATTACCAATAAAAAAGCTGAAATTACCGATATTCAAGAAAAATGAGCATGTTGAAGATATAAACTGTTGCAGTAATTAACAGGCACGACATAAGAATGAATAAGAAATTGAATATTCAATTGTTCCTGGCTCAACCTTGTGGAAATTCATTTTAATGAAATTGAATGATATATGGAAAGATAATAATTTAGTGCAGTTCCATACGTGGATTAATCGACGGCTTTAATATATTTCAGAAATAGTGCCATTAAAATAGGCCAGAAATTTTAGAATAATATTTAAAAACTGGAGAAAAGAGAGTCCCATTCATGCTCGTGGTATAAATTAATATTCATTAATATTGTATTAATGCATTGCATAATATTGTTAATTGCATTAATATTGTTATTGAAGCAATCTAAATAGTAATTTTTAATTACTATCAAACTCATTTGTCCTACATGACTAATGCGCATGGAATCAAGCAGTCCACGTGGATCGAATTTGATGCATGAGTGTTACACACGAGTTCAGAAATAATTTAGGACTAAAAACGCTATTTGACACGTGCCGAAAATTTTCTTCCTACTTTTCCTCATTCTACCTTTCTAGTTCGACCCACTTGGTAACTTGCGCTTCACTCACTTTGACCGGACTTTCGGAGACGATTTCTGGGGTTCCATAGAAGAGTAACCATACGCATGGAAGTGGTTGCCACTAGTTCAATGGATTAGACTGTTAGAGAGCACGAGGCTTGGAAGGATCCTAGAAATAATTAAGAAAAAAGACCAAAAGACTTCAAAGTCTGTAGTGTAGAGACAGGTGGTCAACCAAACTTTCAGTCAAAAGAACACTTAGCCTCCTGAAGCTCATCCGTATAAAGCGCACGGAAGTGCAACAACATAGAAAGCTGCTCCATTCTGCATCTCCCCTTTCCTTCATAAAAGGGAGGCAGACCTAAGGAGAGAAGGTTGAAATAGGCTCTCAAAAGCTCTGAAGGTTTAAAAGTCATGGGGATAATCCGGTGGTCAATTTTGCGATTGGGCATTTACTTCACTAGGTCACCCAAATGGATGTTCTCTCTGGGTACTATCAATTTTTAAATGCATTCATTTATGCTCACTAAATAATATGAAGTCACATTATGGGTAGTCAACAGTTAGCATTAGTAATATGCTTTGATTAAGATGTTGAAATAGCAATTCTTGATTAGTTTCAGTACTTACGGATCTCTTTCAAAATTCTGAATAACGTGGTGGTGTCTAAGTTTTAGTCAACCTTTCACAAATTTGAATATGGGTGTTATCAATGGCCATCAGTTGTGAAGTAGGGAGAGACAAAACAGTAGATTGAGGGAGAAATAAGGACATAAAAGAGCGGTAACTCGCGGGGTGCGGTCCCTTGCTCCATTGGCGATGGGCGCCCGCAAGCCGTCTGAAACCAACTCCGCATATTTTTTAACAGCAGAAAGGGTGGTCGCTAGGGTAGAGATAAGATATAAAAGAAGATGAAGGTGTGTGTGAAGAGATGAGATGTAAAGGAAGGTGTGTGAAGAGTGAACGGAGTCTAAAGAAAATGTAACTAAAGGGAAAGGAGAGAAAACAGAGGAAGTCGGGAAGTCATAGCGCCGTTTTATCTTCATCATCATGGTGTGATCCCGAAATGGATTCAGAACTGATCGCGGGGAAGTAAGGCTAAAAGGGAGAACTCAGAAATCGGAGAAAGAGGAGGTGACGGAGGTAGCAGGGGATTTCGAGTAGTTTAATGGTGTGAGGATAACTAGGAGAAGGTTGAGTCAATGGTCCTCAGAGGTCCCTACTTCAAAGTCGATGGTCATAGGAACATATTTTTATATAGGTTCATATTTTAACAAAAATATCTTACGGAAATATTTCAACACTCATATTTAAAAGTTATTAATATCATTTCATTCCTCTGAAATGATTTTTTAATCCATCCGTTGTACGTAGTATATAACCCCAAAGCAATATCAAATTGAGTGGTAAAAGAAACAATACATCTGAGTTTAGGTAAAATTTAAACGTTTTCTCACTTCCATCCGTTTCAAGTTTTCAAAATTTCATTGCTTAGAAGGTTATATAAGCTTCAATTTAATTTAAGGGCAATAAGAATCAATTTCGGTATCCAAATACAGTAATTACACAGCTTTAAGTTACACTCGCCTTATCACATCCTTGAGTATTTATCTCTGACGAACTTTTTTAGTTTAAGTATTAACTCCCTGGAAAGCAGGCGTGATAAATAAATATGACTAAGATGCTAGATCAGTCAGTCCAGATATAGAGAAGGATTAAGATGTGGCCGAAGATGGTTTGGTATTTAATTAGAAAATTCGTTAAGTAAATGCTTATTAGGATGTAGTTTGGCTGGAATCGATTCAATTTTAACACTACCCGAAACACATGGATTGCATATAAGGGTTATACAGTCATAAGTTTTACGCTCCGCATGGAAAATGATTTACTCTGGACCAGTAATAGAAGATCATATAATATCTGACAAATGATGGCACATCAGCCAGAAAGACAGGAGACTGCAGTATTTGCAGACTCCATCACTCGATAAATGACTGAAATATTGAATGAATGCGTATGGAAAGACTTCACCGTTACTTCAGAATTAGTCGGCCTAACTTATACTTTAATATAAGAGGGTATCCATTATAGCAGAATAATTCTGAGTTTAATAAAATAAGCAAATAAGTTATGGAAATCATGGTACCAAGGATACAAGCTACCAAATATAGTTATATACACACCCATCAGTTTCAATAAATCTCACCATTAAAATACAATCAATATTGATTCAAATATTTTGAACGCCAATTCAAGAATTAGCAAATTTTAACATCCTGACGTATTGGCATTCAAATCGAAGGAAAATACGCCGCAATTTTAATATTGAAACAACTAATTTTAAGTTACAGTACTCATTTTATAATCATATGAGCACTCAGAACATGTACTGCAGGTTTAGTTTTTCTAGGTAAAATTACAACCACGCATTCATGTGTAGAGGAACAGTTTTGAATGTTCTTCAAAATACATGTAATTTTTCACGTAGAGAAGGATATGTTTGTATCTGATGCTCTAGAATCTAAATTTTAAAAAAAACGGACAACAGTTTTTAAATTGGACTAAATTACGTCAACTAGAGTTGTGTTTTTCATGGCGTTTAAGAATGTCGTTCACGACGGCGAAAGTCAGAGCTTTTGTCACGGCTTGCCGTTTAGTTGGAGGAAAACCAATGCCTGACTTTGCCTCGGCAGACACTTACGTTGGCCTCGCGTAACGTTGCTTCCTTATGGATTTTTCCCAAAACGAATTAATATAAATGCTCACCTTCACCCATTTCCGCAATCCTATCCAGACGATGAGTCCATCTCCTTGCCTCATTTGATTCCACAAGCCACGATAGAGCAAGTGATAAGACACTTCGAACGCGCGTCAGTAAACTCACTTCAGGCAAGTGCGAAGAATGGCTGCGCCATTAAAATGATGTTGGGAGCCCTGATGAGTGCCACCGTCGGGAATTTAATCCCCAACTGTAAATCTCCCCTTCCCCCTCCCGTGCGTCAGCTCTCTTTTTACCATAATCCCTTTTTAAGACCACAAGGGAGTGATTCATTGTCATATCCAAATGAACCATAAATTCTGGATGTAAGCGTTATCTTTTTACATTTTTGGTGCACTTTCCTTACGATGTATGACGTCGGAATGAAATACTCCCGAATCTTTGAACCAGTAGTTCCAGAACATTCCTCCCCCAAATAAGGATCACAAAACAGACTTCCGGAATGGTGGAACTTTGAGAGGTAACGACGTTTGGCAGAGACAACAAATTAAACACCCACGCTCGAAAGGCGTCTGATTTTCTTCACCTTAGGGCCATTGGGGGGAGGGGGAGGCTAATAGGTTAGAAGTAAGATTAACATCGGACCGGACACTCTTTCGTTGTAATCCAAAATAGTATGGAGAGATACAGATAAATTTCAAATTACCCATTAAGTCTCCGACACGCCTTGAGTTTTCAAAGAACATAATTTTTAGGCTCTTCTCCTTCCAATTTAAAAATGGTCTATATTACGTCAAAGTTGTGGGCTCTGATTTGAATCTAAGTTACATTTCGTGAGCCTACTTTGCAGAGATATTTTTTTGGGAATGATGAACTCATTTTCGACTGTTTGCGAAACGGAACTTATATGTATGCATGTGCAATATTATATAGTAGATGTGGTTACAAATAGTTCCAAAAAATGGTGTGCCAAAATTCAGGAACAGATGAGTGGAAATTATGAACAATATCAACGAGACATATGGTAAATAAACGAGAAATTTGCAAATGAGGACTGCAGTGAGGGACGGCTAAGCTCCACAGCAAGGGATGATTAAGTGACCGTCAAAATGTGATCACATAAATGACCTGAAGAAATTGACAAAGAAAATCGAAAGCACGAGACATTACCTCAGCAAGAAATAACTCGAATGATGGTTAGACAGCTGACATTGGATTTCACTTAGTACTTTGACCGACTGAGTATGAAATTCAAGTATTCATGGGTAGGGGAGGCAGTTCCATCCCAAATGCCGCCAATTGCTTACCGATGGGATTTGGTCCAAAATCGCATACACGCCATATTGAGCAACAAATGCCCGGAGGCATTTTCAGGATTTGAACACGAAACCCTCCGATCAATAACGAGCAATACCATAATTACTAGGATAACTATCATACGTCCCTACAGGACCAGAGATACAGTAAAAACCAGCCGGTACGAAATCCCCAACAGCAGATGGACTTGCTCTCAATATCAAATACATAAATCAACTATCCACGAAAAAACATAATTTAAGATAAAATGACGTTTACATGATATACCAATGAAATTAGATATTTAAGTTCCTCCGCTTGCTGATGTTATTTTTCACGTTTCAAGAATTTCAAAATAAGTCACAAAAACTAACGGGAATGAATTCCGCGAATTTATCCGCTGAAAATTAATTCTTAATAGAGCAAATAGACCGCTTAGGAACTAGCCTCCAAATAAGTTCGAATGGCAGAACATTATCTGCTCGGAAGTTTCAATTAAGTCAAATCCTTTCAAAATGCCTATCTCATGAAGACGGAATACAAGCATTTAGATTAAGAAAAATGCTGCAAGAGAGATATTCTTTCCGGATATCTTCATCGGATTTCTTTTAATCCCTCTTAGA
Organism: Hetaerina americana; assembly: GCF_022747635.1. Taxonomy (NCBI): domain Eukaryota; kingdom Metazoa; phylum Arthropoda; class Insecta; order Odonata; family Calopterygidae; genus Hetaerina; species Hetaerina americana. The sequence goes on from NW_027286763.1 coordinate 62,858,401, forward strand.
GACTTCTGCTGAGATTAAAATTCTCTTATGTCACTTCCTGCACAACTCTGCTTATTTCAAGGAACAATGTAGGCTCTGCTACCGATGGAGATGCAAGGTCCAAAACTTTTGCAGTGAGGAAAAGATGTTGACTGTGAGAGTAAGAGAGACAGAGAGAAAGACTAAACCCCAGAGAGTGATAAGGCACGACCGCAAACCTCTCTGAAAATTGTCACCGCCAACGCCTTCCGGTCCTATCAGTGGTCGTAAGGGAGCGAACAAACACACCGACAGGGTAACGACACAGCTATTATCCAAAAGAGATTTCATATGGATGGGTGTACATGAGAGGAGATTAAAATATAAGGGCAGGTCATTCGGGATATAACTGTGGTTTCAAGATTTAATGTTGGTTAAATCAGTTTTAATGTTTGCAAAATGAGTCTCAATGCGTGCGCTACCTTAAAAGGGTGTAAACAAAACAAAAGCCACGAAAGGAAGGCATTACCGTGACCCATAACAACGTTGCTATTTTTGCTGCCCGGTAAATAATATTTCTAGGCGTCGCATTAGATGTAACTAAAATGTATCCCTCGCTTTATTATTTTAAGCAGTAAATTACAAGCAGCAAGGCTAGTTCTTGGGCCCTAAGTATGTAGAAAAAGCACTCACTGAACTTACATATATTCCATCATCCATCATATCGTCATTCACGCCAGTCTTGTTTGCTCTCCCTTCCTTTAAACCCCTCATCTCACCCAAATCCTTGTCCAACGAATCCTTACACCCTACGCCCCATCACAAGTGCCAGCTGGTTTCGTTCACCACCCCCTGGAAAGAGAGTTCTCACCCTAACTCCAGTTAAATCCAAATCCCCTTTTCGTTAATTTATTGGTATTCAACATTAATGACTGAAAAATTCCACCAAGTAAAATTATTTAGTCCTTTCCCTCTTGTGCGAATAATATTAATCTTCAGTTAAGCTTTTAACACGCTTATTCCTTTCCTTCGAATAACTACATCGTAGTAACAAACTTCCTCCTTTTACCCTCCCACTCAGAGCCAGATCACTATGCATAATTCACTTCCATAAACAAAAAATACCCAATATGAATAGATTCAAACAATCTAACATACACAAGCATACAAAATTGCATCTAATAACTCGAAAAAGGCCATCAATACTCACCGACCGACAACATCCAAGCCAAACGGTGGCCTTAAACATAACTAAGATTAAGATGAAAGGGTGTTAGCTCAGTGGCCAAAAATCAATATACTGTTTGACAAAAATTTGGTCTTTCTCCTGGCCCTGTTGTATTTGCCAAATTGGAATCTGCTCCATGGACTTGAAACAAATTATAAGTATTCATTTTTTCACTTCTCATTAGCTAAAATAGATAATATATGTTTTCCAAAAACCTATAAGTAATAACAGAGATAATAATCTTCTCATGTGTCATATAACCATTACATACTGCGCTCAAGTGCTCAGTGTTATTCCAGAATATTCCCGAATCTCAAACTCAAATTCGAAAAATTGCAAAAAGATTATCAATAACGTCAATTGACGTTCTCAAAGGTCATCTTCTGTAATCGAAAAGAATTTAAGGGTTACATTTTTTCACCATTATTCTTTTGGAGCTGCAACTCAAAGGGTGTGTGTGAATTCTTTCGATCTAACTTTGAAACATCCCATTAACCTTAAATCCGTAGTTAACTTGTAACTTGATGTCATCCAGTCTCCAGGATCGACATGAGTTTCACAGCCGATAGTAATGGGCTCATAAATGTTAAAGGTACAACTAATTCAGCGTTACTGAAAGTTGGGCACCAAGAAATGTTCCCAGTGTCCTCGGTGTATTTCAAAAGGTAAAAATTTGGATACTGATTGGAAAATATTATTAATTCATAAAATATTTAAATTTTAAAATTTACGGACATTTCTTATTGTCAAATTTCACTGCATATTGGAATCACGTTATTGAGCTCGCATGTTTAAAAACACTGAAATTCTCAATTACGGATGACTGGATCAAAAGGCACTGTACTCCAATACGGCTCTAGGCATACACCACCAAAAGCGCTGCGCCGGTAATTGAAATTTGAGCCATTAAGACCAAATTTGGTTTTTGCTATCGACACCTTGGCTCTTCACTGTTTGGAGGAAACATTTTATCCACAAAAGGATTTAGTGCCAAGCTGACATGTTTGGAAAGATAATTGCTATTTAATCTGGCTCAGTATTTAGTAAGGAGGGACGAGGTATCCGCTTCGATCCCGGGGAATTGAAATCCAATTTTATCGCTCCTCCCCGTCATTACCCACGCATCCTTCAATCGAGTATTCGTCTCAAGTTTTCATCTGCCGTCTACTCTAGTCACACTCCTCCACCTGCTCTTCTCTCCCCACGCCAACGTGTTACGAGGGGACTTGGTTGAATCCTCTCCCCTAAAAAACAAAGCTCCCAAGTGGATCCACCACTAATCTCCGACGATCGAACCATTTCCATTTCACCAAGCGTAATCACATAAGCTCTCCACCCGCCTGCTTCTCTGTGTGGGTGGACCCATCTCCGCGGGGTCCCCTTCACGAAGTCCACTTCCCCCTAAGTTGACCCTACGGCGTCCTCACTCTCAATCACTTTACGCCCCCGACACTCCTTTCATCCCTCAATGCGCTTTTATTCTATATTTTACAATATGCTTTCATTTTTTCCTCCTTCCTGTTCCACGAAGTGCTATCTTTTTCTTCTTCCCGTATGCGAACATATACGACGTGAGTTTTAAAAATATGCGGATTAAGTTTCGCAGGTTATCTACATAATTTACGTCCCGCGGAAGTATCGCGCTGAGGTGATCAACTTTGAAATTTCTTCCACTTTTACCGAAACTGAATTGTTTCATTTTACATAAGAATTTGGTATAACTGTTCTCTTTTCGATAACTTGCGGGATGAGCAAGATTAACTTCCATTTAAAACTTCGCCAGATTAGGTGCTGGAAAGTCATCCCAAATAGGAAGATGGACTTGTCAAAAAAATGAATAGCTTTTCAAGAGAAATCAGGTTTGCATATTATGCTTGAGTTTTCTTCCGACGAAGGTTTAAATTGTTGTTTTCTTCCTCATTAAAAATGTCTGTACAATATATTATTAAATAAATTCATAAATAATGATTTATTATGAACGATTAAAATTATCCTTCATAATAATCACTTCATAACAACGCAGAAATATTTAAATCAGTAGAGCAATATATTTTCAAATTCTAATCTCATTGTCTCAAGTAGCCTCGAATAAAAACATGAGTTTCATTACTTTTTTGAAGAATGTTCGGTCGTCTTAGCTTTAGTCAAGAGATGATTATAATTTGTCATGAAGAAGTAATTGTAGAAACAATTAACCAAATAATAATAATTTCCGGAATCTATAAATTATAAGATTGCTTTTTTTTAAAAATCCGAAGATGTTTTGATACAAAAAATAGGTGCAAAGACAGTTAACTAAAGGTTGAGTTAAAACATGTCTCCATTTTATGTTACAAATATGTATGGTATCAATATTTTATAGTGCAAATCCCTTCCTCTCTTTGGTGCTTTTGGTCTCGTTATAAGTAGCTGTCAAATTAGAAGTCCATATGAAAGAGCTGGCATTAGGAAAATCAAAGAGATTTAAGGAAGCAACCAGTCGAACTGTCTTTCCAACAGCATATGGATTGGTGTTGATTAAGAAAAACTAGTTTTTAGTAAATTCCAAAGAAACTGCGGGAGATGCCGCAACAGTAACTTTTAACGGAGTCATCCACTAATGTGCATTTCAATGCAACAATTTCAGAGTGTAAAAAATTCGCCTTGACTGGGAAAATTTCAGAGTTCAAAAGGACGCCTCGATACCTTAAGTGTCTAAAGCACTCGACCGGATATTGAGGGATCTGGGTTCGGATCCCAGTCAAGGCGAATGATTTTTACACTCTGAAATTGTTGCATTGTAGTTTTTAGTAGCCTAATTCTCCTATCTATTTCCATATTAACGGGTCTTAGTGATTATTCTTAAACAAAATTTGAAATTCGATGGAAAGGATATTATATTACGAGAGAAGTGATTCTTGCAGGTTGTAGGGTTTTGTACTGCACTTAGCTACAATAAAATCTGAATGGGTGGCCATTCACCAAAAATGACATCGTAAGTTCGGCAACAGTTTTGAAGCAATAAATCCACACATATGGATATTTAACCCACAGTTTGAAGTCAGAAATCTTATACTTATTGCAGAGTACTATTTATGTATAAAGTTGTCATTTCTTTCTTCATGATTTAATATGCTGTTGTGCAGTAGTGTTTGGCTCCAACGGTCTCCAATGCCTGAGGCTTGTTCCAACCGTAGACTCAAAAACCATGAATAACATTTCACGATTGCGCAATACCTTTCTTGGGGATAGAAATAGAAAAACCTTTGGTTTCCTATGCATTACATTATCCCGTAGGACCTATTTCATTATGACCTATTTCTATATTGATATTTTATTTGAGCTCTTGAGGGGGCTTCTTTATTTTTTGGGTTTGTTTTCCCTTTAACTATAGGAATCCTTGGGAGAAATGCTATTTTTCTTCCAGCGAATTTAGCGATATTTAATTATAATACTTGGTACACAATTAGCATTCTAGTACCAAAAGCAAGCCAATCTTCCTCTTTCCCTCGTGCTGGAATTCTTTCCTTTAAATTGCCTCGTCCTCCCAAATTCGAGGTCTCAATCGCTAACATTATTTGCTCTTTCAGGCAAATGAAAAACCACAAGACCACCAGCCTTAAACCAGAAGCTTCTTCTCAGCCAAATGCTCATTGACTGCCCGAACGGGCGAGTATAAACCGTCCCGGTCTCTTACTTAGATTAGTTTTGCCGAAATCCATACTTCTTAAATCCCTTCAAACCTCCCTTCCAACTGGCACAACTAAATCTTCATTTCAATCAACCAACCAGCGCTGTTCTTTTAAAAATTAAGATAACTTAATTGTTCTTTTGTTGCCAATCCTCGTAAATGGTTTTTCGTCGTTTAAGTTTTTGTTTCGGCAAAATAGAATTGGGTTTTTTTCGCTTTATTCAAGTTCGTTACGAATGCACTGCCTTTCCAATTTTCGAATGGATTTATTACCAAACGCATTATCTGGAACGAATACACCAAATGACAAGGAACAACCTCTCTGTGCTTTCATAATATGTCACTGAAATACACAATGCTACGTTGCGAAACAACGCAATAAAATTTCATTTTTTCCCTGATCGAGAACAGATCATCACCATACAAATGTGCGCTCATTTTCCTCTGTGCGTCTAATTTAACATTATGGACAAAAAACATGGTGAAAATACTAAAAATCATTCATGCTTATTTGTCTGAGTTCAAGTAGATACAATGGATATTCTTTAAGATGCCTAAAATAGAATTATTACGTCATCGTTGTCACATTTTTCCATAAATAAAATATAAATTCTACTTATTTCTATTCCCTTATTTCTATATTTATCGATAAGTTTACTTGGAAGAAATCACTGATCTATTTTACATCATTGATCTAAAATACAAACATACCCCAATGAACAGAAAATATGTGTGAACTAGGCTATTAGGAAACTTAGTTATGGTATTTAATTAGGTAAGCGGTACATCTTCTTATCAATTCTGGTAGAGACCACTTTAAAACAAAATACCTGTCACACCCAAATGACAAATAGAGTGATGGATCATCATCTAATTCCGCCTTCTAAACATTCTGCCCGGCATGCTAAGGACATCTGAACCATTTCACGCAAGATGAAATCCGCGGAGAATGGAACGAAAAAGAAATGCTGAGAGATAATTGGCTTTATTAGGAGAAGAGTAAGAGAAACAAATCTCGAGAGTATTATGCTCTTCTTAAAATTTTTATAAAATAAGAATAAATAAAAAATGTTAATATTGGGAAATAGAAAATTGAGTTTTAACATATTTCGAACTGCATGTATCTATTGAAATCAAAACCCTCAGCGTTTAATAACGATTAAATTTATGTTGTAGGCCCAATTTCAAGTTCTTGACTTTTGAGGAATGATCATTTGATATGAATCGTGGGAGGCAAAAAAGGGAATTATCGTGAATGTTAAAAATGTTCTCCTCTATCTCCAAGTCCAATGCTATATACCAGCGACTAATATATTCGGATTTTCTTCGGGATTCCTTTACCAATCGATTTCTCTGATATTTTCTAAATTAAATAAGGTCAATTCAAGTATTTCGGAGTGAAGTTTAACACACAAGGATGCATATAGATTATGTGAAGCACTCACGAGGGCAATATAACATTTGGACGGCACAATAGAACACAAAATAAAAAAGGAGTCCAAGACCAGAATAAGGACTCAGAGAAGGCCGAATGCTCAAACGATTTAAAACGTGGTTGTCATTATACGTGTAATCTATTTTAGTTTGCGTTTTATTGTGCCGTCCAAATTATATACATATATATGTGGTCCAGGGGGTAGAGCGTTGGGCTACCGACCGGAGGGTCCTGGGTTCGATTGCCGGGCAAGTCTCTTGGCACCTGCAGCTTTACCCAAGCTATGTGATTTTTCGGGTTTTAGATCTTCCTGGAAAACCATAAGCGGCACAGGGAAAGGAATTGGCCCCCCTACCTTGATGCGTGAATTTCAGACGCCGTCGGGCTTAGTACTGGGTGAGCTCTGCCATCATCATATACCGTATACATTTACTAAATAAATTACACGTGATTCCACCAGCATATATAATGCACGATGTATTTTTGTACAATTTTTAAAATGTGCATGATATTAAAAGTATCGGCTGTGCTGGGGCTAAAGGTTAATAGCAAGTGACTTATCTGCTAAGTATAAAAAAACTATTAAGAGCCAACCTTTAACCTCTAAACTATCGTGTCCAGCCATGCAGAATGTGTTAATAATATAATTTACAAAATGTTCAAACCAAGCGTTTATGCCTTATTTTAAATGGTCAATATCGACCGTCAACTTTTATTACGATATGTAAATATGAAATTTTTACTCTTATTCTGTGCAAGGGTGCAGGAGTGATTCGCAATTTAAGCAAAAATTGCCGTTTAATAGCAAATTTCTAAGAAGCTACAAAATAAATTTTAATATCCCATATATTCGTTAGGTTGATTCCTGAATAAAGTCTTTGAGGCTAGAGAATGAGTGTAGATTAGAGTCTTTTGGGATATGGGCGTGGCTAAGAAAGGATAAAATAAGTCGGACAGGGAGGAAGACAAACTACAAGATTATTAATGGGGTGGACAAAGAGAGGAAGTTACATAGAGAATTCCAAAAGGGGCACAAAAAGTGGATTTAGGACATGCTAAGAAGTAGTGATATAATGAAAGCCATGATATAAGGGGAACAAGGGTCGTTGGGTAAGCGGAACAGTGAAAGGGAGTAGGCTTTTTAGACGTGAATTCGGGCAGAAGTTCAGAAGAAATAATGAAGGTTAAAGAAAGAGGAAGTTCTCGCAATGCATTAAAGTAAATAGTCATTGGGACCCGTTCGAAACCTACCTTAAATAGGTAGAATATCTGCAGTTGAAAAATTAATTTATTGCAAAGGCTACATGCATTCATTCCTTCCCATTACCTTCATTACTTTCTATCACACTCAAATATCTGGGTGGTAGCAATAATGTATGTTCATTCATGAACTCGGGCGCTATAATTAGGGTCCATGAAGCTTTCTCATGATAAGCCTAGAAACCACGGCGACAGATTTTAATAAGCTAAAAACGAATAGTATGCTGTGATACTTATGTGAAAAAAACAGGACAAAACAGATTGGTGCTGGAACCCGAAATTCCAATTGATGAAACATTCCTCAAACCTCAAAAATGTTTAGCTAAGGTAGCATTTTGCTCCCATTAGTTTTTTTTAATTTACAACGAATCATTTCCATAGTATTTATTTTTTTTAGACTTTGTTAAAATGTAACTATTCCACAAAAATTTTGCCCTAGTAAAATGACTTTTTAAAAAGAAATCATATTTTCAAATAAACCTATATTTTTCATTCAGTGAAATTCAAAAGTGGAGATAAATATTACACACATTCAAAATTGGCCCATCATTAATGTAGGGTTGAGTCCCTGAACAGTCATATTCTTATTAACTTTGAAACCATTATCATCCTATATTTTAGAATCAAAATTCATACAAAGACAATCGTTTATTTGTGATCGTAGGTATATAAGTAGTTGCGATTACAAAAAACTTCAATAAAAGTTATAATACAAATCGGAGAATTATTATTTTTATATAAATGTATCCTCCTGAAACGCAAACTTTTTGCTAATACAATCATTTGGGCAACATACGATGTGTAAAATCGTTGTTATTACCTTAATCCGAATATACTAAAGGTCAACATTTGCCGAGTTTCACTGCACTCATAACTCTCTAGCTAAATAGATGTGGTTTGTTAAGCATAATTTTGTATGCTTCCCTTCCTTGCATTATTTTACATGTCCTTATCTTAAACCTGTTATCATTCATTTGTTTTGACTGTAATATCAGTTATCTGGTCTTTCAATGCGACACATATGTCATTAATAAACACCTCCATATGCATAAAGTAAACACACAATTTTTCTTTGAGCGTTATTAATGATTTTTCCATGCTACCAAATCCAAAGGCTCATCCTTCGTCTTTCTCTAGCCTTTATAAGCAGCCTAATTTCCTATATGACTTCATTTGTGTGCCCCTAGTTTTGATAAATTCAAATTAGTATTTATCCATGTATTCCATAGCTTACGTTTTATTCTCCTGAGATGAAGGTATTTGAACGATGATTCGTCAGAGAGGCTGAAAGGTTTCACGGTTAATGCTTTTTAGTTTTTGGGAGATATTCGTTCTTCTGCATGTTCACTTGTGCATGTGCAGTTAAGTATACACAACAGTATAGGCAAACTGATTTACATATATGTTTATTATTGCATGATATTTACTGATTTAGTTTCTTCTCTCCGATATGCATTAATAATCTCCAAAATAATACCTTCTGGGACCCTTGTTCGTGTCAAATTATTACCGCTTTTTACTTTCTGCCCCCAATTATCTTACTGCAGCATTGAACTCAGATTATTCTTCTCCTTATAGTTTTCATTTACATCTGTAAACCTTTTATTCTGGTCGTTTACCTTTTTATATATTATTCTACTGAACGGCCATCCAAGATTTTTAAATATTCCTCGAGTTCTTGTACTTTCTTCTATCTTAATTTCATTATTTTCACCGTGATCCGCAGTCTCGTCTTAGTGGCTTCCACTCTATCAAGATTTTATTTGATTTGAGTATTTTAGTAGCCCACATTTCATGTTTCCCACTGAACTGATCCCTCAGAACAAATATTTTTCAAATAAAAAAAGTTTTCTCAACCCTCTTCCAAAGCAAGTTGAAAGGCTGGCCTCTATTGACTTCCTTTCATTTTTCTTGAATTTAATGTGGAACAACATCAATAAGTTATAGTCACGGTCGATATCTGCACCCAAACAGATATTATGACGTCTAAAGAAAATAACGTATATTTATGAAAATATTATCTGAACTATCTTCGTTACAAGCGTTGGCAAGGACGTAATATTTTGACTACATTTTCATTGCTTTAATTTTTATTTATGATTTTAACGTTACTGTTCTAACTACCAAATGACTTAAGAGACAAAACCAATAACAGACTCTTAAATTGTAGCTTACATCTTTAAAGAGCGCTCGATAAGTACTGTAACATATTCTGAATATCCTACTTTCTATGGCCAAAGCTGGTAAAATTCGACATTTTTTTTAATTGTACATTCATCTTATTTACATTCATTAAATACGCGCATGGTCCTAACGTTATGAACCTTTAATAACTCATGAAACACAAATAATATGATAAGTGCTAATCATTTTCATGAAGAAAGATTATATGCAGCAGAATTAATAATTACGCCCTATGTTGAATTCTAATTATTCTTCAACACTCTTAGGGCTTTAAAAACCTTCCGAATCCATATATTCTCCGTAGCAGACGAGCACTCACATAAGAGGATTTATTGTGATAAGTATTAACCAAACGCAAGGATCTCCTGGAAGGCGGTACTTGATAGTCTCAAGAACCCTTAAAGGGATAAGGTCAACACATGGCCCTCCTCCATTCCCACTCACTCTTTCATCGATCCTCACGTGCCACACTATGAGTGTTCGGTTGGTGCCGCTAAACACAGAAAAATTCTTTACAAATACAAAAAAATTACTTCAAAAGTGCCGCCGTTATGTGACGCTCTATCCTAGAATACTCGTGCATAGTACGAAATCCGCATGAGGTGGGGCTTATTAAAATGTTAGAAAAAGTACAACAAAAGGCAGCCAGATATTTATTTTGTATACATAAGAGATCAGATAGCGTAACGGATATGTGTGCAAAATAGAAGAATAAGAAGTAGGTTAGGTAGTTTTTTTGGCATAGTTGAAAATGACGATCCGTGGGAAGATTTAAGGAAGGAAATAGAAACACCAAATTTTAAGGGACCATTATTGTCATAGTTTTAAAGTAAAATTAAGAACAAACATTATATAAAAACCTCATTTTTGACAAAAATTATTGTTGAATGGAACCAGCTACCGGGAGAGTTTTTTTGAGCCCATCCCATCAAATGTTAGGACTTTTAAGAATAGGTGTAAGGCAGTCAATGAACACAAGATGGCTCATATTCTTTACAATGACTCTTTGCGATATTGGAATCTAAACAATGTCGAGGACGCGAGAAGTTAGACTGCGTGTGGCTTTTGACGGCGCGTGATTCCGAACAGGGTACGATAATGGGCTGAGTTTATTTTTAGCGAGGCTTGATATTGGACGGTGCGTGATTTTTTGTGATGTAATTATGGGCTGTGTGTACTAATACTTACTTTGTATTTAATTTTTTTTAACTTGAATTATCCCTGCACATGACATCTCAAGATTTACAAGTATTATTGATTAATTATCTGTTGTTAATGAGATATTATTTTTTGTGATAGTGATTGATGTGGAGATTTCCTCTTATTGTGTAACTTGCTGTCATTTTCTTGAGCTTAGTTTAGATTTTTTATGATCAAGAATTTTCTTTCGATGAACATAAAAATGTCACTTTATAATAGAGATTGGTGTTCAGCAGTTCTATGCTCTTTTTCGGAAAGGCAAGTTTGATTGTGGAATAAAGGTTTTGCGCGTCACCTGACACTTCCTTCCTGCATATTTATGATTTAATATGATTTAAAAAATAGCAGTGGATTTGCAACTATCGTGTAAAACATTTAAATTTAAGTCATTGGTACTGTTTTTTTTAATATTTACGGCCAAATATCAAATGTTCAAAAATCTTTATTTAAGAAGCTTTTTCGTCGCAAGCACCCTGAGCGCATAGCAGACTATATAAAACAATAATTTTATTAATAAAATAAGATCTGGTGAACCGATTAATATGGATTGGTTCAGGCTTATATAAAAGTAAGGTCAGAAGTTAAAAATTAAGGGCATGTAATTTTCTTTTTGCATATGACCCACTACAGCCCACCATGAGAGCAAAATGCAGATATAATAAAATACACTTCGTTTATAACTTTGCTTCGTATATAACGTCGGCTAACTTTGATCCAAAATTATATATCCAATCAATGACAGATGTTGAAGTTCATCGACTCAACTACATTTACATTATCCAAATTTGTTGGAAGGAGCTCAAGGAAATTCGAAAGCAATTATTGATTTACAATACGTTTCGAATGAGTTTCACCATCGATTATTGTGAAAAACACATTGGGCCGATTTTAGCCTACTTCCGAATCCAGTTACTTTTTGAGTATTTGAGACCATGCGATCAAATTATGCAGATATTTCTATAATTTTATTCATTTCATGGTAAAGTACCAGTCTCAAGTAGCACTGCCAAATTACGATTTTTCATTAGTGCGGCCCAAAATCAGGGGGTTCCATGAAACTGGAACTTCGGCGTCCCCAATAGTTAGCTATAGCTATAACCGGGTAAGAACGAAGAAAAGATAAACTGGAAGTTAGGAAAGGAGAAGTAATTACATTGTGGGAGTCTCAAAGTGCGAATAATATATTTAAAGGTTCACAATCGAGCCCGAATATATTTATCTAGCAGAACTTAAGTAGAAGGGTGAAGAAGGAGGAGAAAAAAATGTTGTAAAAATAGGCAGACTAAAATAAATATTTTTACAAATTCAAAGGAGTTTGCTCAGGATGGTCTCGATACGAAATTAGTAACAAGAAGTTTATCTGATATACTCGTGCGAAAGTTATAACTATAGATTCCTTACACCAGCTTGTATCGAGAAATGTCGAAGTTAAGTCAAAGGTCTGTTACAGAAAACCGTACCTGGTTGTGTTCCCATTTAGGTCCTAAAAGTTTGCTTTGGTTTCAGCAAAGGTTCTCCCATACTTAATTAGGTTATTATTTTAGCAAGGTTCCGCCAATTAAAATGTTAGCCTCCAAGATGTTGCAAGCCAGTAACGTGTAATGAAACATTAACGAGCGAATGCTCGGCTTATGTTCACACTTCGACTACTGTCAGTATAGAACCATTTGATAAAAGCGCTAAGAAAGGTTTAAGAGTTCACTTTATGAATCAAAGTTGATCCTTCCGTGCGTATTACCTGTAAACCATAATCTCATACACTTATTCCATTATTTCAATAGAGCAAAAATGATAATTTATAACTGCTTAAATAAGCCAAGCGAAGCGGTCTATCCATGACTGGCCCGATGGAATTCCTTCACAATCAAAGAGAGAAACCGCTAAAAAACGCGTTAAATCCGAGAAAATATCTAAGATATAGTTAAATATTTTATCGGAATAACAAAATCATTTCTTATCTTTGCAACTCCTTTTTTGATAACAATCTTAAATTTTGCATCCTCATATCCGCTGTCCCAAAATAATGCCAACTGAAATGTTTGTATTTTTGCTCCATTTATAGAAATTATTCCTTTTGAGGAATTTCCATCCAACGTTAATAGCGTGAAAACAAATATATTTAGCGATAAATTGTAAAAACCTTAAGGAAAACCAAATTTAAATACATGATTTGTCATCATTTTAGATATTATTTATAGGTTAACATGCTACAAGTTAAACGAAAATAATTCCTCAAAGATAAAATATCCGAAAGTTCTCAACAAAGGAAGTAAAATTCCTCAGGAAAAGAATGATATTGTGATAGGTAATATTGAAAAACTCATTAGACGCGGGGTGTACTCTTGTTTTGTCTGAATAATCCTAAGCCTATCGTGAAACCTAATTTATGCCTACGTGAAAATAGAGCAAACAATTGAATAATAAGGCCTTCAGAAAAGGTATCAATCCACCACTATCCAAAAATCACGGACCTCGGAAGCAAGTGCTGCAGGAAAAACTATATTTTACCAGCAAAGTCAACAAAATATACTGAGTGTAATTACTTCCCTATAATGCTATATAAATATATTATTCTTAGAGAAAGTACGATGGAACACTTGTTGGTGTGAATTAAAATTTTACTCTCCCAAATCATTACCTAATAGGATGATAGTTAAACTGTTACATGGAAATCATATAAGATTTGTACTACTTCTTCAAATGATTACAACAGCTGAAGGAAAACGATTCATCAAAGTCGTAAAGTTTAATGCATGAGTTTTTATGAAGTGTCTTTCACGTCGATAAAAATATACGCGTTAACTCCTACCTGTTGAGTGGAAGTCGAACGGACGATTTTGGCCAAAAACATCGTTTTCTTAACTTGATATAACTCATATGAAGAAGTCAAAACCAAAAATAAACAATCACAAAATAAAAAAATCTATTGTAAACGTGAGCTCACCAGCATAGATAACTAATTTTTAACAAATGAGCAGTTTATCACGCCATTTAAAAATCCATCTATCAATGTCATAATTCATTTAAAGAATTTTAAAGAAATGTTACTTAACTCCTACGCACCATGCAAGGCATGTACAAGGTATAATAGTGAATAGAAAATGAGTTTCCGTTAAATATTTCCGGAAGAGAATTTAATTGATTCATGCTGGTCACAATGTTCTTCGAAAACTACCCCACCGCTAGAAAGAATTTTTTTGCAATTATATCGCAAAACATAAATGAGTTCAGTTCGTGACATTTAAACTTAATGTTGAGATTTGCTGGCATCCAAATTACGTGCGAGAGATTCGCGTGATTTTGACACCACGCCTACAAAACGTGAGAGTACGAATAAATAATAGTAACATGTATTATTAAGTATTCCCCTACTGTTTTTTTAGTGAATCAGGATTTTATTACGAGGGAATTGCGTCCCTTGCGTGCTCACTTAATTGGTATATCAATCATCATTAAATCTTACTAAGTAATCCATAATTCAATTTAAGTCAAATTAACCAGTTTCAATGTTTTGCCTCTACAAAGGTTGGTTTGGATTAAACCAGAGACAAACTAAAAAGGGGAGGAGTACGTAATGATATTAACTACTCCAAAAACGTCATGTTGTTTTAAAATAATATTATAATTCACGTAAAAAATAAAAATCTCTGTTGGAACGAAACACCACTTGTACCATTGAAACGTTCAGTTTATAGCATGTATAATAAACACCTTACGGAGAATGGCATCTCATATATATATAAATATATATATATATATAATATATATATATGTATAAACAATATAACTACACATAAAAAGATCACTCACACGTTATTTCTTGATCATTTCGACGGAATTCAACTCCGTCTTCATTGGAAGAAATAGAAGTGATTACTTCTATTTCTTCCGATGAAGACGGAGCTGAATTGCGTCGAAATGATCAAGAAATAACGTGAGTGATCTTTTTATGTGTTCTTATATTGTATGTTGTTGTCCAAGTTTGTTATTCAACACTTCCATGTTACTTCGACAAAATCATCTCTCTCTCTATATATATATATATATATATATATATATATATATATATATATATATATATACATATATATATATATATATATATATATAAATTAATCGTAAATCTGTTCAATGTGACGTGAAACTTCCCGTTACTTTTCACTCCATCCGAACAGTGCCTTTTCATCCCGTGGATCCCTGTTTCTCTTTCAGTATGACGTAATATATATTAAGAGCTCTTAGGAAGACTGACGCTCCCGCAAACCAGTTTAAAAATGGAGATAATAAAGAAGGTCCCAATTATAAATCTTAGTGCTCTTTGCTAAACAAAGTCTATAAATTACGTAACCGTAATGCATGTCGCCTTTTAATAAATTTCTAATATATTGTCGTGTCCCCTCGAGGACAGCGCGACAAGGGACGTCTCAGAAAAGGATCTTGACTAACGCTGAGGAATCTCCGGACGACGAAGGTAGTCCAATCGGCGAGACAGTACGGCGAAATGAAAAGAACGGGGTCCTCCGCTAGAGATTGTATTTGTACAAAAGCAACTCCGGCAAGAGTGACTCGTCCATCGGCAGACCCCGGGTCTATCGAAGAGTTTCCCGCTTCCACGGTTCTCGGCTTCCCCCCGACGTGTACGCGGACTTCCAACGAAAAGATATCGAACCAGGAGATGCGGAGGTTTTATTAGATCGCGGTATACGGCCGTGCCCCAAAATATTCTAGAACATTCCACAGAGGTTATGACCATGTTTGGTCGCATTCATGAACTGTGGTCGCGTGTTTGCCCCTTCTCCCTCGAGACGACGCAATTTCCCAGTTGCTATAGCCACATCCGTAGAAGCGGATTCACGCCGGATGCTGGGTGCTCACCACCATCGGCGGATGGCAGGCTGTGGAAAAATCCCAACATGTGAAATGCGCAGCAAACAAATAGACCTCCTCGCGAAAGAAAAATGAATCGGGTCGGGAAAAATAAGCCGGGACATAACAATATATTAGTATCATACCCATAAAAAGAATAGCATTTTCGCCTATTGCGGATAAACAGAAGATGGTTTTTTGGTAATGTCAAAATCTTTGGGAGAACATTAAGATTAAATATTAATAAAAAATCTATGGAAAAACAGAAAGAGAATTGGTATCGTATATATTTTGTCTATATCCTACATGTTATTTTTTTATATAAAAGACCCATATTTTTTTACAGCACTACAGCATGATTTGAATATAAGTATCCTGTCATTGAATATTGTTGCATTTAAGTACTTTCTTTCGTGTAATATATATTTTCGAGGGCATGATCACGTTAGTATTTGTGTAGAGGTAACATGATTGGGATTATGCATGCTTGGCTGGTGATCTAACACCACCCGCCACACGCCTTTGCGGGGTATTGTATAGATGTAGCCTAGATAAAGAGAAAACGGAGTTTTTCCCGTCTGCAAGAAAGACGTGTGAGTGTACATGAACGTAGATCTAATGAATTCCTAATTCCGAGAAATATGAATTAAAGTATGAGAAAAATTACGAAAGAATAAGATAAAGCAAAAAAAGGCGCAGGTATAAACATATGGCAAATATATTGCTGCATGATAAAATCTAAAATATGAGTAGAGTTCGAGGAAAAATTACGCTCGAGGTTTCATAAGAAAAGGAAAATATTCAAAATCTCTTTTTCTACATTTTTCTCTGTTTCATAAAACCATTTAGCCTATCAATGACTAGAGTCACAGGAAACAGTGCCAGCCTTTGTTAGTGAATAATTTAATATGGTTGCACATTATGGAAAGAATTTCGGAGGACTGCAAAAACATTTTCATGATTCAGAGAGATTTTTTTTCTGGCAGACGAATTTTAACTTGATTATTCTGCCGTATTCATTCTCACGGAAGCCTAAAAGCAGAAAATAGATTTTGCAAAAAAATTCAGTTTAATTTCTGGCCCAAATAAATGATTCATGGTGTTTCCATCAACACCGCCAACCTTCCGAAGACTAAACCGTGCATGAAAATCGAAGGCAATTCTTCCATATTTTATGCACATAATGAACCTAATGCTTTTACAAAAGGTTAATTCCGAGGAAAAACTAAGTGCAAATTAAGCCCCTGTGCAAATCCATAGGGACTTTTAAATGGAAGGAAAACACGTCTAATAGAAGCGCTATGTTGAGAGTCTTATCGAGAAGGAATAGAGAAAAAAATGTTTCCTGGAATTAGAAGAGAAAGTTGGCAAGGTTGATAGTTTTCCCAAACACTGCGAGCAAAGCAAAATAAAATATTCAACACAGTCAATACATTAAACTTACCGTTATCAGAATCATTTATGCCTTACTGCTTCAGTTAAATACTGCGAATGCAAAATTGCATAAATAACTATCTTATGTACTGAAAACGACGTTCTGATACAATAAAACGAGAAAAACGTAAATCTCAACAAGGCATGTTCGCTTCGGGAGCGAAATATTGGCGCAGAAAACAAGAAAGAATGAATTTATCGGGTATTTATCGGTTCTCGGCAAAACAACACACTGCTCACAACAAAGAAAGGGAAAAGAACAACAGTGAATTTATTCATAAAAGAGGCAATGGAATGCGAACAAAAATGAATAAATATGAAGAGAGAAAGAGTAATATCGAGAAGAGCTGGTTGAATCAATTCCACAAGTGATCACATACAATGAATACAAAAATCAGTATTCTTTACTCGCAAACTCGGAGCGTGGTAAGCATTCAATGGTCGATATATCCAATAACTGATGAACATATGGTACATCTTGTGATAAAATCCAATGGTCATACATGGTCTGAACCGAAAATAAGTAGAATAAATCCGGGAAAAATATTAATTGGAGATGAAAACACAATTTACTAAAATTCTTCAAAATATCATCCTTTTTCATTGACGCACGAGGCGTTTAACTAATAGACGAGTAAAAGACGAGTTTAACTAATTTTTGGGACAGATCCTGTAGACATAATAAATAAATCAAGCGTCTCTGTAAGAAAAACAAATTCTTTCATCAATATTTTTTCAGTCTCCAAAAGGTTCAGCTGCATTAATGGCAAACGTACCACTGCCAATAGTAATATGTATAGTTCAGGTACCTCGGCCTCTTCAAGGTCTCTTTTAAGTTATCCAGCAAACCAAAATGCTTGTCTTTCAAAAATCTTTTTATTCTTGGGAACATAAAGAAATCTGGTGGGGCCACGTAGGTCATGTAGGGTAGATGGGGCAGCGTTGCCACTTTGATCACGTTGAAGGCAGTATGGGACGGCGCGTTGTGGTGGAACCTCCAGTTGGCAAGGATCTTCCCGATGCGTTGCATTCTTTTCCGTAGCCTTTCGACGATTTCCACATAAAAATTACTGCTCATTGTGGATTAGAACCTTTGAGTAGAAAAAGACGAGTTTAACTAATTTTTTGGGACAGATCCTGTAGACATAATAAATAAATCAAGCGTCTCTGTAAAAAAACAAATTCTTTCATCAATATTTTCTCCGGTCTCCAAAAGTTTCAGCTTCATTAATGACAAACGTACCACTTAGCTCAATATTTTTAGGTTGAAGCTATTGAAGAGGTGAATTAAGGAATGGGAGGCTAATGGGAAAAATGTTTAAGCTTTGTTTGAATAAATGAGAAATTCTCAACATTGAATGTATGCTATCAATAAAAATATACACACATTACAGTTAGAAAAACTCCAATATTACATACCGCATTTTTTAAGAGTTTTTTATCAATCGTAGCATTCCATGAATGCTCACAGTTCAACCATCATCCCACACAACGGATTATGTATTTCCAATTATACGAGGGACCGCATCAGCACTCAAAAATCCGATTATCCAGGAATCGATTCATGACAATTATTTGGGTGAAGTCTAAGAATATATTGATAAATAATTATTATGAACTCATGCGCAAATGAAGTCCTAGTTATGTCTCCTTTCTCAATCATCGTCGATCTGCTAAAGAATTTAGGACCGCAAGAAGTCAATTAAAAAGAGTGATTTCGTATGTCATCTATTGCTCTTCAAGATGGCTAAGGTATATATCTACAATGTCGCTGTTCACTGATTTTAAGTAAGCAATGAATCGCTTTAAGTCATAACCTCTGAATCTTCACTCCCTTCGGCTTATGATAATTGAAATATGAAGAAAAGTAGTACGCTCAGTAGTTGCACGATAGAATAATTATTCCTCCTCGACATCTGCAGGTGCCTAGCTCGGTCCGACATTCGTCCGTGGGGTGCGGAAATTCTACCAAAACCAACAACTAGTACTTTAATAAATCTAAAATGTAAGTACCCTGATATTAGGATAGAAATGACCCAGCAGTGAAGGTATCCTGATAGTAGGATGATGTGTTTAAAAACACCATAGTATCACGATATGAGTTCTTATCCCTCCACGGGGACCGGTCCGCCCAGTAAAAGGTTCTTAGTTACTTAGTAATTACAAACATATGTAAGCCAAAATTTTATTTTAAAAAAGACAAATATTTACTAGGCATTAAAGATATCTATTTTTACATCATACAGATTACTTTTAGGAATCTTTTTCATGTGAGCTCTACCTGAAGGGTTTGGATAGTCTCAGTATTTTGAATATGTGACTGCCACGGGAGGATAATTAGGTCGGCTCCTGAAAATTTCAGTTTAATATTCTTAAAAACACTACAGTATAAAATTTAGGCTTACTTATGAAAAACTATACCAATCCTTCCAATTTTCAACGCGTAACTTCATATCACTAAGCACTAAGCTCAAAAATCACAGGAATCATCACGTCGATTGGTTTCCAGTTGCTCGGATGCTTCTGGTCATTTTGAACTTCCTATAACATAAAAAATTCACTCTCAAATAGCACATAGCGTTTGATCCCACAAACCTGTTATCTTTAGGTTTCCCGGAGAGTTTTCCCTTTCGGCTACGCTGATCGGCTTCAATCCATCTTCGCTTGAAAAATCAAAGATTCAGAGAATCGCCCATAAAACTACTCCCCATTTCAGGAAATTTTGAGGCGAAGCGTATACTCTGCGAATGATGTGGTCACCCACACTTTTCTTTGATGCGGTGTTCCTTGCAGTGAAATGTTGTCAAACGCTTCAGCTATGCTTATTTTTGTTCTGAAGTGTGAGATTTCTTCCTGGCATGCTACACCTTTAAAGAAAACCGCCCAAGGCATCTGGGAGGTTCATTCGTAGACGAAGTAAAGCAAAAATAGTAAGCAATTCTGAAATCTTCCGGACTAGAGAATGTAACAAAGGTAAACATATTTTTTTAATCCAATTTACTTTAATAGTCATAGATATTTCTCAACATAAAATTAACTTGGTAAATGCTCTTGAGTCTAATGAAACTCAGTCTAATGAAAACTAATTCAAAAGAGTTAGGCATCCCTTTTTTCTCTAACAAAACGCATTATTGCTTAAAGAAAAAAGTCGTAATTCCACCCCTTAAAACCTGTATAATTTCTCATCTCTTTTCACCCTCAACTGCAAATCTTATCTTCTGCACTTCTCATGGATAACAGGGTACACACAATAGTTCAAAGGAAGAAATAAGAGTTATAATAATTAATGATTGTCTAAAATAAGAATGGGCCAAATAAATAAAAGTAACATTGAAAAAATGTTGGATATATGAATTTCGTATTATTAAAGAGTCGTGGTAAGTAAAGTAATCACAATGTAGACGCGGATATTGAGTGATGCGAATAACAGAGTGGAAAAACAGATAATAGTAAATTCACGAGTGCGGTTAAGGATGAGGATAAAATGGGAAAACCTCGGAAACATTGGGAAGAAGAAACGTGAGCAGGAATAAATGACAATCCACAGTTATCCACAGAATAAAGTATCACCACTGTTATCAACCCGAAGTTTGTTCAATAGGTACAGCTACTCTCGCACTAAGCGCTTCGGCGTGTGAAATTCAATGGTACAGGCCACCAGAACAAGTTTTCTTACCAGAGACCCCTATAAACCCAGCCGACCGGAAAGATACCTCACCAGGAAATACGAGTAACACAACAGGAGAATATGAAGTTTATGCGAAAATTCCGGATTTACTCTGTGACACCCAGTTTGCTATCTTCTCACATTAAATTAATATAAAAATATTAATAATTATAAAATGTCTTTATTGAGATGAGATTGATATTAGATATTCCCTTCTTCTAACTAATCTCTAAGCGGAGAATAATAATAATACTACGAAGAATGTTGGTATAGAACTAGGTGACAAAAGAGTAAGCAAATTTGTGCAAGAGAAGGAAAACTCAGATTGCAGATAATTAGCAGAAGAAATATGCAGCAGCATAAAAGAAAGAGACTGATGAATACTTCTGATAAAGAAGACAATTCGTCAAATGGTTCTGTTCATGTAACGGCGTCATGAATCAGAGCACATTAATTATACGTATTTACAGCCTCCTAGCACGAACGTGAACCGGATGAACCCTGAATTGGTAAATTCAAGAATAGATAAGTTTGAATAAAATACGTACTATTTTTTCTGATGAGTCACTGTAGTATTTGTTAAATGATAGCTATTAAATCCTGAGCGTATTAGAATTTAGCCTGTTGTATAAACAGCAATTCTACCATATCGCTTTGGAATATAAATTACTCGGCTAGATTGTCGAACTCTTTCCACTCGATAATATTATTTTGAATATAGACGAGCTTTTAACCGTTTTAAAATATTCCATGAATGGAGTAATATTAACCGAAATTACTAAAACAGGTAAAAAATTGGGAGTGACCTGTTACTGAACTTTATTGATATCGAAAGGGAAATATTTTAATCCTTAACTTTTCTTGATGGGTTGTATTTTTAAGTACTCAGCAGTTGTTTGTGTCTTCGAAATGTCAAAATATTCACCTTTTATATACCTGCAAGCGTCACGGGTAATTAGAGAGTATTGATACCCTCAAAATTTTGAACTGCGTCATCAGACCTCATTAGAATTCATGCAAATATCATTACCGATGGTGATTCCGATACACATTTCCGTACTCCAGCATATCCGGTTATTCCTCTGGCTTTCTCATATAATATTCAAGCAGAATGATTGTCATCCCTGCCTTCACTCGGTTCCGGTCATTCAGGGAAGCCAATGAGGGCTTAACAATGATAATTCCACACTAATTCCGATTACTTGGAACCATAAAACATTTCAAGCCGAATGGCTGACAGATATGAATTGATAATAGTCATCTCAAATACACACGGAGTAAAATATCCCCCGAGGTAAGGAAAAAAGTGAGACACGATGCCAAAAATTAAGTCACCAGAAGGTAATATTTCCTTAATGTTTTTATTATCTGCGATATACTTAGTGAGTGATGGACTTAGGTGCACGTACCAGACACGAGTTAAGTTCTGGCATCAAGGGAGTGGTCGATGTCCCACTCAATAATAATTCATACTTGAACTCAGATAATATAAGATGCGTGTATACACAAACGTAAACTGACAGATTAGGGTATGGCTATTCCTTAGCAAATTCCGCGTTAGTGACGGCAGCAAAGCCAATGTGCATGTTTTGGGTACTAAATAGTATATAGTAATAGTATATAGTAATAATAATATTCTTTACTATATATCCACAAGATGCATGAGCTTAGTTTCCAGCTATCATTTCACCTCAATAAACACTCCGTTAAAAAATTCTTTGTTTTTCAAACAAGGCATTATTAATCGTGGGTGTCACAACACTACCGCTTTATTGGGTGAGTGTAAGCAGATGTAATACTCCTGTCCAACAGACGCGAATTCCTTTATCCAAATCAACATAATAGGCCAGGAAAATAAATATAAAAGGCATAATCAATTATGAAAAGTATAATCAACATGTGCAAATATGTTTTATCTCGATAACGACTGAAATTTACTCCTTTCAACTAAGGACTGAACTCATAATAAATGAACACCAAAACAGCTACGCAAAAATCCAAACATGATGAGCATAATTCAATTTCGCAAACTTCACGATCGATCAAAGCGTGCTTAAACACATCATCGTTTAGGATATTGATGAAGAACCACACAAAAGAATTATAAAGTAGGCTACTCACTTCCTAAAACTAATTTTCCGTCATATGAAATCAAATAGTAAAAAAAAAGAAATCAACATCGCTAGATTTGATTAACTGTGAAAATTCATCGACCCCACTGACCAAGAATTTAATTAATACGTAATTCAATATTCAGCTTCCCTTTCATAAATTAATAGTTACTTAATAAGTTAAAAACACACAATTACGATGAATTAATCTCCTTAGCTACTGATATTATGATTCGAAGGCTGTTAAATCATTCATCTTCAAACCAACATACAGCTTCAATCTCCTTTCAAAGGAAAAAAAGTTTTTCTAATATTGCACTTTTCTATATCTCCATTCATTTAGTATGCCACTGGAGACATGTTTAGACAACACATATGAAGACAAAGATAGACAATGTTTGTTAAAATAATATCGGGAACAATTATTTTCTGCCATGACGGTGCGCAGCAGTGCGCTCGTATTGCGCAGGTTCGGTATCTGACCTTCGACACGCTCCAAGCCCCAATCGCCTGCGAACGCTCTTTCAGACGAGATCGTGTTTTTGTGGACTCCTGTCAAGTGACTCGGTGTAAACGCAAAATTTAGTGAACGATTGAACAGCGGCACGCCATCAAATTTTGTGATGGACTGGTAAAATTGGATACAGAGACGTTGGGCATGATTCGCCAAGTGTTCAGGGATGAAATCATGTCACAAACTGCAGTTTTTAAGTAGCACAAGCTCTTCCAAGTTAGCCGAGAGAGTGTGGAAGACAAGCCCCATGCTGGACGGCCGTCGACGTCAAGAGCCGACGACAACGTGCAGCGTGTGCGTGAAGTGTTGAATGCACATCAATTAATTGTGCGCATGATCACAGATCGTATTGGCATTGATAAGATGACAGTGCACACCATAATCACTGAAAATTCGGCTGAAATTTGGCAGATGCAAAATATCTGCGCTAAACACCTCCCTTAAGGTCTTGATGGACGACTGAGAGCTGAGTCGAGTGCCTTTTTGCGAAGACTTAATGCAACGTAATCGCGGCAATTCCCAAACCACCTTACAGTCCCGACTTAATACCAACAGATTATTTCCTATTCCCTATAAAAGTGAAATCCTTCCTCAAAGGACACCATCATGGGACCCTAAGTGCCGTGAAAGAAACTTGCACCCGTACCCTTTAGGATCCTACGGAATTTGCCTACCAGGGAGCCTTCGAGTCGTGGAAAATCTGGCAAAAAGGTGTATACGGTCCAGGGATGTACGTAATTCGAAGAATTTTGAGGCATTGTAGAAGTACCTGAAATAAATCAATTTTTCCGAAACTTTTTCAAATACTTTCTATACACACCTTGTAATTATGATGCATTTTAACCCAAATAAATGATAACAAAAGTTCAATGATGGGTAATTACAATGCTATGGCTATGGCAATCAGAGAGATACAGCAAAACATTCACAGAAAAAGGACCATCGGTGGATTAAACAAATATCCAACGTCAAAAGGGAAAAACTAATTACTACTATCATTTTCCTGATTCTTCATGGTGATATAACCTGTCGTACCTTAGTAACGTGTTTATAAAATATACTAAGATTTTTACTTAGCCGCCAATAAGAAATTCTTATGGTTGAGCCTGAGGCCACAGACTTTCTCGTATGTATTCAATCATCAGAAACAATCACGTTCCATTACGCACAGCTAAAACTACCGCATTATAAAATATTTCCATTAAAAGTTTATATATTATTAATAAATAAAATATTACTATCGACAGACCTTTCGATATTGCACCAGAATGTTGAATTGGTCATGTACGGTTAAAAAAATCAATTGTATCGGTTTTATTATCACTTTCTTGGTAGAAAAAGTGAGCAAAACTGAAACAGATATGAAGGGCCAGTTTTTACGATCTTTGTCATGTTTCCAAATCTAGCAACCTGTAGCACTACGAAAGGAATACGGCGTTCTCCAGTATTTATGTTGGGAGTCTTTGCAGACGCGTCATGAGAAACGATTACTGATAATTGAAATTACTCATATCGAATAAGTTCAGTCCCTAGCATACTTATGGCCAATTATGAACCAAGATAATTGAACATTAATTCATTTCAGGGCTTATGTTTTTCTTCGCTTTCTTTAGTAACAAAAGTTTTGAAACTGTCATAAATACTGACATATAATCATTACAGTCAATCTTTAATTAAGCAATCTCTGACTCCTTTAGCCACCAACATTTAGGGGATTATAAATTTAATTTCCGTTTCATATAAGAAAAAATAGCTATTAAATGAATTGCTCCTCACAGGTTATACCCCCTACTTATGCCGCGAAACCGAAACACTAGACAGGCAAATTAACATAAATCTCAGAAAGCATAGATTAGCTCACACAATATGCTATTGGATGGTGAAACAAAGTTCATTGAAGAATCTTGATTACAGAGAATAGTGTCCCACCTCATTGCTTGGAAGGTTATTCAGCCTATACTTCTTAGTTCCAAGATATTCTTGATTAATCTTGGATAAAAGGAAAAACAAAAAGAGTATAGTTAAATAAGGATATATCTATTGTTATACTAAATTAATCCCTTTCTTTTGAGTTATGACATGGCCTTACCTAGATCTTCTTCGAAAACGATAGACGTGTAAGAAACCAAAACATATTCATTAATACGATGGAAAGAAGATGATATAAACTGAGATAAGGGTATTAAAAGAGACCAGTATAATATTGTAAGGAAGCACGCAGCAGAGAAATGTCGTTTTTTGTCCATTTCTATCTCCTATCATTTCAGACCCAAATATAGCATAAGGATAGAACGTGACAAAGCAATCCAGGTCTACTCTTTCAAGGCAATAGTCAACTACGCAACTTCTAGAAGTTAGCAAATTAGCATATAATTGTTCTACATTTTACTTTCCATTTCGAATCACCTTAACAGCTCTTATTCCTATTGGAAAGAACTCAGTATTCAAACGGTGGTTTTCCGAAAAAAAGCTTTTCCAGGAAGAAGTAGTAATTCTATAAATTTAATGCCTCCAAAAAAGTTTATGCGATGGTTCGTTTCATGAGTGCGACTAAAATGAATGGAAATGCCACATAAACTACTCGGATTAGAAGCACATATTTATCCTACCTAAAATGAAGGAATTCTTTTTTTGGCCAGGCCAGAGATCGAACATTTACAACTGGGAAGCATCCGGACCTGCGATAAACACAAAAATTCACACCATTCACAAAAAGTAACTTTTATTGGTTTGTTTTTCCAAAATTTAACGTGCGTGCGTCCCCACTGCTGGCGGACGCTCGCAGCAAAATCATGGACGTTCATTTTTCATTATTTTTGTTTGGGCCAACAAGCGACATTATAGCTAGTAAACTTGGCTAATATTCCAATCCAGGTTTTAGCGGCCTGTGAGGTTCCTCCAGGAGATTAGGAGTCACTCCAGCGTTAAACACACGTGCTGACGAAAAAATGGAGAATATTATGCCTATCTGCTTTAACACATAAATGCAAACAAATTTTAGACTCGAGAAGAATGTAGACAAAAAAACTTAATTTAGCTCAATACACTATCCCATAAAATTAGGTAGCCATAAAAAGTAATAAATTGTTTTAAATTGCTATAAAATAAATCCATGGGCTTGAAAGAACAATTTGTAATAATATTGTATTTTAAAATGCAGCATGAAAAACTTGTTAAGGATAATTTTGAGAATATAGTAAAAATGAAAACGAGGACTTCGAAAATGGATGATTGATTATTCAAATATCTCGCTTCATAATTCACGCGTTACAAATTCGCAATTCGGCAGACCAGCCTGGGATAGAAGAGAAATACTTTAATTTCATAAACACCAAAAAAAATTAACAATGTGTTGAAACAGAATATTCCAAATTTTATCAATTATGAAATACCTGAAATACTACAAAAAAATAATTTCCTGATATTATTACAATCAAATATTCATTGAATAATTTAAGCCTACCTATCATTGCATAAATATTTGTTTCACAATTTTGCTATCACATTACATGGCGACAGAGGAAACAATGTAATCTTTGATGGTGGTAAAATTAAACTATTCACAAGGTACCATTGGTTTCAATACATCTTTTTCCGCATAATTTATTATTTTTCCCATCAAAAAAATTAATTTTTAAACCTACATATCATTCAAACATTAAGAGCCTAAAATGAAAAAATCTAGTTCAGATCTTGATTTTTTTTTCAGCAGATAGGCTTGCTTTCAAGCCCTAGTTAAGGGCACAGGTGTGGATAGCAACGATGTTGCTGAGAGTTGAGGAAAAGTTTTGGGCGTAAAAACACTAATGCAATGGCCAGAAATTTGAGTAGTCAGAAAAGAAAACAATTTTAACGTGTTTCAGCGAGGAAAACAAGTGAGGAAAGCATAGTCTCAACCGTCTACGATGCTGACGTGATTCATGCTTACAATTGTCTACGAAATTTTCATATCCTCTACTTTAATTAGTGGTATTCCACCAGCTTAGGGTAGGTTGCTGCTGGAACCTGGAACTACACACCACCCTAAGCCCAAACTAAAATATCCTTAGATGCCATGCGACATGTTACATACTACATGTTACATACTTTATTCTTAAACTTTGCATATTTTCTACTTTCCTTAATGCCATGCAAAAAGCCTATTCTTTTCCTCACTCTAGCCGCTTCCCAACATTCCACCTTTTATCACCGTCTTCGTAGTTTATCCTATTACTTTACTATTAATATTAAAGTTCAATAAACCAGCTTTTACATTCTATTTCATACAAATAAATGAAAATACAACAGGTAACTCAAAGTAAAGATTTGGCAATAATCTAAAATTAAAATTGAGTCGATAACCCCATATCATCAACATCGACCTCCTGCGACAAATATGTTGCAATATTCTTCGACTTTTGTAATTGCAAGTTAACAATTTCACCTGTAAATTGATTTAAATATTTCCATTTGCTGAATTTAAATAGGGCTCCAAATCTTTATCACTCACCGTTCAGATATGGCGCCTTCTAATCCTTCGTAGGTTGCAAGCAAGGTGCCAGAAAGTAGTTGAAAGGGAAATCACTGAGTGAGATCACAGTTGCTGAGAAACTTCCCAGCTCCTCCTTCTCTTGCCTTCCCTTCCTTGCCTTCCCTATTCCTCTCTCTCTTTTTCGCTCTATAAAAGTGCCTGGATTCCAAAATATGGGAGGTCCCTCTCTCTCCCTCACTCTGTCAGACAGACCACCATGAGCAGCTCCCTCTCTCTCCTCTATCGCTGTCGTGGGACGGGTTGACAAAGACAGAATTGGTCGGGAGAAAAGTTACCACCACCGGAAGGTGGGAGAATTGGAGGGGAGAGAGGAATGAAATGGGAGAGGTAGAAACGGAGACACAAGAGGCGTCAACAATCGGACCGGGTGGGCGGGAGTTGAGGAAACGGCCACGGGAGGGCACTCACTGTGGTCTAAAAAAAATAAATAAAAAGAAACAAAATCTTCGTCATAAAGATCCCCCCCCCCTACACACACACACACGCACACCTCTTCGCGAACTCGGCGCTTGCGAGGGAAGAGATATGAGGTTGGGTTAAGGGAATCACAATCAAGTCACGCCTGTACCTACGCTAATGAACAAATCATTGCTGTAATAAGGTCGGAAGCCAAAGAGAGTTGTTTTTTCTTCATTTATTACCTTCTTCCCTAAGTCACGGAAGAAGAAAGAAGCGGTCGGCAGGTGCTTTTCATCAAGAAGTGAAAAAAGCTTAATGAAAAATTTGTTCCTGAATGAAAACTAATTCGAAATGAGTTATGTTCTTTCCAGCCGCGGTTCTCATCGTCATATTCCTTTTTTTAACGTTTCGAGAATTAATATTCTCATGATCATGAAAAGAATCGAAAAGCTCAGCAACGAAAATGGTCAATATTTCCTTTGTTATCTAATCAAAAATGAAATGGGAAATACAAAACGGCTACCTTTAGAAAATGGCACAGCAAAACATATATCAGCATTCAATCAAGAAAGGAGAATGCAGAGATACAGAGATGCACGGTAAAAGTTACGAGCACGTTTTAGGTTATGCCGATTTCATGTAGAAATTTTTTTATAATCCTTGACTGTATGTTTCTTTCTTTGGTAATCACTCGGCCGGCATGGCGTGACGAAAACTGAAGTCAATCGAGGAGGATGAATGGTTATCACTTCGGGGACGGGGGAAGGAATATATGTATATACGACTGGATGTGACAGAGATGACAATGCCGACGAGGGACCCGTTCCTGGTTGCGAAGGCCTTCCGGTCTCGGATGGGAGCAAGGACGCACTCCGCCGCTCCCGCTGAAAAGTGTGCGAGCCTGGGGTGTAGTCGCGGGAAGGGCGAGTAGCGAGAAACCGGGTGTGTGTGGTTCCGACCGCGGGCGGAGCAAGACTGAGTTGAGCAGGAGGTGTGGGACGAGCGCGGCAGCGAGTGAGTCGACAAGGGAGAGAGGGAGAGAGTCGGAAGGGGCAGGGAGGAGTGACTTGGGGTGCGGAGGAGGGGGTGAGGGAGGGTGAGAGACCTGAGGGTAGGGTGGAACCGGGTGCCCTGTTGTGGAGGGGAGTGTTGTTGAAGAGGCTAACGCACAGGGAAGGAGGGCGGAGTGGGGGGCAAGAAAGGGGAAGTGAGATATGCGCGAGGGGAGGATGGAAAAGATGGGGGAAGCTGGGAACTCCACCTACCGGCATTCTGTTTTTTTATCCTCAGGAAAATCAAGCGGGGGTACGTGACGGAAAATCGGTTCGTTGCGAGCTCCACAAGTGTTGCTGGCTTCCCATAGCCGAGGAATCGTAATCGACTGCACAGAATCTTAAGACAATGTAACTTTTGCCTTCAGTGAGCTGGTACCAACTTCAAAGTCATCGTCTGAAGAAAAGTTTAGCAAGCCGATTGTGAAATATGACCACGAAACGAGGCAACCAACGATTTTTTTTCAATATAGATTAACGTTGGTTTAATTCCAACTGTACCGGCTTTCCCATCCCGCTTTCAACTAAACTTTATCAGTGATCTAACTGAAATAGCAACAAATAAATCAGCATTGACAGAAAATATCAATAAAGTACTACAGCAACGAATCGCCTGTTATTGTATTGACGTTAATGAATATATTACCCGCGATCAAAGCATAGAATCTAGCGTTAATCACTTGAGAGCCATTTTAATAAATGCCGAACAAACTGGTACCAAAGACGTGCGTGGAATAGTATTTGCCAGAATGGCAAAACACTTCCTGGGGCAAAATACAGGTATTACTCCCACTTTTGTGAGTGATTTTGTGAATACTGATTGTAAAAACCTCAAGTAATTGAGGCACGGCAAGATACGACGATGTCACATCGTTTCATTAAGATCCAAATTGCCGTCTAAAATTTTGTTTCACCTAACTGTGCATCCACAAACAGCCATATAAAAATAGATATCATGCCTAAAAGTATCTGACCACCAGGAGAAGGAATCATTCATTGTCCTGTACAAAGTGGGGGATCTTGTCAAAACATAGTCGTAGCCCTGATTTAAAAGTAACAATTTATCTTAGCTCAAGCTTCATGTGAATTTTAATTTTTGTCTTTTAAAATTATATCCTTTTTATTGTGAGTTTCACTTTAAGAATATTTCCAATTTTAGGATGAATCATTCAAAAATCTTGCTTTTATGCTCATGTATGGCTTCTTTGCCGAATAAACTGATAATTTTATTTACCCGTAGTCGATTTTTAAAATGTCTTCTCTTGAGCGTAAGTGATCTGAAAAATGCTCTTATAGACCTCTCAAATCACCTACCTCTAGCGCTGCTTTAGGCTGCCTGCTACTCCTTATGGACTCCAATGGTGCATACCGGAGTGACGAACCTATAGCACACGTGCCCAAATTGGTATGCAGAGCTGGGAGGGTGCTACGGGCAATTCCACGGTGATCACTCGATGGGTTGGCCGCTAGTGAAGAGTATGCTCTTATTACGTATATAAACGTTGACACTCAACCGCCAAAAGGCTCGCATCCCTCGTCTATGCAATTAGCTAGAAGTGATATTTTACCTCGAAAAATATTTATTCAGCAGCTTGTTCTTTTTTAAACACCCTATTGGAATAGGGTGATCCCTTGAGTGATTAACTAAAAAAATCAACAACTTATCAGTATTTTAAAAAATCATTTCGTTTTTTCCTTTGAACTAAATAAGTGAATAGCCGATGACTATTTTTTCAGAGGCATAATTAGTACTGTATACTGAATTACTTATTGGTTATATTGATTACAATTTAACAACAGACAGCACCTATAATAAAATCTCTTAAAAGTCTCTTCAACGAAGAAGATCGTTAGCGTAGATATCGTAATTTTTTGTCACTGAATCAATTTCAGTATCTAACGAAATATTTTCTTTCTGCTTTAAGTTTATTACATTAATTGGATTCTCTCTCCAAATCAGATATCGAAACATGCGCCAATACTAATAAAAACACGTTTCAGGCGTGATATGGTGGAATATCATGATTGATTAAAAATTGGCAATTTTCCACAAAATAAAATATAATGCGACCGTTTTCAATGTAACTACATCATCGTCAGGTAACAGTTATCACTTCAATTCCAGTTTATTCCCTCCCCCTACTTGCTTTTCAGCATATACACTGGACTCGGAGTGATAACTGTTACCTGACGATGATGTAGTTACATTGAAACCGGTCGCATTAAATTTTATTTTGTGGAAAATTGCCAATTTTTAATTAATAAAAATGCCTTAAACGCTTTGCAATGCCTTTCCTATCCCCCTCGTCGTTGCTAGCTGTGAAACATCTGGTTATCCGCCTCATATACGCACTTAAATGTATTTGTTTTGGATTACAACATTTGTAAAACATAAAACGCACAAACAATGGGCTCAAAGTCAGATGCCCCACTCAACGTAGAAGAATCAACAGTGGAAAATGTAATTATCAAGGCTGATTTATGTGGTGGATTGTTATAAATCATTTGCATATCATGATTTAACAGCCTCTGAGTTGAGTAAATGTATTAATAGACAAGCTGACAAACTAGAAAGTGACCAAAGACTTATTTTATACCATTTCACTTATAATTTCTTTTCAAGTATTGATTTTTTTGTTCTTAAAATGGTTGAATAACTTTCTTGACCTCCTAAATAATAAATTAAGAAGTCATTACGAGACTACACGGTGATTCTCCTTGATTTACAGGGCTAAATGGCGAATTATTCCGAACTACACACGAAACTGGCCCCAGTTATACAGGGTGCCAGGGTAATACAATGAATTTCGAAGGGAAACAGTCCATCAATCAACGGATACACATGAGGAAATCGGCTTAGATAGCTTGGACTTTTCACAATAAATCAGCACTCAGCACCGATTAACAAATTGGAGTAGCACTATGGGTTGAAGGAAAATGATTGATCCGGTACTCTCCTTCAAACGAAGACAGCAGAGGTGATTAGAACTTCTTTACAAAACACCTGATAATGAAAATAGGAATTAGAAAGATAAGTTTTCAAAACTAAAAAAAATTATGAAGTAACTTTCTAAAGCGGAAATAAAGCTAATGAAAAAGGGAATCGTGAAAAATCATATTATTCTTTTAAAATAACGGTGAATTTTAAAGATTTTTTACCATCAACCACTTCCCTTCATGAATTGATTCACGAATGCGAACCTCAATTGGCGCTACAAAGTCATTTACTTACAATTTATCGGCTAAGTTAATTTGTCATGGTTGACCGAAATAATCTTTTACGTCCTTATAGTAGCATTTTTTTCCTCCGATTTTTCTCTGCTGCAATCACGGATTTCATGCAATGACAAACGCCATTAAATATTAAAATCAAATATAATTATTAATACCGGCTGATTTTTTCCCAGGCAAAGTACTATTTCAATCAAAAATTTTAATATAACATAATACCCCTTAATGGTTTCGACTAATGGAGGAATTACTCTGAAAAATAGGCGTAATAATAAAGTCATTAAGGGTGATCATAGTCTTAAAATAAAGGGCTAGGCGTGTCAACGATGGTTTACAGGAAACCTAGCGAGTAAATCAGCTGAGTAGCGCGTTTTTCAGGCATCAAAGTTACCTTCGATTCATGCGATTTGAATCCTGCTTGAATAAACTCTGAATTTCTGTTTCCACGAAATAGTGTTCATTGATTGTGTACTAAATTAAAACTGTCTCTACCCATTAGAGACCCTATTTAACACCCTGGGACAATTACTTCCAACCAACTATTCGCAGGAAGCGCACGAGAGGAAATGAGCCTAACACCTTAAAGCAACTTGTCTCTAATTGACGCGTTTCAGGTAAACTTTATTTCTAACTTATTGAAGCAGTGTTATTTAAGAGAAGGGAGGGCACTGTCGCTTAATAATTAAAGAAGATGGATGGAGGGCACTTCTCGCACGAAGATCGCATGCAAAATTACGAGAAGATTCAGGGTACTGGAATTATTTCCGACACCGTGAGAATAATGAAAGCCTAACATTAAATCGGCAGATGCAGACCATGAAGTTAAAAGATTAGGAATAGACTCCAGTTCCGATGGATTTAATTGACCGTTATAACCTCTCACAATTAGCTATTGCAAAAAAATCTAAACTAATTAAAAAAAGTCTTGTTTTCATTCACCATTAATTTCGGCAAGAGTAATTTTACAAATAAATTCATAAATACCCACATAGGTATCTGAAGGAGGGCTGTCGTAACAGCCCCTGCCACACACCTATGAGCTGATTATAAGGGGGACGGGGGTGCTTTAAAAATTCTGAACGCAAAATATTTTTCTAAGAGAAAGGAAAGCAAAAATAAAGATAATGAGTTAATTGAAAAGTTCATGGGAAGGAGTAATACCATGGCATAAAGGCATTACGATTACATTATAGAACCCTATTATCACACGACAGCCAACACTTAATAAGAAAGAAAGTTGAAAAAATAAATAAGGAAGGTGAGGTTGTTTCTTTAAAAGTTTTTAAACCTAAGTTTTTCGAAAAAATATCTACTAAAAAGTCAACGAAAAATTATGCATTCAGTCACTTCCCAAAATGAATGTATTACCTACGCCTGTTTGTTAAATACTATAAATCGTTTAAAATATTGTTTATGAGTTATCCTTTATTTTACCACGCTAAATCTCAATAAAAATAAACATACCAAGATATATTATTTTTTAACGTCGTTTCTTTTGTTTTCAAATTAGATTTCTTGGTTGTTCCCAGCGAAATGCTTATTCTTCCACATTAAATTAGATGTAATCCTACGAGCAATAGAGAAGATTGTCCACTTTTCCATGAAAGATAAAATTTATTTTTAGTGGTAAAATAAAATTCATTTTTTTTATTTATTCCGCTTTAACATTCCATAACTGCAGGTGACTTAATTATAGAACATGTCTGTTCAACATTCACAGATAGATTATTATAAATTCCTTACGTAGGAGACTCAATGAATTTCAATCGTGATATTCTGATAGGTCAAATTGCTGATTTTATATGGTAAAAATAGACAGGAAGAAATAACAGATAGATTATTATAAATTCCTTACGTAGGAGACTCAATGAATTTCAATCGTGATATTCTGATAGGTCAAATTACTGATTTTACTATATATGGTAAAAATAGACAGGAAGAAATAATATCGGCCGCTAATATAAAATCAACACTTATACTGTCAATAAACCACAAATATCCTGAGGCCATTTGAGATTTTCTTCAATTTGTTAACGCTGTAAATATGGAGAAGGAGAGTTTCACATTAATTTGTCATCAAATTAGTTATTTAGTTAATTTTTAGCCTGTTTTTTTCAATATGTTAACCAGCCAACCCGGAGAAAGAATTTCTCATTAATTTGTTGTCAATCTTGAAATACTGACCTAAATTTTGGTATGCGCACAATGTTTCTCCTTTTTTGGCGTTATAACATAGAAAAAATTACTAAGAAAAATTGCTGGATAAAAATATAAATTAAAATCCAGAGGAAAGCTAAAAACACTATGGATAAATCAACTGACTAATATAATAGTTCCTCAGTGGATAAAGAGAGACATTAATGGATAAATTCAAGAAGAATAAGGAGCTTATTGAACACATTCTGAGGAACAATATTAACTGAAGTTCTTAATTGAAGGAATTATGGTCGGGAGGAATAGACTGAGGAAGTCTGAGGACGAATTAAGAGAAACAATATCTGTTCAAGGTAATCAGCCACTAAGAAACGAAGTATTGGTAGAGAACTGATAACCCGCTAAAAAAAATTACGTGGTATGGTTAAAATGTAAAATGTATTTATTTGGTTAAATAATAGTTTGAGAGAAACGAAATAACAATTCATCATTTTTACGCCGATCCTTATAGATAGAATGTTAAATGTGAAATAGTTGTTCATTTTTAATGGCCAGAAGAGAAAGTATTCATAGATAAAAAAGTTCGACCACTAATCATGTCATGAAATTAATACATTCTATCTCAGTAGCAATTCCACTATTTCGGTGGGCATTAAAATCCTGCGGTTCGTTCGTTCGCCCTCTGAAGAACGTAAAGAAAAGTAAAGTAAAACATAGTAGTGGAGTCTGTGGCGTGACCGAAATTCAATGAATGAGCGTGTGCAGTCAAGACTCGGTTTGGTGACGTGGCCGTCCAACACCTAAAATTTTCAGCATGGTTCTCTTGACAAGGCTGCGTCGTGTCGACCAACAAGATCACGCAACCCGATAGGAATCAACTACAGGGAAAAGGGCTGAAGACGAAGTGAAAAAGAAAACATTCCGAACGACAAGCGAGGAAGGTTAATTTAGGGGGGAGGAAATTAACATAGGAAACGCAAAAAAAAACAAAAATTCTATTGTAGCATGTGTTTCGTGAACAATATTTTTTACTTCCCTCCAAAAAAATAGAACCTGCCACCAATGGGTGCTATAAGGTTATCAATCAAACTCTGGCTCGAATTAAATTCCTCTCTAATTGAAAGCTAGCCTATTTCCATATAATATATTATTGATGGATCAAGTGGAAAAATTTGAAAAAAAATTCGTGTTTATCAGCACTGTCTTGATTTAATTTAACAGCACCGCCTTTCGGGGTTATAATTCAATCTCTTAAGTAAATAAATTCACTTAAATATATAATAAAAAAATAATCATTTATATTACTAAAATAAATCATAAACGCTAGTGTCTTCTGAGCAATACAGAACAACAACATAAGGCTAACAAATATTAAATCCTAAAATTAAGAACCTGTACTCAAAAACTGTGCTACCAACAAACTTTTGAATTCTTCATTCATTTTAAGGATACTAATAAAACCTTTATTTTCATTAAAAGTCTAATTTTTAAGTTATTTTTCAGAATCGGCAATAACTGGCAAAGGACTACATGTTTAAATTATTATCGGGGATAGTTGGAGAAATAAAGCTCCTCATTTCCTCGCTAAGCATTGACTACGGCTATGCAAACACGATTTTGGCTATATAGAAAAATTGATATTGATTTCAAATAAGAAATGTAAATATTGAGTTTGACGAAATTAGAAGACTTTTTTAAAGCGATGTATGTAACTAAAATGAGATCCAGGGTACAAATGGTACGTTATCAATATCGATAAAATGCCATTCGTCCTATACATATTCGAATAATTTCTAAAAGCTTCAAAATTACTGAAACTGGAAAAATTAAAACTGATAAAAAAGGGACAAAAACACTCTTTCCCGTAAAACTTTTTCCCATTCCAAGAAATAACTTGATTTCAAATATTAATTGAAGAAAATCCAACCGTATTCTCGAAGACGTCCCTATAGATGTAAAATTTACGGCCACCTCATAAAAGTTCCCCGAAGTACCTGGCTTACGTTGGTATTCTAAGACCTGCTGAGGTCCCATAAAACCATGTTCATGAGGACGGTCTTGTACAACTTCAAAGTGGAGGGGGGCAGCACGCAGCCTCACTAACATGATCAATTGTAAAGCATCTAAAAAATGCCTTGATAAAACGTTGAAAAACAATATTCAAGAGAAAATTAAAACAGTAGTGGAACCATAAGTGAGGGTTCACCAAGGGGATTTGTTTTTAGGACGCCAGATTAAATGCATTATTACAGCATGTGCTCGTCTACACAGTATTTTCCAATTCAACATATCTCTTTTTCGAAATTGATCAGCGATTCCACTGCACAGAAGGCCGTTTAGATAATACTTCCTCTCTTTTCTCAGGAAATTAAACCCCCTAGCAATGGAAGTAGCTCTTGCCATTGAAGAAGTACTCTGAGACTCCGTATTGCTTTAAGATCTATAATTTTGATAGAAAATGGGAATTTTTTGAATAAATACTACGTAAAATGCTATAATGATAATTAAATTAAGATTTTACGAACATAGGTGAAAACCGTAATTTCTTGATTACTAGTATAGTAAATCTTGTTTCTTTTGTGAATAATTACAAATTATAGATTTATAATGTTGTACATAATGTATTCAGAAAAAGTGTACTATTTCACTTTACACAATGGAACGTATTTCAAAAATCTCTATTTATATTTTGGATTTGGTTTCCTCCCGAAGCGATTTTAAGACATAAAATTTAAATACTAGAAAATTACGATAAATGATATGCTGACATGAGAAAGAAAAGATATCCCCGCTAGTAGTTTTTCTCTCAGTCTCTGAAATACATCTTTGAGGAGCAACTGTAAATGAACAACATTATTTCACTATTAATTCAAGAAAAATAGTGAATAACTATCGGATATCCCCTGAACAAAGATGTTTACCACCTCAGCGCATACTTACATCGATCGGATTCAGAACTATTTCAATACTATATTTCAATCCATTACAGAATCTTCCAGGATCAGCGGATGCCGCATGACATATTATTAAATACAGAGCTCTCAAATCGCAGGCACGAAAGAAAGCCCTCGCCCTCCGTTACAGGGAATGCCCCTTAAGTTCGTGCAGAAGCAGAGTCACGTACTGGCGCAGACTTCATTTAGGATCACAAAAAGGATTACTAGTCAATTACAATGCTACAATTACAGAGTGTAAAATCATTTGCCTTGAACCGGATTCGAACCCGGATCTCCTCGATGTCCGACCGAGTGCCTTATCCTGTTTAACTACCGAGGCGTCCTCTTACACTACGACATTTTGGAGGGGTTGTCAAGGATCAAGATATTGTGACGAAATACCGTACATACAATGTCAAATGCATTCGTAGTCGTACACGAAGCGGACATCGAGGGATCCGGGTCCGAATCCCGGTCAAGGCGAATGATTTTTACACTCTAAAATTGTTGCATTGTGATTTGCCACAATTTTGAGCGGCGGGTTGAGGGAAGACTGAAGCCACTAAAAACTGAAATTTTAATTTTCTAAAATTCAATTGTATTCTGTTTTTGGGTCCTTGATAAGATAATTTTTATTTATTTATTTTAAATAATTTATTGAAACCGAATGAAAGAAATGTTATAACTCGTAACTTGAAAGAGGGCCTGGGGGTAATAGTACTCTTTGCCCCCCTCCCAGAATCCACCACGGCACTGGACGAATAAGCAGAGATGAACAATATGGGCACGTGAGTCCATCCCTGAGAATGGATGGACTCCTAAAAATTCTATGAAGCTACGTGGAGAGTAGCTGTCGCCAAACAAACGCCCCGCTGAAAACTCAGAGAGAGCGGATGCAGCCCCGTTTACGTAATTTATTATGAAAATCAATATGTAGTTAGAGCAACAATTTTCACCAAGGGCAAGGTAAAGTAATTTTAAGTAACATCAGCTTTGCAATGCGGAAGCCAATGGAAACGCCTTATCCCGAAAATAAGTAGCTGACATACTTTCAAATTCACTCATTATTGAACTAAATGAAAGGCCTCATGAAACCCTCTCCATTGAAATATTTATGAGTCAAACAAGTCTCCCACTCAGATCTGTTCTCTTGGGTAGTCCCCGACCCACTGAGCGGAGACTACCCAACAGAATGTATTAGACAAATG
This sequence comes from Hetaerina americana, assembly GCF_022747635.1. Lineage (NCBI taxonomy): Eukaryota > Metazoa > Arthropoda > Insecta > Odonata > Calopterygidae > Hetaerina > Hetaerina americana. Next base: position 62,897,439 of record NW_027286763.1, read on the forward strand.
TATCAATCTACTTAGGAATGGAATTTCAAGAGTTATTACACTCCAGGCATACGGAAGACTAAGAACTTAAATAACAAATGAAGAGCATGGAATTAGACGCCTTAGGTGTAAATGAAATGAAATTACTCGAAAAACAATTTTCGAGCAGGAACTAGGGTACATTTCACTCAGGGGTCATAAATGTAAAGGCAGGCGTGCGCATAAAACTGCAGAAGAATGCCGCAAATAGAGTCAAGATCTTCTTGTAATATAATTAAATGATAGTCAAATATATATATATATATATATATATATATATATATATATATATATATATATATATCAGAATCAAGACGAAATCTACAGATGATCAGAAATAGTTTAATAGTTTATACATATATGTACAGTTGCACAAATCGTCGTGTTCTGTCCCGGTAAGAAGACAACAACGGTAATAGCCATTCTCTAAGAATCAAAATAAATTGGCTTACTTAGGTGAATCCTGAATGACTTGTTAACATCCTTTACTACACCCAGTCGTTCAATCTATTTTAATGCTTTCCGTCCATTTTGATTGTCTATAATTGAACATACAATGTCGCTTGGGCAATATTTTCCTCCCTCCGATCTTGAATGCTTCTTCACGGGCAGTCAGAAATAAAAATACCATTTCTGTAGTTTTTCACCCTGAAACGGTGGGTAATGTCATTTTCATTCGGGGTCCAATTTTTTTCCAACAATTTATCGCCCTCCTCCATTCAGAATCGCAACCTGAGCAATAATTGAAGTTGGAATAGAATGAGGAATTATACGTGATCCAGATTCAGTATCACAACCAGAGAGAATGTTAATCAATTATTACGTTTGGTGTTACGCTACGTTATTCTCTGATTCTTTTCCTTCAAACAGGCTAATCTCGATAGGAGAGAAGTAACCATTTCCTGCTAATAGTAATCGAGTTATGTTAGTCGCAGGAAGGTAAATGTTTCCTCGAGTAAATGGTTTTGATTAAATTTCTGCGTCGAACTACAGTTCAGGTTAACTATAGACTAAATTACTCATACCGTTTATTTTTTAAATCAGGAGGTAATTTCAAATTGAATATTTGTTGATTTTTCAGGCAGTGAAAAAGATTAGGATGATGGCGCGGAACCGTTGACTAATAGTGTATTTATGCATTCGTGTATCGCGTAAATAATGTGCTAAAAGCCAATGTAGAAAGAAAGATAACTAGTAATTTCCAAAGTGTTTTCTTAACGGCAAGAAAAGAGTAAAAATCAACATGGATCGACGAATAGGTAGTGTAAGGTCACTCGAAGGACTGCGCATTGATAAAACGGGCATCAAATAAATGAGGAATTTATTTCGACTTTACCCGTTACGAGAGGGGCTTTCGCTACGACCGGAACGATGCTGGTCGTCAATAGCTAAGTAGGAATGAAGTTTCCGCTGAACCGTGTGGCAAGAAAAGGAGAAGCAGAAATAGAAAAAGGCAAGCGTAAGAGGAGGGACGAAATATGGGACTGTCAAACGCCATCGGGCGGGAAGATGAAGGAAGGCTAAAAAAGTGAAGCGATTCCGAAGGCTCTCTTCTTTTATTCCAGTAATAAAACGAAGGTTGCAAAATGGGAAAAAGAAAATAGGCGGCGCAATGGAGATAGATGGATTGAGGTCTTTATTTGGGCGAAATTGAGACCGAATGGTCCCTTCTTCCATTTAACCCATGATGGACGGAAGGAAGGAAGAAAGGTGAAGAAAATACGTAGCTAAGGAAAGAGGAGCAGCGGAAGTGGGATGAATGAAATAAGTGAATGAGGGAGGGTGAGTAGCGATGATTCTAGCAACCATTGAGATGGAATGTAGACGGCATTGGGGAGACGGCCTATTATAAGGTACTTGACAATGAATTCATGACACTTAAGGAGACTGCCTAACTATTTTAAGCTGTGGAGGGAGTGAAAGCTGATTTTCCAGTCAGAACAGGCCACGCATTCTTTGCTGTTAAAAAGACTATGAAATTTATTGTCCCCCCATAAGTGTCTAAGTGTGAGACAACTATGACAGAATCATAGTCGTGGCGTGTTTTACGGGAGGTAACTTCACGCTCAAACTGCACAACGGTACATTTAAATCACACCCTTTTTTCCTCTCGGAAAAAAAATTAAAAGTATCCTCAGTAACTCGGCATGTTAGTGCAAGCCGAGTGGTGGCACCAGAAAAACACAATTGCTGCAAATGAAGCACACGAATAAGTCGACAGATGTAAAAAACGGCAATAATATCTGAACTATGAAAATTTCCCATTTTTCTCTTTAACGTGGAAGAATGGATCTGAGTCGTTATTTTTCATTTTTTCATGCAATATGCAATAATGTACAGTGTTGGATGGTCCTTATTCTTCAACGCCATAAGACTGGCTTTGACCAACTTGAAACAGCGAATGAATTCATAACACTACATATTACAATAGACCTTACGAGATTTCACGTCTTCTCTTGGGTATTAATCACTACTGTCACATGATTTCTCTAAAGAATATTAGGTATTGTCACTGTTCAAAGTCGCGCTACGAGTGAGAGGATTTACGCAAGTCAAACTTTACATCTTGAACCCTCACTGAAAAAATTATGATCAATGCCCTAACCTTGGCTCGCGGCACTTGACAGTGAATCGTGGAAGTCTTATATGATGCAAACAATATTTTTAAGTAAACTCAAAGGGCAGTGATGTTTCTCCTTTGGCATCACAACTATTTCTCATATCGAATGAAAAATTCTCACTTGATTTTAACTTTATCCTCAAATTCAAGTCAAAAGAGTATTCAGTGATCCTAAAGAATCAAATTCAATAATAATTGCAATAAGTTTTCCATTTGAACCATTCCATTTCCACGAAATATAAATTGAGCTGAATGGACTGAGATAAACCCATTATTATCTCAGCCTTTCTACTCATAGATTTCCCCTTCTACTTCCTTGTGATCAATGTCAATCCCATTATTTTCCCTTGTATTGTTCCTACAACACATAAAAAGTATTTTAACTCTACGCAGACTGGAAAACCAGTTTTTGATCGTCTTTCAACCTTATTTCCCAAATTATCTCCCAGCTCATGCGCCTACCATTTCACCCTTAATCTTTCCCTAGCATATTAAGTAAAAACTTGAGAGAGCACTTGTAATAATAGACAATCTTGTCTTAATCCCCATATCCTACACCCGGCCATCCCGATTCCCTTTTCACTGTCCCTTCTTATGCCGTCTGGTGTCACCGATACATAGGTGTCAAATAAGTCACGTATCTCTCCCATCTGCTCAATTGAGTAATTGCAAAACATTTAGTTAGAGGTAGAAACCATGTTACTGAATCTACATCCGGATAATCATGCGAAAAAAATCGACACAAAGGTGGTCACCATCTCAGAGACTGAAACACTCAACAAACGAATTTTTCTTATTGTTTCAATATTATTCTTATGTTTTCTCATTGTATTCAATTTTCTTCCATCCCTATGGAATGCAACTTCGTTATCTTAGACCGAGATTCCTACATCTTGTATCATGAAATAAACAGTAACGTCTTCATTAGCACCGATTGGCATTTCATCGTCAGTCCTAAAACGGTGTTTTCTGATTAACTTACACAATTACAGAGTTTTTAGGTAGTTATTTATTAAGAGGTAGATTAAAATTTAAAGTAAGAAGCTCATTAAAAATTGACGCAGGCAGGTGAGTGAATCAGACATTCATTTCACGACAAGAAATTCGAAAATATTTGGACTTTGGGCACCGAGATAGTCTATTACCCCCCGAGATGGTCTAAAGTCATATACAATTTTACGCAAACACGAAAAAATTAAATTTCTCTTTAGTATTGCTTTAAAAAACTGGAATAAACTTTCATATTTTACATAATATTCTTCACTGAGATACATTGCATACACCGGAAGACCCGTCGTTAAAAAACCCCTTCTTAAATATGAGGTACCTTAAAGTTCTAATATCTCCTAATTTTCTTCTGGCAAATTACTTACCCTAGACAGTTGAAAATTCTGGTGCTTCTCAACGTAAACTCCCTGCAGACATACACATTTTTACAGCATTAATGAAATTATTCTAAGGTCACTGACAACTCTTCCATAGGGAAATTTGCGGATTGTCCGTTACGAGTCCTCTTGGAGTAGTCGTCACATGACGCCAGGTCTCCTTTGAGCTGTTGGACCCCCGAACGAAACCTTAACACATCCATAACACAGTCACCGCATGCCTCACTCAACATACAATGAATTTTAATGAATGTAAAACCACGCAAGTGAAGAAAACGGATGATCACGCTGTTCTTGTACACTGAACGACGGCGTTGAAAACGTTCCCTAGTGGCAGCTAGCAACCCTGTTCATTGTCAGGTGTAACCGTTATTTCTTGCATGTATAAAGAGTGTCCAGTTATTTGAAACTCAACCATATATTTCTGTCTACTTCCATTCCCTAGCAAAAATTAGACTACTTAAGAACTGAAGGCATCTCGTAATTGTTACAGTAAACTTGAGTGGAAAGCACAGTTATTAAAACTTCCAATGGATAAAACTCTCTCTAGATAGGCTAGATTAAATCTTCAATTTTTCAAATTTTCCGGCGATTCCCCAGCAACGAGACGGCGAGTCCCGTCGATGCGGCGGGACGCAGTACGGAAATCCCACCTTCAAGGAGCGTCTCAAGAACGCAATGATCAGCGATGAGATACTCCCATGCGAAATATCCACAAAAATAGTTTCATAGGATTCCTATCGCAGAGAATTCAGCAATTCAAAATTGCAACCTCTCTGAAATCAGTCACTTTCAGGACTGAGTGTTGCCACGCCATGAAAATTTCATGAGTAATATTTTACTCAAAAATCCATCCACTCGTCGGAACTGACGGTCGAGAAAAAGCAGTTTCGCCGGACAGATTCTTCGGCAACACTCTCCGGAAAAAAATAGCAAATGTCAAAATAACATATGGAGAGATAAAGACGGAGAAGGAAGTTCATACCATCAGCCTTCACCGTTTTGCCCAGTGATTTGACCGTGAGCATTTAAAAAGCAAAAATAGTTGTTTTAAATTATAATTTTTTAACTGAGCAAAATTTACACAACAGGGGAATATATTGTACTTATATTTGCATGCACCTCAAATTATATCACATTAAGTCTATGCATATACTGCAGGCACGACTAAATATTTTTAAATAATTGCACGATGCGGAAGCAGCAAACTTGATGCGTCCTGACGGCACTAACTAACGAATGATGCAGAGGAAATGTATTCCGACACAAGTGAATACCAAAACTTTAATATGTGTCATCGTATCATCCGTCTCTCTCAGTTCACTTAACAGGGCTGACTTCAATGTCTAAAGGACAGGTTGACCACAAGTTCACAACCATAAGCTCTGTATGTGCTGCTCCCAATGAGACTTAAGGAAAGTGTAATATTACCATTAACTCCGTGGACCAACTAACTCTGTCCCCCCCTACAAAGGAGCAAATAATGAGATAACTACATAGAGCACGATATAGAAAAAATCAGTAAGATTGGATTAACATTGGAAGCTAATGAATTTGTTAGAAACATAACAAATGGGAAGAGCGCCACCAAGAAAGGAAGACTATGGGATTTTAGGCAGACCAAGTAAAGAATGACGGAATACCTGCCAGAGAGTATGGGAGTCACCATTAGAACGATTTGGGACATGTGCATGGTCAACCAATCTGTCATCCGACCAGTGTTTTGCTCTTAGCATCCTAGAATCCCTACCCGATTCAGCCACCAATATAGAGGTGAGAACTCGATAATCCACGTATATATTAGCTTTCCGATCTTTCAAAATTCCCACCCTTAACCGCCATTTTTAATTTCCCTCCCACCATTCCCTGCTCCACACCTCCCCTCCCCGCCCATACCCCTTACCACTCTCCAACATACTTTCAGTCTTACTTAAAGAAGGCCGAACGCTCGAACAATTTACCGTGTGAGTGTCCTTTTAAATGTTGCTTTCTATTTGTGTTCTATTGTGCCGTCCCAGTATATATACAGGGTCGCACCCAAAAGTGGTAGGACTGATTTTTTTACAAGAATTTTATTGACGATATACTTACATCGACTTAATAATCTTCAAAGTATGCTCCTTGAGCTGCTACACACTTAGTATAACGTTGCTCCCATTCCCCGTACGCCCGCTGGAAATTTTCTTTGGGGATGCCGTTGATGACCCTCGTCGAAGTCTCTTGAACGGCCTTTATCGAGTCAAAACGTCGTCCCTTGAGCTGTCTTTTCATCAGGGTGAAGAAGAAGAAGTCCGGTGGTGCCAGATCGGGAGAATAGGGCGGGTGCGGCAACGTGGCAACGCCGTATTTGGCCAGGAGCTGTCTGACGACGAGCGCGCCATGGCATGGCGCGTTGTCATGATGAAGCATCCAGCAGTTTGCATGGCCAAATCCTGTGAAATAATGCGTTGGACGTTGGATGCAGACAGACCCAATTGGTCTGCAATTTCTTCACTGGTTAAGCGTCGGCCTGTGTTCAGCAGTGTCCTCACTCTGTCCACATTCGTGCCGGTTCTTGCCGTCGACGGCCGTCCGGAGCGATGGTCGTCTTCAACGAGCTCCCTACCCTCTTTAAACAACTTTTGCCACTCAAATACTGTAGAACGGCTTAAGGCAGTGTCCCCATAAGCCTGCTTGATCACATCGAGGGTCTCAGTTGCCGTCTTCCCGAGTTTCGCACAAAACTTCACGGAATAACGTTGCTCTAAATTCAGATTCATTTTGTTTTTCGACGCGGACAAAAAACTTGCTTCACTAAAAACGGTGTCCTCACTCAACGAGAGCCCGCAGGCGACTGAGGTTGGTGTTGGTCTGTTGCTAAGAGCCCCCTCCACCTTACCCTGCCAGGCCGACCCCCCTCCACCGCTCCGTTCGCGCCAGAGAAAATCAGTCCTACCACTTTTGGGTGCGACCCTGTATATATATATATATATATATATATCCCTCCCCGGACTACAACCTTGACGTGGTGGAAGGGCTTGTGCGTTCCGATGACCCCTAGAGCTGTGCTGGCGGGAGTAATAATTATTGCTCCTGGTAGGGTCACCCATGCCAGATAGGTCGAAGGTTAGGAGCCAGACGAAAGGTAGTCCACGCAGCGTCTGTTCCTCAGTGAGGCGGCTGCAATGGCGTCTGACCCCAGTGGGGCGGCCAGTAAGTGATGGTGTCACGTTAAAAACACTATTGAGGAAGGCAACGGGAAACCACCTCAATTATCATTCCCTAGAAAAATATGATGGACAATAGAGATATTTTGAGTCCTGGCAACCACGGGGCTCGGCCCAATCGGCCGTGTGTCGTGCCCGGCAGCGGAGGAGGCAAGGCTTCCGCGGTCGTCATCCCACGAAACCCTTGCAAGGGAAAACCAGCAGCAGCAGGACAGAAGACGCAGGAGAAGAAGACAAAATTAGTTAGAATAGGAACGTGGAATGTTAGGACAATGATGAGGACAGGGAAATTGGAGAATGTTAAGCGAGAGATGGAAAGGGGAAATATAGATATTTTAGGTCTATGCGAGGTGAGATGGAAAGATAGCGGGGATTACTGGAGTGATAAGTATAGAATAATATACAGCGGTGGGGACGAGAGCCAACGAGGGGTTGCCATAGTATTAAATGAAGAGGTAGGAAGAAGCGTAGTCAACATAGAGCAGGTAACGGATAGAATACTACTAGTGGAGATAAAAGCAGAACCGACGAACTTAGTTATTATTCAGGTATACATGCCACCGAGCAACCATAAGGAAGAAGAGGTCGATAAGATATACGATCAGTTAGAGGACATGATCGCGTGTGTTCCAGCAGGGAAACATTTGATAGTGATGGGGGATTGGAATGCGACGGTAGGCGAAGGAAGAGATGGTGATGAGGTGGGCGACTACGGTTTGGGCACGAGGAATGACCGCGGGGAGAAAGCAGTTGAGTTCTACAGGAGACAGGGGTTAGTCATCACCAACACTTGGTTTAGACACCACAAAAGACGCAGGTATACATGGAAAATGCCAGGTGACTCAGGAAGATATCAGCTAGATTATATCCTGGTTAGACACAGGTTTAGGAATAGTGTGATAAATTCCCACAGCTTTCCGGGAGCGGATGCGGACTCAGACCACAATTTAGTTGTTATGAAATGTAGCGTACGTTTCAAAAAGATAAGGCAGGGGCGGCGAGTTAGAAAATGGAATGTAGAAGCATTAAATGGGTTGAAAAGGAAGGAATACAAACAGGCGGTAGAGAAAATCATGGAGGATGGTAAAGGGCTTATTACTATCGAAGAAAAATGGGAAATGATCAAAAAAGGGTTGTCTAAAGCCGCAAAAGACACTATTGGAACCGTTAACGCTAAAAGGACTCGTAAACCATGGATCACGGATGAGATGATTACAAAGATGGATGAGCGGCGAAAATGGAAGAATATAAATACAGAATTAGGCAAAATGAAGTACAAAGAATTGAACAATAAATTGAGGCGGGCAACAAATAAGGCAAAAGACGCATGGTGGAAGACGCAGTGCGAGGATATGGAAAGTCTCCAGAGGAAGGGTGAAATCGGTGCGCTGTACAGCAAAGTTAAATCGTTATCGGGAAGTAAGAAAGGAAGAGCTATGCTAATAGTTAGAGATAAGGCAGGTAAGGTAATAGTTGACGCAGGAAAGATCCAAGAGAGATGGAAGGAGTATATAGAAGAACTGTATAGTAAAGAACTCAGACCAACACAGTTAGACATTGAAAAAGAAAATGACGTAGAGGAAGAGAGCTTAGGTCCAGGCATACTAGACAATGAGATAGAAAGGGCATAAGGGAGATGAAACTAAATAAGGCCGTGGGGGTAGATAACATTCCCGTGGAACTTTTAAAATGCTTAGGAAAATGTGGGAGGAAGAGGCTATATGGGCTGATCCGTAGCATTTATGAGGAGGGAATCTGGCCGGAAGACTTTGTGAGAGCAGTTTTAGTTCCGATTCCGAAAAAGGTAAAGGCCACGTCATGTGAGGACTATAGGACAATTAGTTTGATATCCCACGCAGCTAAAGTTGTTCTCAGGATCATAAACAAAAGGATAGAGAGTAGGGCAAATGATTACTTAGGGGATGATCAGTTTGGGTTTAGGAAGGGGAGAGGTACGCGTGATGCCATTGCAGTAATGAGATTATTAATCGAGAGGAATATAGAACACAACCAGGAGGTATTTGCCTGTTTCGTAGATTTCGAAAAAGCGTTTGATAGAGTGAATTGGGAAAAACTAATGAGTATTCTGCAGAAAATAGGAATAGATTGGAGGGAAAGGAGGCTAATCCGCAACCTGTACATGTCTCAGACTGCTCAGGTGCGGGTGGGAAACGGGGAGTCAGGATGGGCAGTGTTAGGAAGGGGTGTAAGGCAGGGTTGCCCATTATCACCGTTGCTGTTCAACCTGTATGCAGAGGAAATGATCAAAGAGGCAGGAAGAACTAGACGTAGGAATGAAAGTGGGCGGGGAATTCGTAAAATCAGTTAGGTTTGCTGATGACCAAGCTTTAGTTTGTCAATCAGCCAAGGGGCTGCAAGCATTGCTGAGTGAATTGGAAATTCAGTGCGACAGGTATGGGATGAGAATCAACATTAATAAAACAAAGGTTATGCGATTTTCTAGAAAGAAAAAGGCTAAGCTTAACATTAAAATAGGAGGGCAAAAACTAGAGCAGGTAGAACAGTTTACGTATCTCGGTAGTGTTTTGGACCAACACGGTCAAAGTAGTTGGGACGTAAGGATAAGAATTGCGCTAGGCAAAGAGGCTTTCACGAGGAGGAGGGAGTTGATGACGGGGACTTTGAGTAAGGATGTTAAGAAAAGACTCGTAAAAACTTTGATATGGAGCGTAGCTATGTACGGCGCGGAAACGTGGTCATTGAAGCAGGAGGATAGACGTAGACTGGAGGCTTTTGAAATGTGGGTGTGGAGAAGAATGGAGAAGGTGAAATGGACAGAGAAGAAAACAAATGAGGAAGTACTTGGTATGGTGGGCGAAGAGAGGGGTTTGTTGGGAGCAATCCTATGGAGGCAGGAAAAGTGGATGAAGGGGGTGTTGACCGGCAGTGGGATGTTGAAGACTGTAATAGAGGGTAGAATGTTGGGCAAAAGAGGAAAGGGAAGGAACAGGATAGGGATGTTGGACGGGATGAAGGGCGGAAGAAAGTACTCAGAGATGAAGAGGGACCTGGTGTAGAGTAGAATTTAGGGTTGTGTTTTGTTAGTAGTCACAAAATATTTGTTTGGTAGTTGTGTCCATCGAAAAACCTACCTTAACCGGTAGATTACCTTAAAAAAATATATATATATATATATATATATATATATATATATATATATATATATATATATATATATATATATATATATGTGCCACGGTCAGAATTGGGGTAGTTTGTGGTTTACTGAGTTCTCAAGACATTGATAAAATGAAAGGACTGTTGACCATATTTGTCTGCTGATAGATTCCACCTCGTTTTTCGCATTTTGTAATGTTGTTCTGTGCACTGTACTACAAGGTGTAATAAAAAATGACAGTACTGATTTTATAACTTGTTTATTTCGTCAGTACAGCTTAATCAAACCTGTCACCCTCAAAGAATATACCTTGGCTGACGACACCTTCGCCAGCGTTTCTTCCAGCTCTCAAACCCTGCCTGGTAAGCGGGCTCCTCTTGAGGCCCGATACAATTAGTTTTAATGTCCGCAATAGAGTCGAATTGGCGCCCTTTCAAGGTTGAGTTTCACTTTGGAAACACAACAAAGTCTGATGGAACCACGTCTGGAGAGTAGGGTGGCTGTGGAATCACGGAAGTTCCGGTGCTGGCGAAAAGCTGTCACGATCAGCGCTGTGTGAGCCGGCGCGTTATCGTGGTGGAAACGCCATGCTTTGTTTTTCCACATGTCCGGCCTCTTTCGGCTCACTGCGACCCTCAGCCTCTTAATAACCTTAAAGTAGAAATCTCAGTTGACGGTTTGACCTTGAGGAACGTATTCGTAATGAATCAGCCCTTGCCAATCGAAGAAACACACCAGCATGACCTTTACATTGGACCGGGACTTTCGAGCTTTCTTTGGTCGCCGAGAATGAGGACCTTTCCACTGAGAAGACTGGGCCTTTGTCTCAACATCATAACCGTAAATCCAGGTTTTGCCACTAGTTATGATGGTTTTAAGAAACTCTGGGTCGGCATTGGCTCGATCCAGGAGTTCCTGACACATTTCCACACGTTTTTGCCTCTGTTCATCAGTCAGCACCCGCGGGACGAATTTTGTTTCGACGCGCATCATACCCAAACTGTCAGTCAAAATTGTCTGACAGGATGCAAAACTAATGTTCACTTCCTCAGCTATCTCCCTAACAGTTAAACGGCGATTTGCCCGCATCAAATCGTTCACCAATTTGACATGGTTGGGGCCTGTCGAAGTGGCAGGCTGCCGATGGCGGATCTTCATCTGTCGAGGTTCTGCCCGATTTAAAACCACTCTGCCACTCAAAACACTGTCTTCGACTCATTGCTTCATTAACAAAGGCTTGCTGAATCATTCCAAATGTCTGCGTAGCACTTTTACCAAGTTGGAAACAAAATTTCACGCGCACGCGCTGTTCCTCTAGATCCTTCATTGGTACCGTTGTACGCGGCGACGAAAGGGTTAAGACACGTACCACTGTTGCTACGTGACGACTCGACGTAAACAAACACAGTGTCGGATGAGTCGCTAGATGGCACACTGTGTCTCGTTTCGATCCATTGAACGGTTTGCGCAGAATAAAATCAGTACGATCTTTTGTTGATCACACATTGTATATGACTTGTTTTGTCCGCTGACCAAGTGAATTAAGCATTACTATTATTATTGTACCTGCTTACGTGACTGAATTGTTGGTTCACATCCTTCCTTCTATTATAACCCTATGTGTAATCCATACCAATTCATTTACAAAATATGAAAATATATTTAAAATATTTTTCCCCCAAACTTAAATTTTACATTATTTCCTGGTACTCTTAATAGTGTTGTCACTTTTTAGAATGAGATGGAGTGTGCCGAATTTCATATCAAGACAGCACATTTTAACAAAACAATGGGACTAACAAATGCATTAAGTAAAAAATTATTTATCCAAAAGGTTAAGGGGAGCTGAAATGTTCAAGAATGTGTGATTTTTTTACCAAGGCTGAAACCCCTGCTTCAAACTAATATCAAAACTTAACATAATAAGTTTATATGCATTATAATCAGAGTGCCCACAACCAAGAAATCCTTCAAGTTCTCTAGGAAATATTTTCAGGTCTCCAAGGTGCTCCACATACCTAAACAAGTAGGTATATGGGAAAATATTGGCCTTGCGTAAATAATTTTGTAATAATTAAGGTCTAAGAAATGAAAAGGAATAGCTGATATAGTCTGATCATAATATTGGACATGTGGAGAGAAATTCTGTCAATGCTGTAAAAAACCATAAACACAGTCATCAACCCAAAGGTCAGTTCGGGAGGAGATGTTAGAGTTTGCCCAGGACAAAGCCCAACGGTTGTGAAATTCTTACATCAGGGTACGTGGGGGAAGTTATTTTCACTGTGCCGGTTACAGTTTCCCAGGAAGATCTGGTGCCAGAAAAACCACTCAGCTTATGTACGAGTAAATACAGGAAGAATATTAAGAAAGTACACCATGCTGATCAGAAATGCTCTTGTAATTGCATGCTATCGGTGGACCTTTCCTCAGAAGTAGATGAATTTCTGGAGTGAAAGTAATATCCTGAAAAAATTACCACAGCCAAAATTATATAAAATTAAGCTATAGCTGGCTAGAATATAAAAGTAATAGGAGAACGAAATAGGCCCTTATCTTAGCAAGACGTATGAAACAAAATCTCAATTTGCATAATTCAATTGTGGTTGAAGCAGGGCAAATAATCCATATAAGAGCACAGATGCCTAGTCGTGAACTGCAATATGTACAATAATTATATACATATACTGTGCAGCATCTCCTGAATGCATACCTAAATGATGGCCCTTAATAATGGACTTCAATTTTCCTTTGTAAAATGTGTCAAAAACATAATTTCAAAACAACCACAAATGTTTCAGCTTTCCAGAGAAGCGAAAATCCCTAACTTTTCCAGGTTGGTAGGCACCCTGGTAATGTAAAATGTTGTACTAAGAGCCATTTCATGCTGTAATGAAATGCAATTTATTAAGAGTTAGTGACTTATCTCTTAGAATCATTTTGAATGAAACAGGACAGTACACTTGTATTACCAAGGAGTCCTGGTCCATTTGTATTACACAAGGCTTCAGAATTGTTTTAAAGTCAAATAAACCTATAATCCATAATCCAAGTCTATGAGAAACACCATAATTTCTATTCAATTGTTTCTGGCTCAACCTTGTGGAAATTCATTTTAATGAAATTAAGAATACAAAGTAACTTTCCACTGTCCTTTATTAGCGTACAACCGGTTTCAACGCTCAAGCGTCAATATCAGGTACAAAATAAATCAGTCGCAGTTCACTTATATACCAATCATGAGGGAGAGGAGGGGTGGGTGAGAGAGGGGGACGAGGAGGAGGCGAAAGAAAATGGAGTTGCGATTGGCGTTGATGGGGAGGGGGAAGAGGGGTGTTAAGTGTCAGGACAGGTGTTTGGTTGGTTTAGAGTGGGGTGGGGTGGGGTGGGTGGGGGGGTTTGTCGGGTCTATCTGTGAGGGAAAGAGGTACTTCCAGGATTGGAGAGAGGTATTCAAACAATAAATCATTAACCACATGACCCGTTTTTAAGTTCTTTCTGATTTCAAATTCTTCCCACTTGTCCATCCTCATTCCTTTTTCACTCTTGTGTAACAGTTCTGGGTTGAAAACACTCCCATGGTTTTCTTCCCATATATGTTTAGTGAAGTGCGATTGTTTTAGGTCACAAGTTCTAAAACAGCGTTTATGCTCCTCCGCCCGTGTCTTTAATGACCTCCCCGTTTGACCTATATATATAGCAACACAGTCCCCACAAGTTAACTTATACACACCACTTTTATTTTGCGTATATATTTTGTCTTTAGTGTTATTCAAGAATGATTTTAAATTATTATTATAATAAAAAGCTATTCGAAATTTCTCTCTAGGAAAAAGGTTGGCTAACTTCTGTGAAATTAAACCATAATATGGGAGTTTGCACCATTTGTAACCTATTTCCTCCGTATTAATAGGTTTGAACAAAAGATTGCGTGCTTTGGAGGAACATTTTCTTTGTAGCATTTTGTCCACTAAATTTTCTTTGTAACCATTTTTCATTGCTAAACCTTTAATCGTTTTGAGTTCTTTAGCAAAATTACTTTTGGAAAGGGAGATGGCTAACAGTCTGTTTAAAAGGAAATGAAAAGTGGAAAGCTAATGCGATATGTGATGATGGGAGTTGGAGGGGATGATGTGGTCTGTGGTGGTACTTTTCCGAAAAATTGCAAAATCAAAGTCCCTTCCCTTTCTCAACACTGTGATATCTAAAAAATTTAATTGATTATTCTGTTCTTTCTCACAAGTGAACTTGATACTTTCGCATTGGAAATTCAGGTTGTTCATAAACTTATCTAATTGTCTATCAGTGCCTGTCCATATAGCAAAGATATCGTCTACATATCGAAACCAACAGTGAATATTCTTGGTACAAATTGAGGGGTTGTTGAATAATTTACTTTCAAAATCGTCCATGTACAAGTCAGCAAGTAGTGGTGATAACGGGGACCCCATGGCTAATCCATCCACCTGTTTGAAGAAATCATTGTTAAATTCACGTCACATGTCACTTTTGAGATTGTGTGTGGAACAAAATTATTTCCAATTTAACAATGATTTCTTCAAACAAGTGGATGGATTAGCCATGGGGTCCCCGTTATCACCACTACTGTTTTATAATGATAAACAGACTGTTAGCCATCCCCCTTTCCAAAAGTAATTTTGCTAAAGAACTCAAAACGATTAAAGGTTTAGCAATGAAAAATGGTTACAAAGAAAATTTAGTGGACAAAATGCTACAAAGAAAATGTTCCTCCAAAGCACACAATCTTTTGTTCAAACCTATTAATACGGAGGAAAGAGGTTACAAATGGTGCAAACTCCCATATTATGGTTTAATTTCACAGAAGTTAGCCAACCTTTTTCCTTGAGAGAAATTTCGAATAGCTTTTTATTATAATCCCCATCAACGCCAATCGCAACTCCATTTTCTTTCGCCTCCTCCTTGTCCCCCTCTCTCACCCACCCCTCCTCTCCCTCATGATTGGTATATAAGTGAACTGCAACTGATTTATTTTGTACCTGATGATGACGCTTGAGCGTTGAAACCGGTTGTACGCTAATAAAGGACAGTGGAAAGTTACTTTGTATTCTTAATTTCATTACCATAATTTCTCGTGGGATATATAAATGATTACACTTTTAAGTAAGATAGAGATATTTTAAACATTTATTGTTATATATAATACAATCTTATCTTACCATACTCATGTGCACAACATAAATTATACTTTTACGAATGTGTACAGCCCAGAGGCATTGGTAATTTATTTATAAGTATCATAGAGATATTTTCAATTTCTTTCAAAAATATAGCACTTTGACTGGGTCAATCAATGGAATTTTATATTATTTGAATTTATGTCTACTTTAATTAATGACACTAATGTAATATTCAGAATATTAAAAAATAGCAATGAAATCACAAAAATATATTAAATACTGATGCCACATTGCATTTATTCCAATGCTTGTGTATAAACCTCATTATAAACATTTTATAGTCATGATATCATTTTCCATCACAAATTTTAAGTATTAATTGGCCAAAATCATTGTCTCACTCAATAATCAAGAGAATTGTGCATTCACTTTAATATTTTTGTTAATGATTTTGGATCAATTGATAATTTTAAATGCCTGCATATTTGTGGAAATACATTTCCAAAGATTGAGGAAGACATCTGATCCAATAGATCTTGATCAAATCACATGCTTTTACAATACACATAATCTAAAAACTTGCCTGAAAATTATGCAATACTTGTTAATGCCAAGAGAAGTACTTCTCCCTCAGTAAAGTACTACCTTCATATTATTTAACCATTCTGATACATCTCACTTTCAGTAGTATTATCACAAATTCCTTGTCTCAAATAAGTTTTGAAAAGAGCCTCCACTAGCATAAGCAGCATCCCAATCTTTAGGAATGTACCCTTTGTAATAGAAAAACACCTTTCTGATAAAATATAAGGCATACCAAAACAAAATAAATTGCTGAGTATTTTTCTAAAACCTATAAATGCTTTCACATATAACACACATATTTTGAGATGCCATGTCATGTCTATCACAAATGTATAGACTCACAAAGATACAGACTTTCCAGTAACATTTTATTTGCAACTGAAGTGTCGAAGTGCCAACCCATTCAACATCTTAGATGGAAATTAAATGCATCCATTGCAACATTAAATAATATGCATAATACTAACAAGGTAGTAAAATTCTTCCAAAGGAAATATGTGCGTGAAATAAAAGATTTTCTCAGAAATAGAAGAATACATATCTTTCTATATTAAGATAATACTAATTACTTAATAGATTCTTTGTTTAAACAACATAAAATAAAATATATGGTAATATCAGGTACTCATGAGATTGCAGGTGAAAAACCTATATCCAGGTAACTTAAAAATACATGAACTGGCCATGAGCTTTGTGTAAAAAAATGTCCTCTCTTTAAATGAAGCACATCCCATGGAAGTTGTGTTATGAGAATAAAAAACTGAAAGCAGATTCACACTGAATTCTTAAGTAAATGCAATAATATTTGAGGATATATGTCTTTGTGAGTTAATTTTAAGGCAAATTACATCACTATAATTGCATTCACTGAGCATAGCTGAGTGCAAAAATAAGTTTATTAACCTTAAAAACCTGTAATATTCCCAACGTATATATGCGGGCACAAAGATGGTCCAAAATGTACACTAACAGCAAAATGCAATAACTATTTCTCCACTTCAACTCAAGGACTTCAATAGCACTCAGAGTCATTCTCAGCAAATAGACTACAAAATATTCAGTAAATCAACTTGTTGTTGCTGATCCGATAGGTAGCACATTAAGCAAAATTACAATTTGGTATCACTTTTCATGAGAAGCTGTCTTGTTCATCATATGGACTATCATCTAATTCATCATAATTATTAAAATCTTCAACAGTAAATGGATCAAAGCCATATGGCCTGCAGTCTCTCATATTTCTAGTCTCAGATGATGGTTCAACTTCACTATCCAGTTCATCCACTACAAAACGAAGTTGCAATGGCACACCTGCAAGAAAATTCAACATGTGTATTACAATAAAATATTGTTTTAATATCTCCTTTACCTAACTTAATTTCCTCTTTCTCCACTGATAAATTATACAATGAAATGAAGGAGATGACATATAATTTGATAATGGCATCACAATAGAGTAACTAGTAGTACACTTATATTAAATATGAACAACCTCCTACACAACCTCAAAAAGTAAATATAAATTTGTTACTCTTGATAGATAATAAAAAAAAGGTAAATGATGTATACACTAACGCACTTCATGCAAATTATCTTAATAATTTAATGGATTATTAGCAAATATTTAAACATGCTAAAATTTTTATCATTATCCTTATTTCCTGCTATTCAGGACAATAAAGGATATTTTAAAATCACTGACCAATCACTATTTTTTCATATTTCACGATTTAAGAACCAGGTTAAATGCACCAATTAGGGTATTTGATCATTCATCTGCCAGGGAGGTTTCTTCAAATTTGCTTTAATAAAAGTCTAATACTTTTGTGAGAAACTAAAATGGGGAACCCATTTTGAAGACAATCTAGGCTAAATATTGTTTTACTTTCAGCATGTAAAGCTTTTAGGAAATATATACCACCCAGATACAACATTAGAAATAATCTTAAGATGAAAGGACAGACTTTGAAGAAAATTTCTACAGAAGATTTCTTTACAGTTGCCATTCACTTTTTAGGAAACTAGTATATATACCAAAGTTTCCTTTCAACATGATATGAATCTTAACATCCACACTACCGAGACATTATATCAGTCATATAAAATAAGAGAAATGCCCTACAGCAGAAGTGATAGATTAGATGCACATTGTCCTAATTTTTTCATTGCATAGGTACTTTTCTAATAAGGAAGTTCAGGCTTGCTTATGTGAAGATGCAAGAAGATAGCTAAATATGTACTGTCTTCATGACCATTTCTGAAAACTGCAGAAGGTACAAAATGTCATTAATTAATGATATACCTGCATTAATTCAACATCCAAAAGAATATTCTTCCATGAAGAAATTTAGCATTCAGACAAAGTCATGAGCAACTTCATGTCATTTTTAAGGGATATTTCTGACACACTATTGCAAGCAAATGCAATGGCTGTATTCTTCTCCATCCCAATATATGAGGGTAATGAAGTCACCCTTTAGGTTGATAAATTGCCACTTCTTTCACAAGAAAAGGCAAAAATTTTAAAGGAAGAACAATGGAGTGGGAGCAATAATTTCTAAATATATTAGCAAGCAAAGTAGCTTTATATATTATATCAGTATCAAGGACAAGAAAATGAAAATGGCACCATGTTAATAAGGCTGACTCTTATGTTCGATATGTTTTCAAGCTCAAGTCAATTCCATTTGATTCCTCATCCTACAAACTACAGTGCAGACATTAATACATTATAAATTATTTCTGTTACTATGTGAAAACTGTAGGTATACAGTGTTTGTGAATAAGAGAATTTGCCCTTTCAAAGGAATGGTCACATATTCTAAAGGGTTAAACACCATTATGAATATTAGTTGATTCATCCCACACAATTGCATTTTATCAATTGATATGCTATAAATAAACATTGCACCAGGCTTCCAGTGAGTACAATATATCATATCTCATATATCTTAATACAAGTATATGCATAATTTCTTTATTTTATCAATATCATGTATCTTGCTCAAATCTTTTAATATGACCAAAAATATGTCAATTTTATTTTACATAAATGACTTATTTATTCCTATATTCAGTGAAACTTATTTTATAATGTATGCTACTGTTGCAAATTTCATATTAATATGGCAAATTAAAAAATTTTCATGATTATTTGGCTGATGATCATTTCATTGATACTTGCTTCGAACAAGAATACATGCTCATTATTAACATTGATTGAATCTCAGGCATAAATAGTTTCAATCCAATAATTTAAAGAGAAACCATACAGTCTTGCCCTTGGTCAAGGAAAAGAAAAGCATCCACATGTCTTTTAACTGCTAACTAAAACTATTAACTTACAGAGAATCCTTATACTACAAGACCTCATCATTTATGCTAGCTTCAATGGCAGCTGAAATAAAAGTGGAAAATAAAAAAAGATATACATAAATGAATAAAAAGTAAAGCGATATGATGTTTAATTAAAATAAATACTCAAAACAAAAAATAAATGACCTGTTAGGAGATTCTAATCCAAATTTTCCAAAAAAAACCATGAGACAAATATTAAATTATTATAAAAAGACAAAATAAACATTTAATGTTTACTCTAAATGAACTGAATTCTACATAATACATGTAACTTAAGCAAGGTCAGTTTTGTGAGGCAGCAATACATTTATTAGACTGAGAGAAGCAAACTACCATTCACTTACAAGAATCATTGTCTTTAGACTCATGTCCAACGCCACTGATGATGCTGCGAGTGGAGGTCATTGTCGAAGAGGTGGAACCACGAGAATGGGATGCTGAATGGTAAGATGCAGATGAAGCAAGTGAATCAGAGGAAGTAGAAGAGGAAGAGGATGCAGAGGTAGAGGTGGGAGAAACCCGTGAAAAAGAGGGAAAGAGAGAAGAACCGTCATAGGATAGAAGCAAGCTTGCATCAAAACCTTTCCCTCTATCATCACCATGACCTCCTCCATCTTCCTTCACTTTCACCTCTTCACCGTCACTTATGTCAAAGTCTTTGAAGTATGATGACTCAATGTCTTCACCCTCATCAAAATGAGTGGGCGGATTCTCCTCATGGGGTTCTGCAAAGTTAATAGTGGGTACGCTTGCATAAGTGGAGTTAAGTAGAAGCTTACTTATTGACATTCATGCGAAAACAACTCCACACCGAGCATATATTTAAAACAAACATTTAGTCTAAAAATTTTGAAATTTCTGGACCAGAAAGATATGCAGGACTACATCAAATAATAATTAAATGCAAATAATAAATTTGCAAACTTATACATACAAAGAAGGTTGGACTCTAATTCTTGACAGAATTAATTAGTTTCAATACAATAATTTCAGAGTGTAAAAAATCCCTTGACCGGGATTCGAACCCAGATCCCTCAATGCCCAGTCGAGTGCTTTAGCCAGTTTAAGAGAATGCCTCAATAGCTTAACTAGCAGAAGCTTAACTCCACTGGACATTGAGGGATCCGGGTTTGAATCCCCGTCAAGGCAAATGATTTTTACACTCTGAAATTATTGCATTGAAATGGATATTAGCGAATGACTCCATTAAAAGTTACTGTTGCGGCATCTCCTACAGTTTCTTTAGAATTAATTGGCTAAAAACATATTTAACATGTTTTGGCCAAAAATATTATTATTCTTAGGGGTTTCCCATAAGTTATGAATTACACATTTATATTAGCCCAAATTTGAATGAATTCTATTCCTGAAACTATCTCAATTTCTTTTTATTTTAACAAAAATTGAGCCAGATGCCAAGAAGATAAATACTGATTCAAGGATATTACCATACTTTTGCGGTACATATAAATATTTTTATATCTGTTGTCTCCTACATTATGCAGCCTAACATTGAAGACAAGGATGAGAATGAAGCTTTAATTTTTGTATTTGTTGTCACTAATGAAAAATTTAAATATAAATGCTTCAAATTACCTAGGGTGCATAAAGATACTTCAAGTTCTGGAAATTATGGAAAAATAAGTTTGGTTCTTCGATTCAGAGCCTTGCTACACTGTCCTAAAAATACGCAAACTGAGGCCATTAAAACTTCATTTTTCAAAATTTAGCCTACATTGATTTTGTCCCCTTCAAAATACTCTCCATTCCTTGCTATACACTTATCCCATCTTCTTTTCCACAGTTCAAAGCACCCTTGGAAGCCCTCAGCAGTTAGGCTTTTTAGTTTTGTTGTCGTTTTTTGCTTTATTGTGTCCACATCTTCCCTAAGATGTCCCCTCACCACATTTTTGCATTTTGGGAAAAGGAAAAAAGTTGCAGGGGGCAAGATCTGGTGAATAAGGAGGATGATCAAGGATGGTGATTGAATTTTTTCCCAGAAACTGGCAAACAATCAATGCTGAATGTGCAGGGGCATTGTCATGGTGAAGGATCCATCCATGACGTTCCGTTAAAATAGTGTGCACTGTTGATTTTCCTAAAATTCATCAGCTATCATTCAGACAGTTTTTCGATGATCAGTAAGGACAAGGGACCTTGCACGATCAATGTTGTCATCAACACAGGTGGTTGAAGGTCGTCCCGGCCTTGCATCATCCATGGCATTTTGTCAGTCATCTTTAAAATGCTTAATCCACTTGAAAATGGAGGTTTTCTTCAGAGCATTATCACCATAAACAGCTGTCAACATTTTAGTAATTTCTTGATATCTTTTACCGCTCTTCACCAGAACACTTGATGCTGATTCGCTGCTCCATAATTTAGTAAATTTTCATTTTTGAAATACAGTAAAAACAAGGACAACAGAAACTGACATAACTGGCACCATGCGCACAGCTCGATGACCTGCCAAGCACAAACGACTCATTGGGTCTCAGGCAACTAGCCCCGCTAGCGGGTGGGGCTATTTGCCTCAGACCCAATGAATCCACGTCATGGCCGCCAGATTGCACCTGTTCACGCATTCCTTGCACAGACCATGCATAATCAAATATGGTTTTTGGTATTCAGCTTCATGTGCATTAGTTCAAGAAAAAATATAAAATAGAATCTTGATTAAAAGTATACTCAGCACACTAATTTAAAAAGATAAGATGCAATAAAAATATAGATGGGAGTCCCAAACGAGTGACCTATGATTCCACTACACAATGCTTTACCCTCTTGTCCACCGACCAGTTGAGAAACAGAGCAATGGTAAATTAGAGTATTAACTTCATTAATGATAATGTGATGGGCAACTTGACAAATATCCAGAGAAGTCAGCACAAACAGACTACATTGGAAAGGTTCTTTCTAGTAGAAAAATTGGAAAGTGATCAAAAACTGTAACTCAGTAATTTTAAGATGCAGTCATCAACCCTCCTCACTAAGATGCAGTAAATTTAATTTTGATTTAATTATGAAGTATTTACACATGTCATATTTTGCATTCATGCTTTAATTTATTATTTAGGGCACCAAATTTTGTTAGTTGTGCATTTTCTGTTTATTAAGTTTATCAAAACGACTTTGTTTTGGGTCTGGGAATTGACTAATTTACTTTCTACTACTTCTAACTGGGAAAAGTGATTCAGACTTAAACAATTCAGTTTGAACAGCCTCTTAAACAAATTAAATTTGAAGTATAAGTCTTCACTATAATTAAAAAGTTATGATGCTAGTAACATTTTTATTGGGGGGAAACTATACAATCCAATGATTAACTCTTTCTATAAACATCAGTCCAAACTAACTTCCAAAATATTCTTCAAAATTCACATTACAAGATTTTCCCATTCCCAGTTTTTGAGTATTGTTGGTTACCCTTTCATCCCCATTCTAATTTTCTTTCTCTGCACATATATCACACAAAATAAAAAAGAAATAGCATGAAAACGTGAGGCTTATACTGCATCAGTATTCCCTAACTTCTAGGTAGCCGGACCATGTCCACCAGGGGACAGCAACCATCTCTTTCCAGAGGAGCATTGAAACTACCTAATGGAATAAGAATTTTTGAAAATAGGAAAAATTTACTTACTACACTGAACCACTTCACTAAACACATACTGGGAGATATCCACATTTTGGTTAAGCCATGGATTGTTTACCAGCTGATCCACTGTACATCTCTTAGTAGGATCCTTCTCAAGCATAGATTCCAACAAAGCCTGAAGACCTAAAAGCAAAAAAAATTTAACAAAATAAACATAAACATTGTGAGAGGAATAAACATGAAAAGTTTAGATTTTGTAAGACTAAAATACTTTAAGCCAAAATAAAATATTCAAACTATTAAAATAAAAAGAGGAGCAATATATCAACCAAAACATAACAATCGTTGGTATGAATCAAGAATGCTTTATACCAATTTTTTTGAAGCTTGTCATAAATTTAGTAGTATTTCCAAGGAAGGAAAAGAAGTTTTGAAAACAAAAATTAACAACATAAAAAGGATTCAAGTACAGTATGTCTCTTTTAGGGTAAATTTATATCTGTACACAGGAGAACTTGTTAAACACAACATAATTAATTTACATACACATATGTGATACATGCATTTGATAATAATGAACTATTTTTGCAAGGAATATGTTTACTAGTTATGTAGGTACTGTGAAACTACTATTTTAGTCAATCTTTCTTATTGGCAAATTTCTGAGGATTGCTTTAGTCAACTGAATGTTATGATGATATGTAATAAGTTTATTTTCGTTAATATGGATTAGTTAAGTACAAATTACTAGTCAACAGAATTGGAATATAACCTAGAGCATCCAATTTTGAATAAATACCATCATAAGGACATTGAAGGAAGGTGACAGTTATGCAACAGAAAAATAATTGGGAGATCTCATGATCCCATCCTGGTGCATATTGTGATTTTTTCAGAGGAAATTGCATTTATGCGCATTAACTTAGCCCCAGGCTAAGGACTGTATAGCATGATGCTGGGATTTCTTTCAATGCTATTATTGTGAGAAGATAAATACACTTGTAGATCAATTATTACTCCATTCTTGAATCAACTTATTTTGGAAAACTTTAATTTACAGGAATGAAAATCATTATTATGAATTGAAATAAGCATTTGATGCTGTCATGGCAAATCATACATCACGGTTTACATTTCTCAGTTTTTCCACTAGGTATGGTATTTTTCATACTACATTGCGATATCATTAAACCTCAAACCATGAAGATAATGGCCACAGAGATATCTGATATGCTAAAAAATCTATCTGGATTTAGATTTTAGAGATAGGAACTCAAATGGATTTAATATAAATTTCATAAGACCAACAATTATCAGTGTGATATTTTAATTTAATCCCTATAAGGAATACCGAGGAAAAATTTTTAATGTAAATACGATGCATGTTTGGATACATCTGAACGAAGTAGATTTTCTAAAAAAGGCAATTATTATTTCACTCAAACTGTGTACAGTCCTCAAAAGATGGCTAAAATAAGGGGTGCATCTTATGTGCCAGTACTTAAAATCACTAGCTTAACTTGATGTCTATAGCTTCTGGTTTTTATTAACACAGGTTTTTAAGTAACCTATTACATTTTCTCTTTTGGTGACAGTGGTTACAAATACATGTTCCATTACTTTTTCGGGTCCACAATAATAAGTTGCATGATATAATTTTTTCTTTACTCTGAAAGAGGGAGTATTCATGTAAATGAGTTTACATCCACTGACATCTAAAGTTACAATTTCTCTAATATGTGTAAGTTTGCGTCATTTGATTAGGCAAAAGCTGATGAAATCATGTATTCTATTTGGATGTGAATGATGCAACTCTCACCTTAAAACTAAGCTCCCTTTGGGTGTACAATAGCAATAAATCCACATTCTTCATTTCTGCACGAATTTTAATAATGCACTATTGGTCATATTTGACCCTTGTATGTGAATTCATCATTCAAATGAAGGGGGGAAGGGGGGGTTGGCGTATTAGCCAGCATGGTCAACACCAGATGGCCATGAGCCTATTTCACATGTTCTATCACGAATAATCGCAATTATCACAGTTGCACATCAATGAAAACATAGAAACAGCAGGGTGTTACTTTGTTTTCAAATAATGGGATGTATATTTTAATGAAATATTTTTTAATAAATCATCAACGTTATTCGTATGTTTGAGATTACATGGCAGAGCATGGCTAAAAAAATGCAGATTCTTCTATGATATTGTACTCAAGCTATGAATGATTGCATATGCCAAAGAACATGGAAATGGCAAGAGAACGGAATTTTGGAACACCATTAGCTGAAAAGATAAGAACCTGACAAAGACGGAAAGAGGAACTATAAATATCTATTCGTAGTAAACACAACTTGTGATATGTAATTGCAAAATGTCCAGAACTAGAAGAAGAATTTGAAATTAGACCACAGGAGGTTGAGAGGTTTCCATGTCTGTAAAAATGACTATTCAACAAGAAAAGAGACTGCTACTAACAGAGACATTGCTGATTTTACAGGATAAACATGATGGTGTCCCAGATTCATAGAGGGAAATGACCTACGTATGAGGGCTAAAATTTGAAGATGCCAACAGAATATGGAGACCAGATTATGGAGTTGCATAAATTTGTCAAAAATGCAAGAAAAAGATTAAATTTGGAACTTTAAAAAATAAGAAACATGGATGAGGTCACACTAATGTTCAATGTACCCTCAAACAAAACATAGATTCTAATATTGCATTGACGGGTGTGCCTCTCCAGAGATGAATTTCTTGATTTTGAGATTGGAGTCAACAAGCCACCTAGCTACAATATTCCTCATTTATATTTTTATGGACATATATAACTACAAAATAAGTGACATAATATCATTGTGGAAATTCATGAAATATGCAGAAATATTTTATATTAAAAATATTAAAAATTGGGACGCGTTCATTATGCCAGTGAGTCATATACACCAGAAAATGTGGTTATTTAATTTTCATTATTAAAATCATAACAATTATAGAATAAACTTAAATACTCACCCTCTGATACAGTGTATGGAGGATTAAGCTCAGCCTTCAAAGTTTCCTCCACATCAAAGAATGGATTTTCTCCAAAGCACAATACATACAGTGTCACACCCATTGACCACATCTCAAGCTCAGGTCCAGCATACCTAGAGAGATCATCCAAAATTCAACAGCAAAATGTAGATTATCTTTCTGGAAGTGAGATATTCATGTAAAATACATAATGAGCACATGCTTGATTATCTTTTTACCAAATAATCCATATTACATTTTGAGAGAAGACAATGAGATAATTATAGTAAATTCTTGATTATCCATGTTAATGGATGCATGATGAACAGACAATTGAAATACATGGATAACCAAACTATGGTCGTGATATAAATGAATATACAGAGAAATTCACCTTCTTCATTCCCTGTGATTAACTTGAGCTTTTTTTGGCGATGGAAAATATATTTTTTCCTTTACAGCCATTTTAGAAGAGTAGAATTACAGATTTACAATAACACAGAACTATCGTGAAGTGAATAGCAGAACGTGTTTTCCTCAGAAAGCTAAACCAATTTTGTAGTCGGGGAAAAAAGATGACTGGTAAAAAATTAATTTTAAAAAAGGATTGCTGATACGGATTCATAACTATCATATGATACTGATTTAGACAATGCAGGGTAGAGGGTTAATGATTAATTTGTTGCATAGTAAAACTATGTAATTGCTTCCCTTAAATGAGAATATGGAATTCTCAGGGCTAGTGAATGCGAGGGACACAATAATGGTTAAGGACAAATAGTACAAAAATTTTTAAATTAAACCATTTAATTCTATTGACAACTTTTGATTTTGTGAATTTTGCAAAGTTTTAAGAAAGCCCAGGTATTTTAAACTCGCATCATTTTAATGCATATCAAAGTTTCAAAGCATTTTATTATCTTTACAATTATAACTGCATTAAAATGAAAGGGGCAAGGAAGAGAGTAGCATGGATAATCCACAAAATGGATAATCAAGAGTTCACTGTATGCAAAAAAATGGACAGGAGGATGTGATGATGAATTGTTATGGAATTGAAAAAACAAGTATTGGAATTGATAGGGATGATCCATAAGGAAACATAAAAATAATACAATAATTTTTGCATGTTTCTTCTAGTGCTAGTGATAATTATTGCAAATAGATTTGATGCCATTATTTATTTTACTTCAGGATTTCAATGGAAATAAATACATATTTTGAGATTCCTTGTAAACATTTTGTTCATTTTCTAAATGTTGTACATATTTATAAGTGACAGATTTTTTGTGCATACAGTAATTCAAAAATATTAACCCAAGGAGGGTAAAATTTTATATTTAACATTTTTTTAGAAGGGTAGATTAACTATTTGATTTTTTTTGCCCACTAGAAGTGAAGGTTTCATAATTTTTCTAATATACTTTGATCGTGCTCTGATAATTAAAAACCATTAAAAAAAGAATGGATAATCAGAAAACTATTTTCTTGAAGCACTACTGCAATCAACCAATAAAATACAGAAGCACATTTAACTTCAATTCTTATTTAAAATGATTTCAATTCCCATGAAACATCAATATATTTTTCCATAACAATGGAGGAAGTTAGTTATCCCTCTCAGCATGAGACTTAAATCATTATAACTGTAAATAATTATAATTTTGAATAATTAGAATTTATCTGCATAAATCTTATACCCAATATAAGTAGTGAGGTAAGACCTTTCTTCTTTTACAAGAAGGTATGATAAAATTTTAGTAATTACCAAGAAATAACCAAGATGCCTGGATAAAATTAACTGGGCATATTAATTGTTCCTAATGTACATAATGTTGTATATTATAACTATTGCAATTTTTTTTGCTTAAGGAAGCAGTAATTGAAGTAAAAAGCAGTATGGAGAAGAAAGAGGCTTGCAGTGTGATTTATTTACATGATTTGTTACAATGTCTGCTGGGAAGGTCATGCAGTTTTTTGGGACTGTTGAAGAGTCATCTCAGCAGACTACCTACAGAAGGGCGAGATCACTGGGGCTTATTACTTCACAATGCAGAACAAATTGTTCTGAAGAAGAAACAGTGAGATATAATCACCAAAGACATCTGTCTTCTTGCCCACAATGCATCTGCTCACTCATCTCGTGCAGTGGTTGAAGAATCAAAGCTATGTGGCTTTGAAATTTTGCCAAATCTATCTTATTCTCCCAATTTCCCCTCAAGCAACTTGTTCTAATTCCCAGAAATCAAAAAACTTTTTCAGGATTGGAGATATGACAACACAAATGACCTCATTGAAGTGGTGAAACAATGGTTCTCAACAGACTACCTAGATAAGGGCGAGATCACTGGTTCTAAAATTACAACCTTTGAAGGGCGATATCAATTCTACAATTACAACCTTCGAAAGTTCCAGAAACAAGGAGAAATATATAACTGTGGACACCTCAGGGCATCAATTCCCAACTTTTGCAGATTTTGTTACATTTTTTCATATTTTTCTGCTAAACCTTTCCACCCTAATAAATATTCTGCCATGAAAACTGAAAGCAATTATCCAAAATTTTAATACTTAAAATATATACACTGAATTTTTTCATGGATTTTTTATTGCTTCACTGATAATTAATAATGAGCCATTTCTACCAAATGAATTTGTATTCAAATCTAGGATTATATCAAGGTGATTTACTCATGAGTAGTCACTAGACTATGCCCAGACCTATCATATTCTTCATGCATGGGAATATCCCTTAATTACCCCAAAGCTGATTTCCTTGAATCTGTCATCATTATCCTTCAAAAGTACAAATAATTTAATCAGAGTAATATCTAGCACATGAACTGTAATTTTCATGTGCAAAGTCATTCAGAAAACAAAGAAAATATTATGCTGCAAAATATATATCAAACAGAACTTACTTGTTTCCTGCCAAAACCTCTGGACTACAATACTCAACAGTGCCATAAAAATTGGAAAAGAGACGCTGAGGGGAAGAAAATGTAGCTGACCCAAAATCAATCAATTTTACTTGAAAAGTTTCATTCAAGATAATATTCTCATCTTTGATGTCACGATGTAGAATTTGTAATGAGTGCAGATATTTGACAGCAGAAGCAACCTGTTTACAATAAAATAAATGCATAACCGCAATTGATTTCATACATATAACTTTCACTAAAAATATTTTCCAAAATAAAGCCAAATGATAAAAATATATATTGGCATCATGGAGCTTATATGTTAAGAATACGAAAGTTAAATGATGTTTATATTATGACCAAAATCAAGAAATATGGACAACAACACAGAGTACTAACACAAAATTTCAACCAACCTGACGAAAAATGTAACTGATGAGAGGCTCATCCAAATCAGGGTTTCGATCAATGAATTCAAAGAGATCCATTCCTGCTCCATGTTTTTCCATGATTAGTTGGAAGTAGGATGGATTTTCAAATACTTCCAAAACATTGACCTGAATGTAGGTAAAGAGTGGTCAAAATAAATTTCACACAATGATAAAGACTATAAATTCAGAAATAAGTGAATTCATGAGTATCTAATAGATCATGAATGCAAAAAAACATACTTACAATATTTGGGTGATTGAGTGTGGTAAGGAGACTGATCTCAAGGGGTACACGTTTACCCATTTTTGGGTCCACCACCCATGATTCTTCACAGACTTTTTCTCTGCGAATGAACTTGGTGATTACCTGATGGACAATGAGAATTTTAAGAAGTACAACAAAGTTTAGGAACCAAAAATAAGGTCAAATGCTTCAAGTTAAACAAATATTGAGTTAAAAGCAATTAAATAAAAAACATTTCCTTATTACATATATTTGATTCAACTTAGACAATTGATTGGCAAATATTTTTTCAATACAAAATGAAAAGGAGCTTAATTTCTAAAACAAATTATGCTTAGTATATATCCAATAAGATACATAAGGATTAGTCAAGGAGTATGAAACTGCAATTTACTCTAATCATTTATGTACCATTCTTGGGGACATTTTAAATAAATATATTGGGCTACAGATACATGACTAGCGATTAATTGTAAAACTATATCTTCTAGTGTTTTCATTATGCATTTCAGAATAGCTGCTAATACAAGCAATTCTCAATGATTGCTTCTAATTCAATTATCTTCAATTTTTTCCCACAACAAAGCTTTATGGACAATACATACGAGGGTGGCCCCAGAATTACCTGACCCAACAAAGAAAACACAAAAATTTTGGAAAAAAATGTATTTATTTTCCTACATTATCTCCTTTCAGCTATATACACTTTTCCCAGCGATGTTCAATAAGTCCAATACCCTTTTTATAATAAAAATTGTCTTGCTCCTCAAAATAGCCATTTAATACTGACATCACTTCTTCATGGTTGGAAAATCTTTGACCACCGAGTGATTCTTTCAAGTTTGCAAACGGAGAGTAATCCGAGGGGGCTAAATCTGGTAAAAAGGGTGCACGAGGTAGCAATTCAAATTTCAATTCATGAATTTTGGCCATTGCAATAATGGATTTGTGAGCTGATGTACTGTCTTGATGAAACAACACTTTCTTATTAGACAGCTGCGGCTGCTTTTGCTTGATTTCTTTGCTCAAACGTTGCAATAACATGCATAATACTCGCCATTGATAGTTCTTCCTTTTTCAAGAGTGCGAATGAAAATTATCCCACACGCTTCCCAAATAACCTTGCCTACAGATGAAATGGTCTTTACCTTCTTTCGAGGCGGTTCTCCCTTTTGAATCCATTGTTTAGATCATTCTTTTGTCTCATGTCTGACGTGATGGACCCATTTTTCATCCATGGTTATGAAACGGCACAAAAATTCTGCTTTGCTGCTGTGAAACTTTGCTAAACACTTGATTTAAACATGTTCACAAGACTGGTTTTGCTCGAGTGTGAGCAACCGCGGCACCTATCTTGCAGACAGTTTTCTCATGTCTAAATTTTCAGTAAACATTTGATGTACCGCACTTTTTGAAAGCTCGGTCACTTTCCGTGTTCGGTCACCCATTATCTTTTTGTGGATTTTCTTCACCATTTCTCGAGTCTTCACTTCCTTTGGTTGACTAATTCAATGCTCGTCTTGACAGCTCATATGGCCTCATTGAAACTCTGCTACCCCATATTTTACTGTTGTAAACGAAGGAGCAGACTCACCCAGAGTAGAATCCAGTTCAAATTTTATACTGGTTGGACTGAGGCCTTTCAAATAAAAGTATTGTATCACCTAACAATGACCAATTTTCTCCATTTCCACAAATTCACCGAAAATGTTCACAACTGATGGCTGCCAATCAAATACTAAACAACGTGGCATCTTCAAATTTAAAACATATGCTTTATAAATTGCATACTTTCTAATCTAGTGATATTTTTCAAACAACTACCGCCATTTCTAGGTGAGGCTGGGTACTTCTAGGCCTTCCCATGTATATCACGAATCCATCATCCTGCCTCGAGGTTATTTCTGGAGTTGAATTAACCTTCTGATAAATAGCCAAAGGACATAAGTACTTTTGAATTATTTTGATTCCATTTGATGCGAAATAGTATGTCTACATTTCTTGTTAAATCTGATCATTGCATTAAGAGAATATTACCTATTTTGTTTCTAATTTATCCAGGCTGTAATACCTAACCAAACACCACCTAGTCTATTATACTGAGGATCATGCGTATTAATACAGTTGATTCTAATATGTATATTTAGCTAACTTCAAGTAGAAATTTTATGAGAGATGACCCATAGGTGATGTCATTTGCACCATTCGGGATAGATCGGAAAGGGTGAAGGGTGGAGGGAAACCAGGGTTTGGCATTAGCCTACTCTTGACCTAAGGCGCCAAGGGGTCCGCAGCATAACTTCCCATCCGATGGATGGAATACTTACTCAAAGTGCTCTCCACAAAGCACCTCAAGTAGGGATCAGGATACCATTGAAAAATATCTGCCACTGACGGGATTCTAACCCGGGCCCTTTGGGTGGGAAGCCAGTACATTAACCACCTCAAAATTTCAATCCCATGTCAATTTCAAATCAAGAATTGATTCATTCTAATATCTATTCAAATGAACCAATCCATGCTCAAATTTATACATGTATTTCAACAAATATTCATATTCGGAGTCAAACCAAGATATCTTACCAGTAATTGGTCTGATTTTCGATAGCCCATGCAAACACAGCCAAAAGCTCCCTTTCCAATTTGATAAAGGGATGAGTATTGTTTTTCATAATCTCCTTCTTCCATTCTATAAGCATCAGTAGCATAATCATCTTCACTTTCATCTTTTTCACTATTGATTTCTTTAAAAGCTGGAGCCACTTTTACATTGGCATTTCGAGTCAATACATTTTTCAGTAGTGACTGATTGTTTCCATTGGTCTAAAAATCAAAGAAAAACACAATGTAAATCACATAATGTAATTTATGTTCTGAATGATACATTAAAATTTGTTAAAATTGTCATTAAACTAAAGTTTTAAAAACTAGATATACAGGGTCCATACAATAAGTATTGTGACTGCTTTACTGTAGCCTCAACGGAGCGGTGGATGGAGGTCTGACCGGTTGGCTCGGTAGAGGGGTCCCCCACCACTCAGGCGCACTTTGGCTCAGTCACCTTCGGGCATAAGTTGAGACAGGAGGTGGATTTTTGTGACGTGTGATTGTTCGTGGTGTCATCGTACCAGCATGGAGCACACCGTCGAGCACCGCTATGCTGTGAAGTTTTGCGTTAAACTCAGGAAATCCACATCGGAGACCCTTGAGCTCATTAAACAGGCTTATGGGGATGATGCCTTAAGCCACACAACAGTTTTTGAGTGGCACAAAATGTTTAAGGAAGGCAGGGAACTCGCTGAAGATGAGCACCACATCGGATGCCTAACGACCGCTCGAACCAATGCTCAGGTGGCCAAAGTGAAAAACGTTTTGGACTCTGACAGGCATTAAACCATTGCCCTTATCAGTGAGGAGATCAGCCTTTCAGTTGGAACCATCCACACCATTGTAACAGAGGATCTTGCGATGTGGAAAGTGTGTGTGAAGCTGGTGCAGTAAGTCTTGAGTGAGGAACAAAAACTGTCGCAGGTGGAAATTTTGCAAGAAATTTTGGACTGCATTCAGGAAGATGAAGATTTTCTCAACAATGTTATTACCTCAAAGGATAGCTCAAAAGGAGCTCAAAGAATATCGGTTCAACTCCATTGAGGCGGTTCAAGCGGTGACGACAAAGGATCTCAACAATATTCCAGAACACCGACTTCCAGCTGTATTTTGATGAGTGGCAGACGCGCCAAGCTAAGCATATATCGATGCAGGAGAAATGTATTTTGAAGATTATTAAGTAATTGCAATAAATTTTGATTTTTGGAACCAGTCCCGATACTTATTGTATGGACCCTGTATGTATATGAACCACAAATATTTTGCAACGTGCCAAATATCTTTGTATCTGTGAAATTTGCGACTATGTGAAAGTTATAACATGTAAACAGACTCAGTTTTTAAGTTTCCATAATAAATTTAGCGGCACCTTAAGTTTTTCAAAAATTTTAAATTATATCCAATTTCTTTGCCAGTCTAAATTAAAATGTATTTTTGACAAAATAGTTGAATTTCCACCATCATTTGAAACAATTTGAAATGCTTGTTTACTGCCGCAATGCTCTTATCAACAATGTTCTTAACTTTTGTGATGTGGCACTGGAGCAAGCATGCATCCTCACAATTACCACACAGAGCACTTATGTCCAGCACTTATAGCACTTATGCACAGAGTACTTATAGCACAGAGTACTTATAGCACAGAGCCTTATCTTTCAAAAGAGAAATGAGTGCAGAGCCAATTCTTAAAACCTTACTAGTCCCTATACTTATAGATAAGACCATACAGTATGATAATGTACAACTTTGAATACAAATGACATTCATCAGTATGACCAAATTAATACCTCAAGTTATGTTTAAAGAAATATACAAGTACAAAATATAATACCTTTGCCACGGGCACCTCTTTCTTAGGGGTACTAGTTGCAGAAGTGGCTTCCTCTGAATTTGACAGAGTTAGATCTCCAATATTTTGGAGTTCAGTTTCATCATAATGCCAACCACTAATAGCTGCAGTTACCTCAGCATCCGGACTGGTGTTTTTAGCTACCCACACACAGTAGACCAACTGTTTTGACTCAGTCAAAACAGCACTTTGGACCCTGTATTTAACACCTGAAAAGGGAGCAACAACTTTTAATAATTCCAAACTTCCTTAAATTTATAAGACCCAGAAACCCTGGCTAAACATAGGTGGCTGCCACTTTCTACCTGACAGGAGATGAAAATTTCTAGGATCATTAAAAAGTTATGGTTCATGCACCTAGAACATGGTAGTTTTAAGAAATTTAAATCACATGCTGAGACCAAAGTTCATTACATTTTCAAAAAAATTTTACTTGCAAATATCAGGAATGTCTACTGGCAATTATTACAAAAAGAGTCAAAAGGGACTAAATGAAAACTTCAATTTGCTCTTGGCACTTAATTTCCCGATATTACTTTATTGAGATTTTCCCTATTTCCCTAAGGCATAACTATGCTGGAACTAAAATGGACCTAGGTTTAGGAATACACAGTAAAAATACTAAAAACTAAGCATATCACATCGATTTAACTAGGGTCCACTTTTATGCTATGAATTAGCAGGAAAAAAATTTTTAGTGCTTATTTTTGCTTTGTTGCTTCATTTAAAAACAGCAAATGAGAGGGGATATTGTTGAATTCAAGAAAGCACAAATAACATAGACGTCAACATATTTTCCTGCTATATGCATATACTATATGCAAACTATATGAAAACTAGTGACCAAAAGAAACAACAAAACTACATTAACCATCTACATTTTTATGCATTAAAATGCAGAAATAACAAACTGTAAAAAGAATTTGCCATGACCACGTTTCAAACCCAGTGCATATTAGTGGATGCTCCGTTAAAAATTACTGTCGTGGCATCTCCCTAAATTCCTTAAAATTGCATTTTTTAATTTAATTGTGCATGTAAATCAAATTAAAATGGATAAATAACGTCTCTTGCACCATAAAATGTTCAAGTACCATGTAAAGAAACTTACTTAATAAACCTCCATCCTTATGCATGCCAAATCCACAATACTCTCCATTTGTATATGGACCACATGACAGAGTATTCCCATTATCCTCTTGATCTACAGAAAGAATTCTAGATGCTGAAGGTGTATCATCATTTTGCTCCACTCCAAGAGTATCATCACTTTTATCATAAACACTCTTCTTGACCTTGTGCCACAACCTATTTGGCACAGCTGGAGTAGATGTGACCAATATATCTTCAGACTGATCCATCGGAATGGTATCCACAGATATGCATTCATCTTCACAGGGCTCTTGGTTTTCATCCTCCACTTCCTTCACAGGAGGAGCAGTAAAAGATTCTTTGAAACCATCCAACATATTCCTACTCCGATCATACATGAGCAGTGAACGCTGTCTCCTTTGGTGTTTGGGGGTATCAGGCTCTGATTCACTGCGGCTCAAACTGAAGTATGCCATGTTCAGCTGAAATATTGAAAAACTCATAAAACTCTCCTAAACCAATCAAAATATCACAATTTTTAATAGTTTTGATTCAAAATAAAATTAATAAAAAATACTCAATAATTTGAATTAAGAACATAAATTCCAAGGACCAGTGGATTTTGGGGCATTTAGGTGAGAAGGGAATGGTACTACATTCCAGCAAGTCTATTACATATTTATTATCCATATCCTGTGCTGCAATTTTTTTGCCACTAGTGATTCCATTGCATCACATCTTTTAAACCAGTCTTTCAATTAAATTGCACCAATCTCTATACCAGAATTTAGGAAAAAACAAACAAGAAGTGGGGAAATTAAATATATGTAGATATCTTGGGTTGGTGTAAAATGAGATGGAAACAGCATTAGTTATTGGAACTCGGGCCATAATTAGAGAAAGAAAAGCCAGCGTTAAAGTTATGGCGATGAACAATGAGCCAAAAGAAAAAGCATTCAATGCCAGAAGGAAAAAATTTTTAATTAAGAAAAGATACATCTCTGATGGTAAGGAGGCACTACTAAATATTAATGGATTTCTCTCATTTTTTTAGGAATGGGTCATGATGCCAAACTTCGTCTTACGTGCATAGAAGAAATTCACGAAAAGGAGTTGTTGAGCTTTGTAAAAGTATGTTCATGAGAATAAAGTTATACCTTCCCCATGGAGTCAACAATCTCATCTACTGATGACAAAGACTGTCTCCCCTTCAGCCCCATAACTTTTGAATTTGTATTTCCAACAGCGGCTTTCTCCCGGTCATTTCCTTTGGAACCATCATGGCATATAGTTGAAGAAGATGGAGTCATTCCCAATACTTTGCCACCTTCATGTACATCTTTCTTGTATGGGCAAA
Source organism: Hetaerina americana (assembly GCF_022747635.1). Lineage (NCBI taxonomy): Eukaryota > Metazoa > Arthropoda > Insecta > Odonata > Calopterygidae > Hetaerina > Hetaerina americana. Next base: position 62,934,023 of record NW_027286763.1, read on the forward strand.
AATCTGGGATGATCTGAGTTACTTTCTGATGGATAAGAGAAATATCATCTGATTAATCGCAAAGGTTTGACATCATTATGACAACTTAATACTCCAAAGAAAAAAGTATCTTTTGTATGAAATAAAATAGATTAAAAAGCAAAATGTATTGTTATCCTCAACCAAACAAGTTTTCTTCTATTAGTAATGATTAATTGTGCACTGTACAGAATAGCCAATTTTATAGAATAGCAAAATGATGTCAATGCTCTCAAGTTATCCCTCAAAGAAAATTTTAATTCTATTATTTGACTATTAGAAAGAACTTATATTCTAGACAAACTAAGGTGTACCAAAATACCATTGATTCCTTTAGCTTTCATTATTTTTAAATACATCAAGAATTAAAAGTGGGCCTAATCATAATACAAGAAAACCGAAACATCATTTATTATTGAAGCATTTTCTTCAGGTTTTAATAATGCATTTAAGCCATCGTGACTGATTCAGCATGATAAAATTAGGTTAACTATCAATAAAATGGACGACAGAATATTTTTTAATATTTTGCATGAGAGCTCCTCCATTATTTACATAATTGATCTAATATTTGCAAGATCTGCTACACAATGTATTTACTTTTTCAAACACAATCGTAATAAATATATTTTATTCACACAAAACATGCTTGAAAACCATGTAGCAAAGCCTTCAATTGAAATAAGTGGAAGATAAGTACAACAATTTTAAATTTTAAGGAAATGGATTAATGACAGCAAATTTTTATGAAAACTCACACAAAAAACCCAACTTCATTCACAGTTTAGAAAAATATTTTGGAAATTCTGAGCTTGAGAAGGGGAATAAATAACTTTGCCAATGAATTTTCAGGTTCTTTCATTGCATCAGACGATTTTCCTGCTGATGATATTTTATTCCTATTGAAGGTATATCATCGGCAATTAAGAAATATCCTTCAATGGATACAAATCATTATCAGCAGAAAGTTAAAACCACCACAGCAGAAGAATCAAATCATTCAGAATCTTTATGCAACTCAGCAATGTGAAGAACTTCATCTTAAATTACTGACTGAACAGTTTTCATTAAAGTTCATTACTGATTATCATTCCTCTAGAAGAATGGAATGAAATTATGGCCAACTTTTAAAAATTCAAATTTTTAATGTAATAAATGGATTTGATTTTATACCAATTCTTATCCATTAAATTAATATTAAAATGATGGGAATTGCATGGCTTATTATTTATCCATATTTATTGGTTTATTCAATTATTTATTCATCCACACTTTAATACACAAGTATTATTATATGCATATCAAATCATTTTCTTTACTCAATGAAAAGTGAACATATTGAGTAATAGAAAAAAGTTTGAAATACACATAAAAAGGAATTGTTAAGATTCTACTGGTTCCACAAGCTACCTCATTTTGCAAAATATTTTTCAAAAATACTTTTTATATGTAAATTCTGTATGCATAATCTCCTTTAACATATCATCCCAATTGAATATGTATTACTTATAGCAGCAAATGCATTGATGCTCGATTTGTACAGCAATCAAACAATATCATTAAGCATTTTAAACCATTTATACAATTTATGGTGGAAAAAAATGTAATTAGTACATTTTAATAAACAAAAATAGCAATGTAAAATAGCAAGCAACAGAGAACCTACATCAAAAGAAACTTATAAAAGCTTAAATTGATTAGGTGTATTTCAGTATATCATCTGCCAACTCATTTGTTAAGCAGAAAGTTGTCAGGAATCAATTTGGTATCTTGTTAAAAATATTTGGCCACTATTCTGCAATGAATATTTCTTTGATGTTTAACAAAAAACTCAAAATTTAGAATTAATAAATACTATAATGGCACAGCGGTCTTTTAGCATTATCATGATCTGTGGAATAATGACACTTTTTTAGGATAATTCCACACATAATTTATTGAAATAGGCAGATAATTCAAGTAATTTCCCTTAATATGTCCACACTTACCTTACCAACAATTTCAGAACGAGGATAACCAAACATCATTTGAACAAAATGATGGTTACAGCCCTCAACAGTGCCATCATTTCCAAGTACCAAGAGTCCACTCATGTTAGCAAAAACCTAAAAATTAACAAAATTGCTAATAAAAAGCTCAAACAAATCTTTTCTAAGCAGTTGGAATAATGAAACAAAAATTTAATGAATACTGAATGCATTTTGTGGAGGAAATATCAGCCAGTGCACTAAAAATTTGGGTATGGATACTCAAAGTATAACTCACTCATACTTTTCTCAAATACATGCAGAACAAAGCTACTGGAATAATTTTCACGAATTCTTCTCACAACCAAAAGGCTTTAGACTTAGATGTTATGGAATCAGAATGTATCATGAACAAATATTTTTCCATATAGAATAATTCAAGTTACAGCACACAGTACATATCTTCTTCTGGAGTAAATTTAGTTTATTATAAAGAATTATATCCAGTACATTATATCCAGTTTGATGGGCTAAACAGATGAGAAATGTGCCCATCCGCTAACCTGGCACCTGTGAGCTGAAGTAGGACATACTCCTAAGTACCAGTTATGAAAACTTTGGCGTTTTACCTCCAGAGAAAACTAAGAGCAAACAAAAAGCAGCTAATCCGGACCCCAATGGTGCATGGGAAGCTTCTTCTCTTGGCACTTATCCATCCCTAAGCTATCCATTATCCTCTAAACCTCTACCCTCATAAATCAAACAGAATTAGAGCTAAACCAGTCTCATCACCCTTCATCATCTGGCTCTACAATATGTATTTCCTCCATCTCCATTGCACAATCAATACCATAATTCAAAATTTCCTAAGAAGTAGACACTTGTTTCTGAAGGGAAGAGACAACAATTTAAAAAAAATGCATACATTTTAAATCCAATGACTGCACAACTTAGCAGTACTAACTATGCTAATACTCAGCAAGTAGCCTTACGCCAAGTTAAAGGAATGTTGATAGGAAAATTGGCAATCTATTTTTAAACCTCTTCAGGACCATGAAATTCCCCTAGTATTTTAAAAGGTTGTTCGCCAAAATATAGGCAACCTTAAGAGATAACTACATATTATTTTTAGCTGGTCCCATGCCTAAAGTGGAAGAAAATGATAATGATCCCTATATTTAATTATGATAAAAGTTCAGCTGAGAGTGTAGCCCCTAATTAATTAGCAATAAGTTTCGACAAGAGCAAAGAGCCTTTTAAAGGTGCATTTACTAGCTAACATAAATAATGATTCAGTTTTCCGATTCAGTTCAGATTCAATCAGGCCTATTATAATTCACAAAGTACAGCTAAAATTTCCATATCAGCATAAGGAAGGCTGCTACATACAAAACATGTGAATTTACAAACAACATATTTACAAACTGTGTATATGCTAAATTTCTAGTCTGTTTAGCTATGAATCAGAGAAATTTGACAGTTTTTACATCAAGATCTAAGAAATAAAGTGAAAAAGAAATAAAGAATCTAATAGAGTGACTGGATTCTTTATCTTTTAAAAATAGTGATACAATTTGTATTTCAGTTTATTATGATATGAGGGCAATTCGAAAAGTATGGTCTCCTATTTTTCTTTCATGAAAAAATCATTATTCCCAACTTTATGTAGATTGTAGGAAAGGCTGTGCATTTAGCTATTTTTCTACATATTCACCTAGACGATCAATCACTTTTTTTCATCCTTATAGGCAGCTTTTTAATACCGGCGTTGTACCTTTCTCCCGCCGCGTCGCGAAGCATAATGACAACTGCTTCTCCAATATAAATTCATCACTATTTAGTGGAAGTGTTCGGTGAGAAGTGTATGGACATCAAAAACATGTGGAAGTGGTGCAGGGAGTTTTTTGATGGCCGGGAAAACGTCCAGGATGAGCAGCAGTCGGGGTGGCTCAGTTTGCCGGAATCAACGGTGGCTCCAATTGACGAGATGGTGTGCAATAAACGGAGAATTACCCTTTATGAGATAAAGGAAGGCCTTAATGAAGAGAGTGGCTACTTCTCCACGCAGAATATTGTGTCGGAGGTCCTCAGTTACAACAAAGTGTCTCACCAAAGGAGTGTGTTTGCATCATGTCAATGCATGTCCACATGTGTCACATCAAACTACCATCCTACTCAATGAATTCGGCTGGGATATCATCGACCACCCTCCTTACAGCCCGGACGTTGCCCCCAGTGACTACCACTTGTTTCCCTCTTTCAAAAAACACCTTGGAGGACAGAAATTAAAGCCAGACGAAATGCAAGAAGCAGTCGTCAGTTAGCTTAATGACGCAGCGGGAGAAAGGTACTTAGGTATTAAAAAGCTGCATACAAGGATGCAAAAAGTGATTGATTGTCAAGGCAACTATGTAGAAAAATAGCTAAATGCTCAGCCTTTCCTACAATGCACGCAAAGTTGAGAATAAATTTGATTTTTCATGAAAAAAAATAGGAGAATAGGAGACCTTACTTTTTAAATCGCCCTTGTATATCCTAATTTGCAAAGCATTTTACTTTGGCAACTTTTTAAAGCCATGGGCATTACAATGCTGACCATTGGTCATTGGTATTGTCTTCTGTTTTGAGAGACAATTAAGTCATTGGAATGAAGATGAACAGAATGAAGGGATTGCACAGAATTGAATGGGGCTTACTGTAGCGTGGGATGGCAGATTGTGTTTTCTTACAGGAGGTAAGTAAATATATCGTTGTACAGTTAGTTGTACAGGCTGTGTCCATTCAAAACCTAGTTTAACTGGTAGAACACCAATAATAATGTAATTGTTCAAAAATGCAAGCCTCATTAGCTGTTAACATAGGCTATCATAGTGACTATTCATTTATAGTGCGAGTACATTTAATCTAATGACATGAGTGTGTATGATTGGTTGCCCGTGGAAACTGAAACCTTCTTAGGTAGGATGTACTCCCTGATGTTTTCAGTTGAATGAACATTGGAATTTGGAAAATCAGATTTTGGATTAATTTATGTTGCATCTTACAAAATAAATTTCATACTTAATTTTTAGGTCATTAAGTTTTACGTCTACTCGGAACATGTGATGAGACATTGACTATGATTAGGGCATTCACAACTACTATATAACACTCAATTATTGGGTTAAATACTGAGGAAGAATAAAAATCCAGTATATTCAACTGAAAAAATGTAGCATCATGATGAAGATACTATTTACATTCCTAAATAAAACAGTTTCTTGCCTCACTTGGTGGAAAATCTTCATGTTGAAATTGAAATTAAACCACTTGGCTTTTCCACATAGAAAAATATTTTATTTACTACCTAGGTTTTGTTATCATCAGATGATTGACCTGATGATGTTATACCATAACGACACCTAAGTATTAATTAAAAAATTTTTCTAGGTGGAAAAGCCAAGTGGTTTAATTTCAATTTACATTCCTAATATATTTTATAATTAATTTTATAATTAAACCATCATGAAAAGAGCCTTAAGTCAGGTATAAACATAAAATCCACAGGGCTGATCATCATATATTCCATAAAATGGCATACAATGAGTAGCACTCATCTTTTAATGATAAGGTTCATAAAAAAGGAACATATTATGAGAGATGGATAATGGTCCAGTTAAAATGAAGAAACATGAAAAGAATTACACTTAACCCCAATATTTTGTGCATAGCCCTTGTGCTTTATGGAAAATAATTAAACATCATGCAAATACTTAACACCCACCCAAATTGTGACTAAGTAAGCGATGACATTATCACCAGAGTCAGCTTCATCCAGAAGCAATGAAATGGGAAAACTTTCACCATCCCATGTGCGTCCAGTGGCTTTCTGCTTCCTTTCCTCCTAAAATAAAAGTTGAAAAAATCAGGATTGATGCTGGCTTAGTTTCTGATCAAATGCCATAACTTGCTCTATTACAGAGACAGCTAACAAAATTGAGGTCCCGAATTTTGTCACATTTTTGCTCCTTTCTGACCCTCTTCCACTACTCATTTTGCTTCTACCACCCTTCCCCAAATCACCCAATTTCACAAATTCATCTCTTAAACATCCCTTAAGACACCCAATCATCAACACTGCAGTTGATGATTGGGAGTCCTATTGAGTGTTATGAGATGCCACATTTTCCGTAAACATTACATTTCACCATCTCTTTCTTTATCAAACCTCATCACCCCTTTGGCGTGGCATGTATCTGGACAGTCACAAACAGTACACACCAAATCACATTACAGGCTTTCAATTTTGTAACAGAATATAGATAATACGCCAATTCAGTTTTGATGACATTATTACTTTATTCATCTACATCTACATAATACCCCGCTAGCCGCCGCAAGGGCGTGTGGCGGGGGGCAGAGAGGAGCAAACTATCAACTATTATTCAAGGCTATCAAATAATATATTTCAAGGTGCAGTGGGAAATGTAAAATAGGAAACACATCACAGTGAAACTCACACTTACCAATGATAAGTTGTTTTTTGGAAGTTTAATACTTGGAATCAATACATTCAAATTCATACCATACAGCTCTTTATGGTCATACTGGAAAAGTGCTGCAGTACATTTATCAGCAGATATAATGCCACCTTGCTCATTAATTGTGATCTATAAGCAAGAAAAATATTACATGTCCAATTAGTGCAATATATTTCTCATACACTTCATTGTAAATAAGGTCATGTTATCCAAAAGCAAAATATACCTGTGCAACAGCCCTCTCAACTGGTTCGGCAACTGCTAGACAGCGATTAGTTCCTCCTGTCTCTTCTGATTGCAGACGTGTTACCCACATAGAAACTGGTATAACTCTCCCATCTTTGGCTACCATTTCCACCTACAGTAATAGCTTTCTGATGAAAATAATCTTGTCACGTGAAAATGGAAAAATTGCCCATTTATAAACAAATATACCCACCACTTTACCACAAAATGAGACAAGATGATTGAAAGCACCATCCAAGTGCTCTTCTGATAAGGCCGTTTGGGTTTTTGTTCGTCCCAACAGATCCTGAAGATGAATTCCTACAAGCTCTGAGGCAGGATAATTTAAGAGATGGCAAGCAGCATCATTCACCACCAATATCTGTGAAATAAATGATTTAGTATAATAAGAGGAGGAAAAAAACAATATTCTAACAGCAACGCTCTCACATGATCTATATTCTGAATTGGAAACTATGAAAAGAAGAGCATGGAATACTAATATTTACCCCCTCACATGTGGTTTACAAGATGGAAATGGGTATGCACTAAAAACTCAAAATCACTCACCTGTAAACAATGACCTCATATTTAATCATTTATTGTCAAGCTATCACAGATTCACTTAAAATTCAATACTTAGAAATACTGTGACATTATTAAACTAATATGAATAATTATGAAATCAATGACAAAAAGTTTTACATCCATATCTTAAATTGAAATGATTACATTTATATTTATTTCACATACATATTTCAGGATTAGCTAAGAATTGTACAACGAAAATTATAACGATTGAATTAAATACTAATCACAAAATAATTTTGGTCAATCAAGAATTCACAGTATAACAAAGGATCTAAACATTAATTTGATTATACCATTAGAGTTTTTCACATTTTAATGAATATTCACTCCTGATTACGTAGTCATTTACGGTGAATGAGGTGAGAAATGTGCTAATGAAAGCAAATAAAAAATTTTCCATTGCAATATCTATACAAACACTTACCTCAGTTGACTTGGAGTCAATCGTAAATACTGCCTTGGAAGGATTAAAAACTGGAAAATTGTGAGCGGACAGCGGACTAAAAGAGTTGAGGAAGGACGAATTTCCTTGATGGCATGGAGAGCATAATTTCTGCTCACCTGCTGAATTACGCAGAAATGGGGGTGCAGCTGAGGAATAACTCAAACTGTGTTGGCCATCACCTGAATCATAAATAATATTTAATTCACTAATCAAGAAAACTGGTATACACACAAACAGGAATGGCAACCGTATCAAGAGTGAGTATAAACAAGAATATGAGACCAAAATTCCAGAGGATCCACATAATAGTTATGGATCCAAATTATACGTATCACACCCAAAATTACAGAAATATTAAGGTGATATGAAAAGTTCTTGGCTTAATGATGAAAATGACAATATATGTTTTCAAACAAATTTTAATTTTCAACATAATAACCTTTAATACTAATGCATTTCATCCAGCAGTGTTCCAGTCCCCATCTCTGTACTGTTCTTATGGAAGGGCTAATAAGTGTTCACCTACAGCGTCAATTATTTCTTGATTGAACGGAAAATCAGCATGGAAACTTATGAATTTTTGGAAGCGCCAGAAGTTTGAGAGAGGCAAATCCAGGGAATAAGGTGGATGTTCCATGTCATACTTCATAGTGAAAATCCCTCAATTTTCCCAACACCAAGAAACTTTTGTGGTCAGGTGTATTCTCATGATGGAAAATGGTTTTTTCCTCTACAAACCGAGTCTGCTTTCACAAATTTTTGCATCCAAATCGTTAGAAGGCTAGAATAGTACTTCCAAGTTATTGTTTTAACTTTATGAAGATAATAGACCAACAGAATTCCTTTCCCATCCAAAAAAAACAGATGCTACGACCTTCCCTGCTGATGACATCATCTTCGCCTACACTGGAGCTGAAGTACCAGCCTTTATCCACTAAGGGGATTGTTATGTTGAATCTGGTGTATAATGATGAATCTATGTTTCATCCATATTTATATGTTGATGCAGAATATTGCTCTCTTTTTTCGTAAAGCACCCCAAGTGCAGTTTGGAAATTGTCATCCAAATTCGTCTCTGATTCACAGTGAGTACATCAGGAACCCATCTTGAGCAAAGCTTTGTCATGTGCAATTTCTTGTGCTAAATGTTACCGATGCCATCTTTTGCTATCCCTCAGTATTAAATATTTTACGAATCATCAAATGCTGATCTTCCAAAATAATATCATGTACTTTTCCGATGATTTCTGGCGTGGTAGCACTTTTCGGGCGACCTTCACATGGATCATCTTGGGAGGCTTTCCCAGCCACATTTAAACTTGGCCAATAATTTCTTCAGGGTGAAAAAGAAAAGTCCCTAGGCATATTTAGAATTCTTCAATGAATTTTGGTCGGCATTTAATTATCTTTCCCTAAGAAATTTTATCACTTCACAACACAAAATTTTTCTTATTTCTAACAACATGCACACTACAGCTGATTCAAACAACTGTCTACAACAAACTGCTGGATGGAATGGCTTGCAATTTAACACAGTGTCTAATTACAGTTGAGCCAACATGATAGAAAACAGTCATGTTAGTAATAGTGCCATCAATGTGTGAGGCTGAGAACTTTTCAGACCACCCTTGTATATCTATAATAAAATTTGAAGCAATAATTCAGTTCCACGAATCAAGAAGAGTATTTTTAGAATCTGTATTGAAAACAGTATTATATATTTTTCAAAGTTTTGTGGATGCATCATAAAGGCATCATGTTTCTGTTCTCCATTAGATGCAAAAAAATCCATTGTTCTTCGCAAATTTTAGTTTTAGTGATTGAAAATTGGGTGAATCCTGCAGAATGGGAGGCGCATGGCAGAGAGAGGTTATGATCACTAAGACATGAGAAATAAAAGACACTTTATAATGCACAAACAGTTCATACAACCATTCAGAAGTCTCACTCATGGATTGCTTCCTAGAATACAGGCCTAAGCCTTAATACAGGAATATTCCTATATTAAGGCTTAGTGACTTCTCTTGAAGCCTCCCATTATGCTTTCTGCTGCAGGTATGGACTAGAAGGGAAGAAAATAACTGCAATGACTCTTGCCCCAATCCCAAAACCTACCCTTCTCTGAAGTTTATCAAAGAAATTAAAATGCATGGCTCCATGCCAAAAAACAAAGGGAATTTATTAAGGGAGACCTAAGAGATTCATGGAGGGAGGAGAGAATAAACAGCTGATAAGCTGAACAATGTAATGGTAATGATATAAGTCCAGAACACTCAGAAATAAAAATAGATGCAGACGTTAATAGCTTGAGCCAGGAATACTAAGGAGCAAGACAGAACATTAACATAAAAACATCATAATAAGATTCACACACTTATAATATTATGGAGCTTCACATGTACACTATGTCCAAATGGGGGATCTCAATTATTATTTTATGTGGAATGAAACTGAGACATTTTTGACTCTATTTTCCCCTTCCAAGGTTTCTTGAATGCATATTCTCATTCATTTCTTAATACTATATTGCTTAATACTTAATATGTTATTTACAATATATAACAGCTCCTAAACAAAAATTGATAACCATCTACTAAAAGATTATAATTATAAAACTACCAATTAAGTCTCAGTTCTTTATAATTAAAGTAAAAGAGCAGAAGAATAATTATTATTGGAGCTTTTTCCTTTATACCTATTTGTTCCATTAGGGTAAAGGAAGAAAAACATAAAAAACAGGAGTTAAGAAAACTGCATTTAAATATTAAGCCACTGCAGTAGTCAAACATTTCTCTCATCATTTGTTTATAATACGGCCATTGCAAATAATGTGTAATGCCATCTAGGAGTCACCCCAGTATGCTTGAAATGGCTAGCATAAAAAAATTGCAATGATTTGAAAAATTTGGAAAGAATCTTTGACTATTTTTAACATAATTTTTAATATTACTGGTATACATGCAATTTTTATTTTTTCATCGCACTATCAAAGTTAAAAAGAGGAATGTATAAAACAAGTCTGACTTTTCACACCATAAATCCTGCCAAAGGGTCTGAAGGAAGAGCATAGTAGTACATATTTCCTTTATTGGCATTAAATGAGAGGAAGTACATGTTAGGTGAAAGCATGCAAACACTAGCAAAACCTCCAGAACAGATAAAGTATTGAGACTTAATTCTAGCCAATAGTTTACCGAAAACTCTGCAAACATATTCTCCTACTTAGCTTCATGAATTGAATGTAAAACAGGAAAATAGAGAAAGAAAAAATCAGAGTCAATGACATATGCCAAATAATCAATTGATAGACTTAGCGACCCATAGGTAAACATATTTCTTACAACATTAGAATCACAGATTTTCTCAGATTGCGAAGATTACAGGTTGCCAATTATGCATAAAATAGATTTACTATGACTCATTCATCAGTTTTCTCAAGGAGCTATCAAAAGTTATCAGAATATTCAAATGATAAACTGTAAGACGATGTTGATTGAAATCACCAAGTTAAAGTGAAATTAGCGTCAGAATGATACAGCAAACAGTCAAGTGCTCACAAAGATCAAGAAATAGAGCTGGGGAAACTGCTGTAAAGAAATGTACCTCAGTGCTGTAGGTATGGTCAATTTTGAAAGTTTGTTTCATGGAAAAATAGTTACACTGCTCACTCTGAATGAACTTCACCATGATTTCCCTAATTAATTTACACTCCAGGGTACATATTTGTAATTCTCATGAAGAGTTCCTTGCAGTAATCACATAGAACAAGAGTGAATTTTTTTGTGTTTAATGAATTTTCAAAATAACTGCCACCACACACACAAGAAATGAATAGAAATAATTAGATTCTTGACAAATAATACAGGCATAAATTGCACCTCCATCACATTTTTTCTTGCACTTCAAGTGGAGTATGGGGAAAGTGAGGTTAACTGCCATTCTTTGGAGAGATCAAATCATGTAAATCTAATGCCATACATAATTATATAACAAATACATAACATGGAGCTCATCTATTTGCATAAAATATTCCGTATTAAGGTACTAGGTGCGAAGAAACTTAATATTAGTGCAATTCCCAAGATATAAATTTATTACATCCATCATTTCTATAGCAAAATCAATTTTTAAACAAATCATTTAAAATGTATTTACAATAACTGTTCTTATCTCATCACATTCATCAAACGATTTCCAAAATGTGATAACGCCACTTTAATCTCAATTGTTAATGTAAAAGGCACTCACATCCGGGAAAGCTAGAGTACAACACATATTTCAGTTTCAGAAATTTATAGAATCGAAGAAACTGCAAGAAAAAGCATGGAATTAGGTGCACACAGTTAGGGCATCTGCAAATATATTTATCTCTAAATTAAGAGTACAGAGTTAATACATGGTTTCTGCAGATATACCATTAGTATCAGGCAGTGAACCCAGCGATTCTGACAATTTTTGGTATTTTTAATCATGTAGTATGACATCAAAAATAAATATTATTTAGGGGCATCCTGGCATATATTCTAAGAATTTAACAGGAATCAACCTATATGTTATCCACACCAGGTTTGGAGGTAATTTTAAATATATTGTCATACATTTACCTACGCAGGAAACCATGAGCCCCATCATTGGCCATTGTACAGAAGATCTCCATTTCCTTTCTTTCCTTCTAGGAAGCCATTGGTGAATTTTAAAGACACAGATTACTCATTTATTAAATCATTAGATCTTTGTTACAAACAGTTGTCTCTAAGGATAACTAGAAAAAGAAAAATGTAGCAAGGGTAAATTAAAAAATTAAACCATACCATTAATATGATCCATACTAAATCTTGATAAATCTAAAGGCTGCTTAAGTTGATGAACTTTTCTTGAACGAAAACAACGTCGAGGTCGAGTACTTCGGGGGAAGCTCTGGTTTGCTTCAAAAGACGACAACCTCACTCCACATTTTTCTTTAAATTTTCCACCATAGCTATTCCTATCCCTGATGAAAAACAGTTAAAACACAAAAAAATATATATTTGGAGATATATTCATAACAAGAAATGTCAAGATATAAAGATACTTAACTAGTTTCAAGAATCTAAGAGGTAAATGGCCTTCAAAAAATAAAATGTTCCCATTTCTTGACCGTTAAAGGAAGCAATATTTCTGGACGATTTTACTCAAGAGTAAATGGGAGCAACCACCTTCACTGTAGTTAATCCCCAGCTAATGTTAATTACAGTTAATGACCATGAGAGATGAAATTTCATATTTCAACATCACCTGTATTTAGGAATGCATGAAATGCCGCCCGTGCATCGTCCAGTTAACTGGACGAAGCCCACCCCCCTTAGCAGACGTAAACATAAATAGCCACAAGGTCCATCGATTAATTTCAACACATATACAAACGAGTCCGTAGAGATCTATATCACCGCACAAGTTCAAATAAAATATCACACGGCATAAAAAATGCATTGAACAACTATTAAAATAAACAAACCTTATTTTATCAAGTTCCAAATGACAGGATCTGCTGCCCAAGTTCACTTTTTCTACAAACTTTTCCCATATTAGCTCTCCTGGATTAATATCAAGGGCAGGGATGCTAAATAAGAAAGTAAAATGACAGAATGTAACAAACAAACACTCGTAACGAAAACAACAATCTGGATGGTTACATTTAATGACGAACTGCACATGCAACAATTTCATTTTTATTGTTCAGCTGAAGATTGTCGATTCACTCCTCATCCTATGTTGTAGAATTATTACCTACCCGAGGTATTGCCTAAAATGTTGTTTGATTTGAGGATATTGGGGTCCTAAACATTTACCCCGTTGTCGCAGTTGAAAATATTATTGATATAAGCCTACGAAAAAATAATGTGCCTTTACGACTGATGAAGACAACTGCGCATGCACTAACCTAACCAAAGCAGAACATTGCAGAGGTAATTAACTATTCAGTTGCAATCCCGATTTACAACCTCTAGAAAAGTTGTCTTATACGTTAATGTTGCTCACACTTAATAGGCAATTGATATTCATCAACGTATCGCGAATAATGTCACAATTGACCAAAAGTTGTGACAAAAAATTACAAATAATTCTCACTTTCTGATTGATTACATACATGAACGCACTCAAATAAACCATGACGACTTCATTAAAAGGAAAAACTAAAAATATTGAATATGTGCTCATAAATTAGCTAATATAAACATTTAAGGGCTTACCCGTTTGAAATTTCCGCCATCTTCGACCGATTTCCATCAAAACTTCCAACGTTTTTTCAACTGACAAATTTAATGATCAAGCGTTAATTTATTTCATCCTTATCGCTCGAGTAAATGTTCCTATATTGCAATCAAAATATTATATTTTATTATTTTATTTTGTTATAAATAATGTGACATAAATATTGCAAATTAGTTTATGTTATTTTGTAAATAGATAGTCAGTTGATTCGTCTCCGGGTTAGGGAGTGTGCGTTTGAAATTTCGAATGCCTGGGTATAAGTTAAAGTCACCAACACCTTGCCAGCCACCCTCCCAGTCAAGATGTGGGTTCATTGAAAATGTAATCCAGAAAACGCCATCCCATTGTGTCACTCTTTGTCCTTTATTTTCCAGTATTCTTCGTATCCAAGAAGATCTTGTTTGTATCATTCTAATCTCGCCCACTACTGCGAACTTGAGATGAAGTTAGCCCAGTGGAAATATTGGAGAAAAAATTGGTTAATTATCTTTCTAATTGCTACAGATAAATTTATATCATGTTGCAGAGACTTTTGTGCCATGAATTTTAATGGCGATCTTTTCGACACACTGACATTATTATTTTGACACTAGAAGAATTTTCGGCAGCTAGTATATTTCTGTCTAACTTTTATTTTTTTGGCAGTTGTTAAATGTTTTTTTTAATACCCAGCGCATTTTAGGTGTATTGAAAGTCATCTGTCTCATGAGGATGGTGATAGTGCCTCTTTTTTCTATGTTTTCAGCCTATACAACAATGATACGGCTGTATCATGCTTTCTACGAGCTAATGATACAAATATGGTGCATCCATTTTTGCTTGTATACGTACGGAAAGGTCTTAAGATAGTAGTGACAACAAGTTCTGTAATCTTAGATGTTTGTTATCACATCGTAGCCCACAGCATTGTCGAACCTTGTAAGTTGATATATTAGGACTTCAAAAATCCAGGAGACAAATTTCCAGGAGCGATGTTTAAAATAAAAAATGAAAATGCCAATTCTTATCCTCCGAGATTGAATTATCCACAATTCAGTGTGATGTTATTCTAGTTGGTATGCCCATGTAGTTTTAATTCCCTATAAGCAACCGTTATTGCAATTGAGTATTCAGCTTAATCATTTGCTGACATATATAATCTGGGTATCGAGATGGTGCGGGGGCTAACGTACTGGCTTCCCACCCTGAGGGTGCGGTGTTAAATATTTTTCAGAGGTATCTCGATCCCTACTTGAGGTGCTTTGTGGAGGGCACTTTGAGTGAGTACGCCGTCCGTCGGATGGGACGTTAAGCCGCGGACCCCTTGGCGCCTTTTGTAAAGAGTAGGCTAATGCCGACGCCGGGTTTCTCTCCACCCTTCATCCTTTCCTGTCCTTCCCCAATGGCGCCTCCCCTCAAAACTACTACTATTACAGTTTCTTAATTATTTACATTCTAAGTAGTTCCCTAGGTGTTAACAACCAATGCAAACATTTCTCTTTCACTTGGTTCTTTCTTCGGTGAGGTTGATACTGAATTAATTATGCTATGGAATCAATGAATTTAGGTGCCATGTGGGTACTGAATCATTTTTATTTCATCCTTTTAGAGTAACTACTCTAATGATACAATATGCCTAGGTAAGATTCACCCCTAACATTAATTTAGAAATGCTGTCCCTCTCAATAGTCAAATCAACATACTACAATGAACCACTATCTCTCTTGTTGGTTTAGCAAAAATTTAATTATTCTTTCCTGAGTTGTGATTTTCCCATAGTATGTCAACCATATTTGGTTAGGACAATTCCAACCAAACCAATGGTTGGTTTGATTGTTAAGGGTAGATCTTACCTAGTGCTAATCACAATTGCAAGTGAAAACCATTAGGGTGGGGGACCAGTTCCTTATTCTGTCCCACCAATCGTTTCCTAGGAAGAACTGGTGCTTGAGAAAATTAAAACAGATTGGGTGAAACTGAGGGTACCTTGTAGTCAAACAGGCCTCTGGTCAATAACACAGTGCTCTACCCACTGAACTACTAATTCCTTGTTAGACCAATTAATAAGATGGAACACCTAAAGTTTTGTATAGTAGGCCAAATTCTATTTTGAATACTTTATTTTAATGGTTTCTACACATTGTTTTGAATCAACTTCTATAATGTTTGTCGTAGAGATTTATTGATCCCATGTCATCTGGTAAGAGTGCATAATAATTCATTCTCCAATTATTGAAAGTTTGAAGGAAAAACCTTGAGAGATAAATTATTTTGTTTCACTAAAATACTGTTTTGGAATTTCATGACATACAATTTGACTGGAAATACACAAAAGTATTAGAACTTCATACATTTTTTCCCTGCCAAACATACACTTTATTTAATCTTTCACTATCTTGTTACTGTAAAAAAATGTTTTTTTGTGGGTAAAATTGAGAAAACTTAGTAGATAGCATATTGAGTTTACAGAGAAAGAAAGGATTCTTGCAAAAATCCAGTGAAAGAATTGCTTACATTATTGAAAAAGCTGAAGCTTGGGTAAGGATGTCAACTATATGCAGTGGGTATGTGGTACTCAAGGGGTGTTTGTGATGGCAATTAGAGGATGAGGAACGACATGGCCATGGAAGAATAGATATTGGATATGTTGTTGAGTGGAGTTCTCCATACTGTTTATCCCAATGCAAACAGAAGAACTCACTAGCCCAAAGGAGTTGAATGGACCAACGCACCAGTAAAGCTAAGGCGCGAATGTGCTGAGCTGTTTTGATCATTTTGACGATTAGATGACAGTCGTTCCACCAAGTATAACATCAATCATTAAATGTTTTGGAAGAAGGGGTTAGCTGAAAAAAGGCATATTTTCTTCATGACTAAGGGAAAGGTTAGCGAAATAATTATTCTATATAATATAATTATTCTTCATAATACTACTAAAGAGCTACAAAATCTACTGTCCACAGAGCAGCCTTGAATGTGGAAGTAAGGTTAGTGGTCAATAATATTATGTATGTGTGTAATAAGAAACAAACCTGGCCTGCACCACTAGCTGGAGGTCTTATATCATTAATATGACAATTAATGCTTTCGGCAGTCTTCCTGTCCACATTAATGGACAATCACTAAACACCCTATAAACTATGACGGGTAAAACGTATATTTAAGTAATTTCTATTATAGCTCAATCCCTTGATATTGATGGATTTATTACGCATGGAAAATGGACTTTCCTATGAAGATTTTTCTACTGGAGAATGCATACCATTTTAGATTCAAAATCATTATGTATGGTTATTAAAAATAAACTTTTCAATTATTGGTGAAAAATTGAATTACTAAGAGGAATAATATTGGTATGGTTTTCATAATCGCGGTAGATGCTAAAGATATTTGAAGAACGCCAGGCGAATATAAGATATAAGAAGAGCGATATTTTAAATAATTATCTGAATTTATAAATAATATAACTACAGCTATGATCTAATTCGTGGAAGGCCGAGTTTTAACCATGAAAGTTAAAAAATAGAATTTACTCTGACTTGAGAACTAGCATGCCTCTCGATGGTTTTTATGTAATTTAAAGATATATGTGCACGGTATTGTAATCAGGCGAATTGAATAGTCGGGAAATGGAATTTATTTAGGCCCTTATTAGGAACAGTACTTAAAATCAACATGAAACTTCTTTCTTCTCTGCGGTATGTACCGCATCGGAAGATGGTGGGTTATAACTGCTATGGAAAAGCTTTCTCAAACACTTGGTCGTCATTAGCTACTGCGTTCAACAAAAAACCAGAGAAAAGGCTAAATTTGAGTTTTAGAAGGGATGAAGTGGTAAGTTTTACGCTCCATATATGAGCACGTGAACTAGTAAAGCTAATAATTTACTTTGCGATTTCAATTTATCTGTAAAGGGGCTTTTTGGAGTACCAGAACTCACCGAAGCTGATGGATTTAGGTTACTTCAGGAAAGAGCCATATCTGAAACGGAGGAATTAGTGACAGAAGCATGTGATCCTTTAAGGAAGAGAAAATTGGTTGATATATTTGATCAACTTTCGGACACACTCTGCCAAGTAGCTGACCTCGCTGAGTTCATACGAATAGCTCACCCAAAAGAGTCCTACGCGTCGGCAGCCGAAAATGCATGCATCACCATCAGTAGCATAGTTGAAAAGTAAGATTCCTGAGCGTATGAAAATGATTGATTTGCAAATGGGCCATGGGAACAGAATTTCTTCTGTCGGTGTGATACATTTCTTAAGATAGGCTGATAAGTGATAAACATGCCTGATTAACCTTTACTTACTAAAACCCTAACTCTAGTAGCTCATTTTAAACTGTACGTAGTCGAAGAAAGTATTAGGAGTGTTTAATGTGGTAACTTTAATATGTTTTTTGGACGTCCACGACTAATGCTTTTTGCTAAACATCAAGTTCTCATTCAATGATTACAATAATAATAATACTTTATTCATTTTGAAAAATGTTGCAACCATATTAAATGTCGTCAATTCAAATATTGCTTGATGTATAAAAATAAGTTCTTAGATGTGATGCTGATTGTCACAAAAGAATTCGTCAAATGAGTAAAGAGGGTGAGCAAGTTATCAGGTATATACCCTATTCTTGAAACTCGGGATACAGTCCAATTTCAATTGAGTAGGTAGATAGTTAAACAGTCTTGTGTTCACATTATGAAATGTGTTGTAAGTTTATGAAAATCTACAATTAGTAGTATTTAGATTCTCTGTCCCTCCTTTGGTGTAGTTATGTATGTGAGATCTTAATTGGTAAGTTTATAGATTAACTTTCGCATAAATCAGAGTCTTAAAGATATATAAACTAAATACAATCATGATTCATTGCGTAATAAAAAAAGGTTTGCAGGAATCATGTGGTGGTATATTAGCTAGAGAGTGAATAGCTCTCTTTTGTAGTAGCAAAATTTGTTTAATATGTGGGGAATGGCCCCATAACTCAACACCATGATGCAAATGACATTGAAAGAAGGTATGGTTAAGTGTTAAACGGTACTCATTTGAAATGAGAAAGTTGAGCTTTCTTAACATATAAACAGCTTTACTTAGTTTATTACAGATCTTACTGATGTGGGCTTCCCAGTGAAGTTTTTTATCAAGATAAATTCCTATTATTTTAGCAGTTTCAATATCAGTTATTTTTTATTTAAGACTGCATTCAATTTGCTCATTTTTTGTATTTAATTGTTAATGGTTAATATAAAACCAAATTTGAAATATAAAACCATTCCTTAGCCTGTCTTTGGCTAGTGCTAGATCATTACTTTGCATCTTCTAGAAGTTGACATTTTTGTACAAAAGTGGTGTCATCAGCATATAACACCAATGTAGATTTCATATTACAGGGCAAATCATTAATCATGATGATGAAAAGTACAGAGCACAAGCGCAGAGCCTTGTGGGACACCGTATTTTATTTAAAGAGCTGCAGACCGAGAGCCATCAAGTTCAACCAATTTGTGGCGATCATCCAAATATGACTTCATTAGTTTCAGTGCAATACCTTTAACACCATACTGTTCTAGCTTTGATTGTAAGAGTGAATGATTAGCACAGTCAAAAGCATTACTAAGGTCACATAGTGTCACATATACTGATTCATTCTTTTCAAATGCATCAATGGCATAATTTACAATGGGCTCTACAGCCAAAATTGTAGATTTCCCATATTGAAAGACGTGCTGTGATTTGGAAAACAGATTATTTGAGTAAAAAAAATAACATATTTGATCTTTCATTATAGCTTCAAAAATTTTACCAAAAACAGGGACTATGGAAATGGAGCAGTAATTAGTTTTATCATCTTTATCACCTTTCTAATAGATGGTTACTGTTTTGGAATATTTTAGACCCATTGGAAAATCTCCTGTCTCTAAACATAAATGCACAGCAGCTATATTTTACATTTTGCAACGCCTGGTCCAAAATTTGAAATGCCGTATTTTCCCATCGATAATGCGCACCCAGAACATTGTAGTTATCATGAATTTGTAGAGATATCACACGCCAAGGGCTTCATAGTTAACTTGAATGTGTATAGATGCCGCGCATCTGTATACATATATATATATGCAGGGTCGCACCCAAAAGTGGTAGGACTGATTTTTTTACAAGAATTTTATTGACGATGTACTTACATCGACTTAATAATCTTCAAAGTATGCTCCTTAAGCTGCTACACACTTAGTATAACGTTGCTCCCATTCCCCGTACGCCCGCTGGAAATTTTCTTTGGAGATGCCGTTGATGACCCTCGTCGAAGCCTCTTGAACGGCCTTTATCGAGTCAAAACGTCGTCCCTTGAGCTGTCTTTTCATCAGGGGGAAGAAGAAGTCCGGTGGTGCCAGATCGGGAGAATAGGGCGGGTGCGGCAACGTGGCAACGCCGTATTTGGCCAGGAGCTGTCTGACGATGAGCTCGCCATGGCACCATCTTGGCGCACACCTTGCGCATGGCCAAATCCTGTGAAATAATGCGTTGGACGTTGGATGCAGACAGACCCAACTGGTCTGCAATTTCTTCACTGGTTAAGCGTCGGTCTGTGTTCAGCAGTGTCCTCACTCTGTCCATATTCGTGTCGGTTCTTGCCGTCAACGGCCGTCCGGAGCGATGGTCGTCTTCAACGAGCTCCCTACCCTCTTTAAACAACTTGTGCCACTCAAATACTGTGGGACGACTTAAGGCAGTGTCCCCATAAGCCAGCTTGATCATATCGAGGGTCTCAGTAGCCGTCTTCCCGAGTTTCGCACAAAACTTCACGGAATAACGTTGCTCTAAATTCAGATTCATTTTGTTTTTCGACACGGACAAAAAACTTGCTTCACTAAAAACGGTGTCCTCACTCAACGACAGCCTGCAGGCGACTGAGGTTGTTGTGGGTCTGTTGCTAAGAGTCCCCTCCACCTTACCCCGCCAGGCAGACCCCCCTCCACCGCTCCGTTCGTGCCAGAGAAAATCAGTCCTACCACTTTTGGGTGCGACCCTGTATATGCACGTAAAAATATATAGTTTGTGTAAAAATACGTCTATATTGGATGTTTATGTGTGTAAAAATACATCTATGTTTTGAATTTTTCAATTTTCATTGCACAATGGGCATCGTGATTTTTTTGATCATCTGAACATTTTTGTACGGATAACGTGCGTGTTATCGATGGGAAAATATGCTACATGTATTCATGTATTTCTCTTGAAATAACTTTGTTGAATCAAAATAAGAGATTGATCAGGATTGAATAAGAACGAAAAGTATGGTGATGTGATAACTTAATGTCAGTTAAGGAGGAATTAGAAAATGTATTATGCCAAACCTTCTTTTATTCTTGTGTACTAAGTTTCATGTTGGCTAGGTTAACGCACATGTTGAAGCAGCGAGGTGTATTGGTTACACAATCTTATTCCTTATTGGATTTCTCTTTGGTAAATCAAGGCTAATGAGTTAATGCAATGGAGCCATTATGTGTATGTAGTTATTGTCATCATAGTTAATCTCTTCAATGTAGTGAGGTTTTTCAAAATGTGTTTTACATTAGCTGATTCTGTGAAAAAATACCATGAAGCAAATGATACTTTTTTCAGCATGCTTGGTAAATTATGAGTTCAGAAATAAAGGCTTGTGTTCCTGGGCAGATGCTTTGTGAGTATCATATTTTCGTCGGTGTCTTCAGGTTTAGGTGCACACCTAGGGTGGCATTATGAAAACAGGCAGCACTTTTCTTATAATATGGTAGTAGAATGATAATTTTTCATTCTGTTACCTACATTTTAAAGTGGGTGACAGAACCTTTCAAGGAAAGTAGGGGCAGAAAACAGCTAAGCATGCTCCTGCATACCCCCACCAATATAAATGATTTTTTGGGTTCATTTTTGTTTTTGGCCCTATGTATTTTATGTCTATGATTTAAATTTATTTACACACTTTCTCCAAAAATTGGGGTAGCAAATAGTACTTGGATGGCTGAGTTATTCTTGATATAAGGGTCCTGAATGTTAAATTTGTTTCCCATTAAAAAATAATATTTTGGAATGTTATTCCCAAAATGGAAATTATTTTCTTAAATGATTAAAGTTAAATCAGAGGCAGTAATCAATGCTCAAAAAGAGTTTTTTTTCTATTTTATTTTGTTTGTATTGAAAGAGAACCTCTGAATGGACTAAAAGAATTGTTGCCTACATTTTGTTTTTATTAAATAAAGGAATATCAGAATGTAATTATTCATTACTGTGCTCAGCAACATGTAAAATGTTATAACTGGTAACTAAGGAGGAGTGATTTTGTTCATGCTTTTCACCATTAGGATTATGATTAATAGGATTAACCCACTGTTTTCACATCAAAGCAAATTAACTCAGTCTGAACTCGGCACAATGCAACTATGTAACAGAATGGTTTTTTTTTCTGTACATAAAGCATAAAATTATGCAGCAATAACTCAACAATAGTGGCCATCTCTGCATTTATTTGACAAAAACAAAATGATTCTTTGTGACTTTTATGCATTTACCGAAGAAAACTTATTGATGCCATAAATTGACTCCAGTTGAATGAGTTCCCTAAAGTTCAGACAAAGCTAAATTGCTTTCTATCATCTAAAAACAGTATTTTAATCCAATTCATCAAAATCTCTTGGAAGCAGTCCTTCTTTTTGAAATATCTCTAATATTTTAAATCATGCTGAACTCAGCAATGAACAATTACAGTCTGCTATTTAATTATTTGTGGGGCATGGTCGTCCAGGGGTTGAGTGTTGGACTAATGACTGGAGGGCCCGGGTTTGATTCCTGGGCAAGCCCCTCTGGGCACCTGCAGCTCCACCCAAGCAATGTGATTTTTCGGGTATCAGATTTCCTGGGAAACCATAACTGGCTAAAGGAAAGGAACTGGCCCCCTACCCTGATGTCTGAATTTCACACACAGACCTTCGGGTTAATTACAGTGGCTATGGTATATATATGGTATATATATATATATATATACAATATTTGTGCGTCGCCGAAGAGCGTTCCATTTCGAAGATTTTATATATATATATATAAAATCTTCGAAATGGAACGCTCTTCGGCGAAGATTTTATATATATATATATATATATATATATATATATATATATATATATATATATATATATATATATATATATATATATACTACCTTGATCAAAAATTTCCCGGAATTTATTCAGAAAATTAAAAATACAAGTTTATTCATCTAAATCTATATTGTCCCCTTCAAAGTAATCCCCATCGACTGCAACACACTTATGCCAGCGCTTGATCCAATCCTCGAAACATTTTTTATATTCGGTTTTCGGTATGTCCATCAGTGCTTCCTGCGATTTTTCCATTACTTCCTCTCGGCTGCTAAAACGCGGTCCCCGTAATGGTTTTTTAACTCGATTGAACAGAAAGAAGTCACAGGGAGCCAAATCAGGTGAATTCGGTGGCTGTTGGATGGTATTTGTTGCATTTTTCGTCAAAAAATTACGAATAATGATAGCACTGTGCGACGGTGGTGCAAAATCCACGAGTTTTCTGCCCACATTTCTGGTCTCTTTCGGCGAATTGCTTCACGCAAACGTCTCATAACGCCCAAATAATACTCTTTGTTTACTGTCTGGCCTTCTGGCAAAAATTCATGATGCACTACACCGTTGT
The DNA here is from genome assembly GCF_022747635.1 of Hetaerina americana. Taxonomy (NCBI): domain Eukaryota; kingdom Metazoa; phylum Arthropoda; class Insecta; order Odonata; family Calopterygidae; genus Hetaerina; species Hetaerina americana. The sequence goes on from NW_027286763.1 coordinate 62,957,715, forward strand.
AATCCATGAAAACCGTCAGCATTGCCTTCTTTTTTGACTGAAAACCACGTGGTTTTTTTGGTCTCGGCTCATTTGGTGAACGCCATTCACTTGCCTGATGTCTGGATTGCGTGTCGTACTCATAAACCCACGTCTCGTCTCCAGTAATGATCCTTTTGATGAATGTGGGATCGGATTCAGCCTCGCAAATCATGTCTTTTGCGACGTCAACACGGTCTCTTTTTTGCATGAAATTGAGGTCTTTTGGCACCAACTTTGCTGCTACACGACGGAAACCCAAATCATTAACCACAATGTCTTGGGCGGATCCATAGGCAATGTTCAAGTCCTCCGCTTTTTCTCTGATGGTTAATTTGCGGTTATTGACCAACATTTCTTTTACTTTATCAATTTTTTCACCGACTTTCGATGTCGATGGTCTGCCACTGCGTTCATCATCTTCGATTGACTCACGACCACTTCTGAACCGCTCGTGCCACTGGTAAACGACCGTTTTTTTAGAGAATCGTTGCCGAAACACTTTTCCAACATTTCCAACGTCCGTGCGCCACTAAATCCGTTTTTTACGCAAAATTTAATACAAGTCCGTTGTTGCAAATTTAAATCCATTTCTGCAATTGTAAAAAATCGCCAACACACACAGAGATAGATGTACTCTTGGCTACGTAACTTTTGCAAATGTCAAGTTATGACACTAAGATTTAAAGGGAATATCAACAACAGATGTACCAATTTAACAAAAAAAACAGAACTCAAATCGGAACGATGGGAGCGCCACACGGTGGTTATTCCGGGAACTTTTTGATCAAGGTAGTATATAAAATCTTCGCCGAAGAGCGTTCCATTTCGAAGATTTTATATATATATATATAAAATCTTCGAAATGGAACGCTCTTCGGCGACGCACAAATACATAAAAACACAGATGTAGATTTTTAGAATATAGAGACACAAAGAAAGGACACTCACAATTTGTTATTTGTCCCTGTCCAATTTGTTATTTAAATCCCTACTCACACCGCTTCCCACAATCAATCTTTTGACGACTGTTTCTCCGTTTCGGTGATTGAAATCCTTCCCAAATCTGCGAGTATAAAAGAGGTGAGAACCCGCGAGATGGCGCATATCTGGGTGGCCTAATCATTCAAACCGCCCGGGCTGAACCAAGCCCACTGAATGCATCATATGGCTGCCTACATATCCCCCCCACCCCCTTGTTCATTTCCTATTGGTCCCTTTACCTCTCCTTCCCCCACCTCTCCCCCGCACATTCTCTCCGCTCTTCCCCAAGAATGCCATTCTGAAGACGACAGCCGTGCTGTCAAAACGTCAAATAACAAATTGTGAGTGTCCTTTCTTTGTGTCTCTATATTCTAAAAATCTACATCTGTGTTTTTATATATTTGTGTGTCGCCGAAGAGCGTTCCATTTCGAAGATATTTTATATATATATATATATATATATATATAACGATTGTACGGAAAAACTCATACGAGCGGCACAATAATTGGCTGACACAACATAACACAAATAGAAAAGAATAGACACATATAAAAGAAGAAGGCCCCTGAGAGGGCCGAAAGCTCGAACAATTTACCGTGTAAGTGTTCTTTTATATGTGTCTATTCTTTTCTATTTGTGTTATGTTGTGTCAGCCAATTATATATATATATATATATATATATTATATCGACTGTTAAAAAATTTAAAAAATCCAACAGTAAGGATATTTATGGTCTTTCTAACTCCCTAATAAAGGACATTATTGTGCTCATTGCGGAACCATTAGCAATGTTAGTCAATTTATGTTTTAAGACAGGAGATTTTCCAACAGCTCTAAAATATTCTAAAACAGTACCTGTCCATAAGAAAGGTGATAAAGATGATTTAGCTAACTACCGCCCCATTTCCATAGTCCCCGTTTTTGGTAAAATTTTTGAAGCTATTATGAAAGATCAAATATGTAATTTTTTTGAGTTAAATAATCTCTTTTCCAAATCCCAGTACGGCTTTCGATCTGGTAAATCTACAATTTTGGCAGTAGAGTCCATAGTTAATTATGTCATTAATGCATTTGAAGAAAAGGAATCAGTCTCAGTGACACTATGTGATCTTAGTAAGGCCTTCGACTGTGTTAATCATTCAATATTACTAACAAAGCTAGAATATTATGGTATTAAGGGAGTTGCACTGAAACTAATGAAGTCATATTTGGATGATCGCCACCAATTGGTTGAACTTGATGGCTGTCGGTCTGCAGCTCTTAAAGTAAAATGTGGTGTACCACAGGGCTCTGTGCTTGGCCCAGTACTTTTCATTATCATGATTAATGATTTGCCCTGTAATATGAAACCTAGATCTGTTTTATATGCTGATGACACTACTTTTGTGCAAAAGTGTCAACATCCAGAAGATGCAAAGTTACGATCTAGCGCTACCCAAAAACAGGCTAAGGAATGGTTTGATGTTAATCATTTACAATTAAATACTAACAAAACTCAGCATATTGTGTGCAGTCTTAAATCAAAAATAACTGATATTGAAACTGCTAAAATACTAGGAATTTACTTATATTGATACAAAACTTAATTGGGAGACTCACATCAGTCAGACCTGTAATAAACTTAGTAAAGCTGTTTATATGTTAAGAAAGCTCAACTTTATCATTTCAAATGAGTATCGTTTAACACTTTACCATGCCTTCTTTCAATGTCATTTGAATTAAGGTGTTGAGTTATGGGGTCATTCCCCTCATGTTAAACAAATTTTGCTACTGCAAAAGAGAGCTATTCGCTCTCTTGCTAATATACCACCACGTGATTCCTGCAAACCTTTTTTTATTAGGTATAGAATCATGACTGTATTTTGTTTGTATATCTTTAAGGCTCTGATTCATGTGAAAGTTAATCTAGAAACTTACCAATTAAGATCCAACCTCCATAACTATTCCACAAGAGGTAAATCGAATCTAAATACTACTTATTGTAGATTGTCATCAACTTACAACACATTTCACAATATGAACATACGACTGTGTAACTATCTGCCTACTCAGTTGAAATCAGATGGTATCCAGAGTTTCAAGAATAGGGTATATACCTGGTTACTTGCTCACCCACTTTACTCATTGGATGAATTCTTTTGTGACAATCTTCATCACATTTAAGAACTTATGTTTATATATTAAGTAATATTATGATTGACGACATTTAATATGGTTGTACCATTTTTAAAATGAATAAAGTATTATTATTATTATTATAATATATATATATATATATATATATATATATATATATATATATATATATATATATATATATATATATGTATTCATACACAGACACACAAGTATATGAGGATAAACCCTACCCAACAAAGAAAACACAAAAATTTTGGAGAAAAATGTATTTATTTTTCAACGTAATCTCATTTCAGCTCTATACACTTTTCCCAGTGATGTTCAATAAGTTTGATACTATTTTTATAATAAGAACTGTTTTGCTTCTCAAAATAGCCATTAACTGCTGACATCACCTCTTCACGGTAGGAAAATCTTGGACAATCGAGCGATTTTATCAAGTTTGCAAACAGAAAATAATCCAAGGGGGCTAAATCTGGTGAATAGGGTGCATGAGGTAGCAATTCAAACTTTAATTCATGAATATGTGGCCAATGCAATAATGAATTGGTGGGCTGGTGCATTGTCTTGATGAAACAATACTTTCTGCTTAGCCAAATGCTGCCGCTTTTGCTTGATTTCATTGCTCAAATGTTGCAATAAGTTGCATAATATTCGCCGTTGATAGTTTTTCCTTTTTCAAGATAGTCAATGAAAATTATCCCACGAGCATCCCAAAAAACTGACACCATGACCTAGCCTGCAGATGAAACCGTCTTCGTCTTCTTTGGAGCCGGTTCTCCCTTTTGAATCCATTGTTTTGATTGTTCTTTTGTCATTTGTCTGAAGTAATGGACCCATGTTTCATCCATGGTTATGAAACGGCACATAAATTCTGCTTCGCTACTGTGAAACTTTGCTCAACACTCAATTGAAACATCTTCACGACACTGGTTAAGCTCGAGTGTGAGCAACCACGGCACCCATCTTGCACACAGCTGTCTCATGTCCAAATTTTCAGTTAATATGTGATGTACCCCACTTTTTGAAATGCCTACTATGCCTCTGCTAGCTCGCACACTTTCAGTCGATGATCACCCATTATCACTCTGTGAATTTTCTTCACCGTTTCTGGTGTCGTCACCTCATTTGGTCGACCAATGCGATGCTCATCTTGACAGCTCGTGCGGCCTTGTTTAAACTCTGCTACCCAATATTTTACTGGTGTAAATGAATGAGCAGACTCACCCAGAGTAGAATCCAGTTCAGCTTTTATATTGGTTGGGCTGAGGCCTTTTAAATAAAAGTATTGTATCATATAACGATGACCAATTTTCTCCATTTTCACAAATACACTGAAAACGTGGCATCTTCAAGCTTTATAGATTGCATACTTTCTCATACAGTGATATTATTCAAACAACTGCCGTCATCTCTCGGTCAGGCCGGTACTTCTGGGCCTTCCCGTGTATATATACACACATACAAAAAATATAACATCATAATATAACTCTCTGTAATAGATTGAAAGCAGTACATCATTGTTGACTGTATGCCAAGTGGATTTAATGAAAAAACACAGCACTGCAGCTGATTAAAATGACCATGAATACGCAACTGTCTATGGTAACACCCAAGAAATTAGAACTTGTATTTTGTGGGTTAGATTTACCATTGATATGAACTGAAAAATTAATGATGGTTATTTTTGTCGGTAAAGTAGATTGAATTAGTTTTCATAACATTGAGAAGGAGATATACTGATAACACTACTTCTATAGAAGGAGTGCCGCACCAGCTCATCTTAAATTTGGTTGTCCATTGAAGGCTCAGATACTAAAGCAGTTGTGTCATCAGCGTTCAATGGTAGAAAAAAACTCGAGGTACAGAGTTTTTGTAGTGGTTTTGGAATGAAAAGATCCATGTTACATTGTCCTTGTCCAGTCACATTTGGAAAGCAAATTGTTTACAAGTTATGAAAAATATTGTTAGTACATTGTTCTTGATTTTTATAGTGCTCTAAAGGCTGAATGATTGCACCAGGTGTAATTAAACTGTCTAAACAGTATCTCGTTGTGAAAAATACTTAATTTTTTCACGAGATGGCATCAATTTACAGGGGCATTTATGTATATTGTGACCAGGCCCAAGCACTGATAATGTTTTTTAACAAATGCTGTGTTGTTGGCTTAAAGTACTTGAAGTATATGTATTCAAGGAGATGCTCTATGGATAATTTGGGACATTTGACCTGTTAATGTTGACAAAAATCATCAGTATGGGAAACAAAATAGTTTTATAAAATCAATTAAACAAATTGTAAATTTTGTGGTTGTAAGTTATAATTAATAGTGTTGCTTTGAAAGAGAATCAATAAGATATTTGCAGGAATATTACAAGACTTTAATAAAGATAAAATCAATGCTGATTTATTTTTCATATTCCACCTAGGCTCAACACAAACCGATCCATTTATGAAGCTCTTCATTCAGTCTGCTACAAAGGTGATTTCATCCCTACCACAGCTGAAGATAATCATGTGGCAATGCTCTTTTTGCTTGACTTTGAACTTAGTGGAATTCACTTACCAGAGGAAAGGAGGAAAACAGTTGTAGCATTGAATGATTATATTTTACAGCTGGGCAGAGATTTTTCTTATGAAGCAGCAGCACCTACCCGTGAGCTCCTCAAAAACATTCCATCATCAGTTAGACAATTGTGAGTGTGTATTCCTTGAGAAGTATATCCTAACCCAGCATAAGGACAATTTATTTTTCTGAACATCTTGTGAATTATAGTGCTCTTTAGGTCTCATAATTAAATAATGTAAACAATTAATTAAAAGTTAATTGCATGTTCATGAATAATTCAAGTTTATATGTATTTGCATGTTCAGATGAGGATGTTACCCCGCTGGCCTCGGTGGTGGTGGGGTAACATCCTCATCTTCCAATCCAAGGATCGTGGGTTTGATCCCAGTAAGCAGAGGATACTCTTGACTTAATATATGCATAATAGTTAATATAGTATTCTACATAGTTGAAGAGGTGTAAAGATCATTACTCTACTATATAGTGGACAATATTTAGCCATTAGAATTTTTTAAATGGCATTTGAATCGAAGAGAATGTGTCATGTAATATTGGATAGAAGAAGGTAGAAACGTGTGGAAGAAGGGGTGTGGGAAAGGCTGAATGCACAAAATCATACTGCATACATGTAGTAAGTGGTATTATTGTTAGCATTATTTAATTGAATTTTAAAAGTTATGAGGGAGATTTATGTTTCCGTATTGTTTCCCTTTGGTATTGTGTTCCTCTAAATCTATGGGTAGATAAAAACTAGGTCAATGAAGCTGTTAGAGATAGTCTTACTTTCTTACTTAAATTTAGGGAAATTAATAACTTAAAGGATACATGTAGTAGCCATCCCCTTTCTAACTGTATCAAAAACTGCGAGTTTGATTATGAAATATTACATACTTGGAAATACAGAGTGCTTTCCTAAAGTAATGCAATGGAATTTCCCACACTACTCCTATTGGCTAGAATGGGACAAAACCACTTGGAGTAGGTGGGGAAGATGCTAAGCTCTGCCGCAAAACCAGTCAATGTTCTTCAAACTGTGAAAGTGGCAGGATATCAGTTATTGTAAACCTCTGCGTGCCAACTGTGTCATAGAAAAAATGGAATCAACAATCTAGCAACGTTATGTGATTACTAAGTTTTGTGCTAAACTGAAAAAATCTCTTGAGGAGACCAACAAAATGATTCATGAGGCTTACAGGGACTCTGCTCTGTCGTACTCACAAGTTTTGAGGTGGTCAAAGAACTAAAGGAGAGCTGGGAAGTGGTCAAGATGAACTATGCTCTGAGCAGCCATCAACTAGCAAAACCAACAACAGTTGTGTTTGACAATTGTTGGACTTGGACCATCGATCAAGTAACAAGATGGTTGCCAATGAACTGAACTTGTCATCTACTATTGTGTTTCGTGTAGTTACTGGAGATTTAGCGATGAGGAAAGTGTGTGCCAAGCTCATGCCTAAGGTGTTTGCCACTACATGCTACAAGTCTGTGAGTTCCTGGCCAAACACCAGGAGCCAACGCTGCCCAACCCCACTATAGTTCTGACGTTGCCCCAGCAGACTTATTTTTGTTCCCTCCGATTAAGGCAGCCTTGAAAGTAACCCGTCTTTCGCCCATAGAAGAGGTTCAAACAGCCATGACGAAGGCCTTGTGAGAGGTCCCCGAAGGCACCTTCCATGGTGTGTACCAGTCATAGCAGAGTCACTGGAAAAAATTTATAGAGGGCCAAGGGCAGTACTTTGAGGAATTTTAAGTGTTTATGCAAACATGATCCATAAATTACTTAAAAAATCGCATTACTTTTGAAATGCACCCTGTGATAAAATTAGGATTAAAATAACTTTAATTTCTTACATAGCAAATAAAAATAATGCGGGGTACAGTGAGTTGGCCGTAACAGCCAGAACTTAGCAAAGAATCTCTCCTATATCAATTTCACCTTCACCCGATTGTAAGATTTCCATTATAATGTAGTTAATAATAAGAGTCTATCATTACATGTAGTCTTTAATTAATCTCTCTCTTTAAAGCTAATACAATTCTTTTTTCATCACTTGTCTCATTGCCTGGACTTTTATTTCCATGAAATGCATTTCTTTTATAAATCTGTAATATTAGTTTTGAAAGTTATAATATTGATAGAAAAAATATTTTACATATTGTCTATAAATGTGTTATTTGTATATTACTCTTTCTTATAGAATTCCTAATGATGGGAAGGAAGCAATTTTTGGTGGGGTGCGTGTTGATTCCAGTGATGAGCTGGTAAGGGAGACAGCATTTCGTATGTTCCTGAGACCTGATAGAAAACGGGAAGAGTTGTTGTATAAACTTTTAGAAGCCCGATATCAATTAGCCACACTCTGCGGATTTCCTTCTTATTCCCACCGGTACATTGAATGATACCAATACCTTCTGCATCTTATACCCTTCTTTTTAAAATTTAACTAATAATTCTTTCCTTTATTAGTGCCCTCAGAGGCAGTTTAGCTGGAGAGCCTTCAACTGTCGCAGAATTTATAAATGTTCTCTCTGTTGAGTTGGGAAAACGAGCTTTGGAAGAATTAGATGCAATGAGGAAAATAAAGATGATTGACAACCCATATTCCAAGGTTATTATGCTTTTATAATTTTGTTAGATAGTGACGCTGTTATATACAAATGTGAAAGTTGAAGATTTGTAATTTTTCATAAGTATCATTGTGTTAACAGATTAGCTATTTCATGAATCAATCTAATTAAGTTTAGATATTGATATAAATTAGTGGTGAGGTGGTTCTGGTTGAAGTTGGAGTTCTTAGCTTCAGTTCTCAGTTTCAATTCTGACAGTTCCAGTGAATAATACTCATCAAAGTTTTGCATGCCTATGATTCTTTAAGTTTCATAACTAAAAGGTGGTTATGCATAATTTATTTTCTTGTGCATCCTTAAAATTGGTTGCTAGATTGTTGAATATATGGTGTTGTTCGGTGAGGTTTGGAATTGTAGCAATGCTTAGTCCCTAATGAGTAGTGATAATATGCAGTAGTTTTTCTTGATCTATCAAAAATTTACTTTTAACAATTTGATGTGTACTTAAAAATAAAATTACTGATTCTGACTCTCTACAGGACATCTACCCATGGGATGTGCCATATTATGTGAACAAATTCAGGAGAGAATGGTTAGGTGCATCAGACTCTGAGATCTGTCCATACTTCTCATTAGGAGCTTGCATGCAAGGACTGAATTTGTTGTTGCAGTCTCTTTATGGTGTTTCTTTACACCGTGAAGAAATGGAACCAGGAGAATCTTGGTCTCATGATGTTCATAAACTTTCTGTGAAAGAAGAAGATGGATGCTTACTCGGCTATATTTACTGTGATTTCTTCGAACGTTCAGGAAAACCTGCTCAGGACTGCCACTTTACAATTCAAGGGGGAAGGAGATTGCCAAATGGTTCATATCAGGTAATTTAACTGCAATGACAGTTATTTTTAATGAAGAAGAGCAAAACTAATGGAATCATGCAAATAGTATTTTATGAATATCCCTCTGTAAGCCCATAGTCAATGTATTAAGAGTGGTATTAAGTCCATTAGTTAAATGTTTCAATGTTAATTTGTTGTGGGTATTGGGAAAAATCTTCCATGACATTTTTAATTTTATTTTTTCTCCCTTTTACATCCACTGTATGCTACATACTCATTGTTCTTCTTTTAACCCTACGTCTTATCTACATAGTCATTTTGAAGGAATATAATCATTTTAGATTTTTAATTCATTAACATATCCCCTATTTCTCTGCGTCCATACAATTTACCTGACAGCATTCATTTGGTGAAACTCATTTTCATTCAAAGTTCAATGTTTTTAAGCAACCATATCTGTAATGATTCATTTACTTCTTTTAATGTTAAGCATTCCCAAAAACTACCATTATGTTAAACTAAGTCGACATCATCAAATGACTGAATGGCAATACTATCATACCATGCTTGCTCTTATCTTTATGTTGATTAGCTTACCATATTTTTGTATAATCAACCTCCTACTTCTCTGTCCCTACCCATGGACTACCTTGATGTTTTTAAAGAGCTTGTGCATTCTGATTATCCTCGGAGCTGTTCTGGCTGGAGCAATGGCAATTGCTCCTTTTGGGTCACTTATACCAAATAGTTCAAATGGTAGAAGCCAAATGAAAGCTAGTCCTCACAGTGTCTGTTCCTCAGCAAGAGGGTTGCAAAGGTATCTAACTCCAGTGGGATGGCCATTTGAGAGATAGTGTCGCTCTAAAAACACTATAAAGGAAGGCAACAGGAAACCACCTCAATTATTTATTCCATAAAGAAACATTGAAATAAGATAAATATGTCCTGACAAATAGTCAGGTCACAAGCAAACAATGTGGGGAACTAATCCTATGCCAGGGACCAACCTACTGTATTCATACTCCCACTTCAAGAGAATCAATCCTTAGGCTTCCGCGCCGTCTATCTGATGAATCCATGCTGGTTTCCGGGAATTACCGTCGCGTAGGTTAGTCGGATGACAACTGTTTCGCCCCCAGTCCTGGAGGCGTCTTCAGGTCGAAGTGATGTGCGTTGCGTTTTGGCCGCTATATATAGGAGACGCTGGCTGGCCAGGAGCTCTCTGATTGGCTCTTTCTTGACGGCGAGTGGGAATCACCCTTTTCCAAGTGGAGGTCAGGGTGTAGCCGTCCTCACGGTTGAAATTATATGGATTTTTTATTATTTCCACCGGACTTGGGAGTTGTAGAATGTCACAGGTGCAGGATTAATTTTCCTGTTGGCAACCAGAGGTAGTTTGTGTGTTTTCCTGCGTAAATTCTTGTCCGTAAACCTGGCATGAAATATTCTCCTTGAAATCACATATTACTGTTTTTGTGGATTGTGTACAGTTGGTATTTAATAAATGTACACCTATTGGAGCTTGTTCCCCCAAATTAGGTCTTTATGGCCGTATGGCCAACTTCCTTCACATTGAATTGTACCAAATATTAAATATTTCGTATAACTTTTTTAATGACTCACCTCCACAACATAATTCATAATGATTTTTAAAAACTGAATCAATATAAGTAAATTGTATCATTATTTTTGAGGTAAATTATAATTTAGAAACATTATTGCTTCTTTCAGGATCCAGTTGTCGTAGTTATGCTTGGTTTGCCATCTCCAGGATGGGGTCAGCCTGCCCTTCTCTCTCCATCTACTGTTGACAACTTGTTTCATGAGATGGGACATGCCATTCATTCCATGTTTGCACGTACTACCCATCAGCATGTTTCAGGAACGCGATGTTCTACAGATTTTGCTGAAGTACCATCGGTTCTCATGGAATACTTTGCCTCCGACACTAAGGTAGCACCATGCTATTTCGATTCCATCTATGCATTAAATTCTGGAGACTGTTATGCTGAATTATCCAACATTCTTTCAAAACTATATTTGAATTGAACATAGACTTTCTTTAACTTTTGTGCATTTAAGATGATTTTAGTTGATTAGAAATGACTGAAATGAATTTACTGTCTTGTGCATCTCATTATTAAAAATAATATACACATAATAATGCGATAAACATGTTGTAGTTGTGGCTTAACTGGGTTCATTTAATATCTAAATAAAAATTGTGGAAATTTCAACATTCTCTTTCATCATAATACAGGCTTAAATAAATAATTATTCTCTTCCAAATATTGAAGGTCCTGAGTAGTTTTGCTCGTCACCATCAGACTGGAGAAGCAATTCCAAAAAACCTTGTGCATCGCCTATGTGCATCGAAGCATCTTTTCTCTTGCTCCGAGATGGTTACACAAATATTTTATTCTGACCTAGATCAAGAATACCATGCAATTTGGCCACCATCTAATGGGTCAAGCACAACTGATGTTTTAGCAAAAGTTCAAAACAGGCATCCAGGCCTCTTACCTTTAGTCCCTGATACGGTGAGTACTAATGTGTATGTACAAGGTTTTTATAAAAAAAAATGGGTAACAATTTTTACGTGAGATGTGCTTGAAGTGCTTAATGCTGATCCTCAGTTAAGTGTGTGTGTGATCACAGATCGTATTGGCATTGATAAAATGATGCACATCATATTACTGAAAATTTGGCGATGCGAATGATCTGTGCTAAACTCATTCTTAAGGTCTTGACGAATGACCAAGAGCAGAGCTGAGTGTCTGCTTGCAACCTTCTGCAACAGCATTGTGACAATTTTCGAACCCCCTTACCATCCTGATATGGAATCAGCAGACTATTGCATATTCCCAAAAGTGAAATTCTTCCTCAAAGGACACCACCATGGGAACTAAGCACCATCAAAGAAGCTTGCATGCACACCCTTAAAGACCTTCAGGAATCTGCCTACCAGGGAGCCTTGAAGTTGTGGAAAATTCACTGGCAAAAGTGTGTCGACACTCAAGGGATGTACTTCAAGGAGTTTTGAGGCACAGTAGCAATATTGTATATTCTAACCAATTTAAGAAGTGTAAGAGTTACCCCGGCACAGATATAAATAGCAATCACAACCTGGTGATAATTGACAGCAGACTGCTTTCCAAGAAGATGAAGAAAGAGACGCAACCACCCAGATGGAGCACAAAGATACTGGAAGAAAAGAGCGCAAGAGAAAAATTCACCGCAGCCATCAAAAGGGGAGTAGAAGGAAATAATGAAAATACCAGCACCCACACTCTATGGAAAGAAATGAAGAATATAATTACCAAAGCGGCAGATGAGAGATGAGAGGGAAATGGCGAGATGGCTTATAAACTTATGAAGAGGCGATTTGGGGAAAGAAAAACAAAACTGCACAACATCGGAGCCACTAATAGAATAGTTAAAGACCATTGGGGTCCCCAGATATTAAGAAGCGGATTCAAGAGAGCCGTGGCTGACCTGAGAAAGAGCAAGGCACCAGGAGTTGACAAAATAAATGGAGAAGTAATGAAGGCACCCAGGGTCAAAGCAAAGTATGCCTTCTATGGAATAATCAAAGATAGCTACAACAGTGGAAAGATACCAGAAGACTTTGAGAAAAGTATAATGATTGCAATATCAAAGAAACCAAAAACAGATAAATGCAAAGAACACAGAACATTGAGCCTGGTGACTCAAGCATTAAAAATCCTTACTCGGATAATTAGCCGAAGAATAGAAGGAAACCTCTCAGAAAACCAATTTGGATTCAGGAAAAACTGAGGAGCAAGAGTGGCAATTCTCAGCTTGAGAGTTCTGGCTGAAAAAATGTAAATGAAAAACGTATAAATTAGCCATTTTATGTGGCATTGGTGGACTTAGGGAAGGCCTTTGACAATGTCGAATGGAGCAAGATGTTCAAGATACTAGAAGCTCTTAGATTGGACTACAATGGCAGAAGAATTATCCATAAGCTCTACAAGAATCAGGTTACAACAATTCAAATGAAAAGTGGAAGAAAAATAGAAGCCAAAATTAACAAAGGAGTAAGACAAGGATGCAACCTCTCTCCAGCAATATTCAACGTGTTCCTAGAAGAGGCAACAAAAGGAACACAAGCTATGGGTATCAAAGGAGTCAAAGTAAATGGAGAAGAAATCAAAATGCTCCGGTTTGCAGATGACATTGCAGTAGTGGCGGAAATGCGAGAGGACCCACAAGCAACTCTTAAGTGCTATGGATCAAGTACTAGGGGAATATAATATGGACATCAACAAGTAGAAAACTAAAATCCTTGTTTGTGGAAGAGAAGCTGAATGCAGCTATCACAATTCGAGGGGTGAAACTATCCTAGTGAGGGGTGAAACTATACTAAGCAAGTGGAATTATTCATGTACCTGGGTAGCAGCATAACATGGGATGGAAGAAGTTGGACTGGCATCAAGCAAAGAATGCATTCAGGAAGAAGAGGCAATTCTATGTTCAAAGAACCTTAGACTGGAAACAAGGAAGCAATTCGTCAAGACTTTTGTGTGGAGCATGGTGCTCAATGGTTCCGAGACTTGGAACATTGGAAAAGTGGACAGACGAAGAATAGAAGCCTTAAAACATGGTGCTGGAGGAGAATGTTGAAGATAAAATGGATAGACAAAGTAACAAACGAAGAAGTATATAGAAGAGCAGAAGAGGATAGGGCCATGTGGAGAACACTAAAGCAAAGAAGAAATATATGGATTGGACACACATTGAGGCACAATGGGTTGATTAAGATTATAATAGAAGGGAAGATTCCATGAGGAAGACCAAGAAACAAGTACATAGGACAGATTAAGAAGGATATAAAATAGAGAGGGTGTCAAGGATTGAGGGCATTGGCATTAAATAGAGTAGAATGGAGGGCTGCAGTAAACCAATCCTAGGATTGAAATACTGATGATGATGTAGCAATATCTGAAATAAATCTTTTTTTCTGAAACTTTCTGTGATGCTTTTTTATACAAACGATGTACATGCAATGCTGCATACAGCAGTGTTGTATTCATTATATCATATTTCTGTGTTTAAGTTCACATGTAATTTATTCTTGTGTAGGCATGAAGTACATCTAGAGGTGCTTTCACATACTCCAATTACATGTGGATAGTTCACCTCTAACACGTAACAGAATTTTTATCATAATTATAATCATGTCAAAAACTTTATTTTAAACAAAAATATCAGTTTAAAAATTAAAAATCTTTTTTTTGATGGATTTTTCTTTTTTTATGGCATTATTGGGCTGATTCTTCGGACAGTGTTGCGTCTTTGCAGCAGCAAAGTTGTGTATTTAATGGCAATCCAAAAACCAAAGAATTATAAAGTTGATCAAACAAATGTGGCTCATTATTATTTCAGTTTAACCCAAAACTATTATTTGAAAGTTTTGGAACAAGTTATTACAAAAGTAAAATGCTTCATAATGTGATTACAGTTATTTTATAAACTATTTGTTAATCTTAAAAATTAACCCATTATAAAATACATAAGCAAACTGAACACATGGCAGTTATGTAATGCATTTCATAAAAAAATATCATGAATTTGAAAAAAATGTCATAATCCTTATGTGTACACTATTTTCAAGAATTTATTGATTAATGTCCTGTTTTACTTTATTTATTCATATCTTCACACAGCCCAAACAAAAATTTCATGTGATTGATTTTCAAAATTTTAACCGACCTTAGGACTGTAAAGCTAATTGGTTTTAATTAATATTTTCAGGCATGGCAGCTTCGTTTTGGGCATTTAGTAGGCTATGGTGCCAAGTATTACTCTTACTTAATGTCACGAGCTGTAGCATCACGTATCTGGAGTCAACACTTCTGCCATAATCCTTTGGAGGGTGGTATTGGTAAAATATATAGAAATACATGTTTAGCTCATGGAGGTGGTCGACCCCCATCTCAACTTCTGAACAATTTCCTTGGTGAGGAGCCAAATCCCAGGAAGCTGTGTGAATCACTGATTAGTGAGCAAGATTTGCACTTAGAGAAAACCAAGATGGTGCTACAAGGAAGTTGAGGCTGTTTGTGCTCTCAGGAATTTTTAAATTGAATTTTTTTTTATCTAGAAGTGAGTGCTTCTTGAAAGGAGTTTTTGTTTACCTGTGTGCAAAATAATTTTATTTTTACTCAAAAATGAATAATAATGTTTGAATCAATGATCATTTTAGAGCAATACAGAAAATTGAGTCATCTCATTATGAATTCATTTTCACCATAAAATTGTAATGTATGTACTTATAATGCAGCTGTATATTAATTCCTATGTAAATATATGGCAGTTACACTGTGATTGTTGAGATCTAAAAGAATAAATTATTAAATATACCTTAATTTCTTAAGAATTCAACTTGATTTATAAGCTACAGTGCCAATAAAACTAAATAATTGATGTCCTTAATTACAAAATACAGTTGAATCATGTCATATTATGTGAGAATTTTCATAACAGCAAACAACCTCTATTAAAAAATTGTTGCTTCGTAATAAAGAATTAAACAAAGTACCACTGGTAATGATGAATTCATGAATCTTTTGAGTAAATTTCATATTTAAATATACAAAAGGAAAACTTTTATTTGAAAAGCGGTAGCATCATTTGCCTAAATTTCAATGCTTTCACTATGGTTCACAGCATAAATTCATTCATTTATTAATTAGAATGTTAACATTGAAAGTCGACCTACATAAATTATGCAGTAATTTTAAGTTATGGTTCATGGAAACACTGAAGATGCTTTCTCCAGCATTAATGGAAGTTATGAATTAAGTAAGCTCCCTCATGACTGACATCATTCCAAAGGGCAGCTTGCACTTTGGAATCAATTATTTGGGGAAGGGAGTGTGACATGTCCAGTTGTTTTAGAGAAGCAAAATTGAAAGGGGAAGACTGATCGACATCAATTGATGATTCAATGTGCTACACGCAAGTGCACATTTTATACATTTTAAGTATCATTGTTTTTTTATGAGAATGATGTCGTTTGTGTGATCTTGAAAGTGCGTTTTGAATTTTTCTAAATGAATACAATTCGATCTCCCCTCCCCTGGATTTCTAATTTGAATTCAAAAACAAAATCTCCATAGCTTGCCATCCTCAAAGTTTATCACATATCTCAGTAACTTTCTGGTCTGCTTTAGAAGAAGTTATCTCACTGCGCACTAAGGTTGCAACATTACAGAGGACTCTACTAAATCACAAAACTTTTTCATTTCACTGTCCCACCCTCTGTTTTGATTCCCAACCTTGGGAATCCTTCTCTCCTTGCACCTTTCGAAGGCACTTGGTTTAGCGGAAGGGTGTATTAAATCTGGGATCCAGAAAGGTTCATCTGCAAGTAGTGCATTTTCTTCAACTTCTCTAGTCTTTTTTTATACATGCCATCAGGTAATTTTTTCCCTACAGTTTTGGCGTGGTTTTTGAGCCAGTGTATCCATTTTCCAAGGATATGCTTAGTGATATCATCTTTGATGCAGTCATTACCTTTTAGCTGCTCAATTTTTGTGAAATCTTTAAAAATCAGTAAAATATTGCAACAATGGACTTGTGAGTAGATGCTAGGATAAATTAACTAATAGCAAGCTACTAATAATGAACTATTTTACTGGTTGTGATGTTTTCCACCTCTTAGTATTCAATGGCATTGTACATGATTGTGTCCTTAGACTCCATAATCCTTGCCATAACTTTTGTCGACTTCCACCTTGTTTTTACACTCCATTTAGCATTTAACAGTAAATGCTGAAGCTAGATTTGCATTTTCTTCAAGTTGTCTGCAGTTTTGGGGTTTTATTTTAAATAGTTCTAATATTGATTTTGCTTTCAATTCTTTATCTTTAATATCTGTTTTTCCATCTTTTGTCTCCAATTGCTTTTTGGGTCCAATTTTGCTTTGGTATGAAAGACTTTAAGGGTAGGAATTTTCTTTGTTGCTATAGCTAATATAATCAGAAGTAAGATTAATTTAACAGTAATTTATGCACCTTTGTTTGCTTGTGGAAGTATAAAAATGTGTTAACCAGAACAAAAAAATCTGTAAAGGAACTTGAGTATGCTGTTTCATGTACACATTCATATCTGCATAGGTATAAATTACGCTAACGTAGAGGGATTACTGGAGTGAAAGAGAGTAATATAGAGTGGGGTGAAGATAACTAGCAAGAGCCAGCAATAGTATTGACTAACAAGGTAGGAAGAAGTGTAGCATACTTAGAGCAAGCCATTGATAGAACATTATCAGTAGAAGTAAAAGCTGAACCAATGAACTTAGTCATTTTTCAAGTCTACATACCACGTAGCAATCATAGGGAAGAAGAAATCTACAGTATGTATAGATCAATTAGAAAATATAATTATTGGTGTTCCTGGTAGAAAAAAAATGATAGGGATGGGAGTATGCAAAGGAAGAGATGGTATTGAGGTTTGGGATAATTGTTTTTGAACAAGGAATGATTACAGGAAGAAAACAATTGTTCAGCAGGAGACAGGGCTTAATCATAGGAAACACTTGGTTTAAACACCACAATAGGCAGAGGTGCACATGGAAAATGCTGGGGATTCAGGAATATGTCAGATTATGACACAGATTTAGGAACAGGGATTAAGTCACACCGTTTCCCTGGAGTGAATTATGATTTAGATCATAATTTAGTTCTAATTAAGTGTAACATCAGATTCAAAAGGATAAAACCGGGAATATTTAAGGAAATGGAGTATAGAAGCATTCATTATGATGAAGGTAAAGGTAGAGAAAATTAAAAATGATGATAGGGAGAGAGGTACGAAATAAGAAAAATGAGAATGTATCAAACATTGCGTAGGAAACTACGAGAACAGTGAATAGGATAAAGGACAAGAAAACCATGGATTACATACAAGAGAAGGAAATTAAGCTAAAAACTTGAGGTGGGAGACTAAACTTAATAGAACAGAATAAGCATGGGGAAAGGCAAAATTTGAAAGCATGGAGTTTTCAAATAAAGAGTGAAATTGGTGAGATATATAGGAAGTTCAAAGTCCTGTTAGGCAGTAAGAAGGGAAAAATCTTTGACCACCAAGCCATTTTTTCAAGTTTGCAAACAGAAAATAATCTGAGGGGGCTAAATCTGGTGAATGAGGTAGCAATCCAAACTTTAATTCATGAATTTTGGCCATTGCAATAATGGATTTGTGAGCTTTTGCATTGTCTTGATGAAACAACTTTTTTCTTAGCCAAATGCGGCCGCTTTTGCTTCATTTCTCGGCTCAAGCATTGCAAAAAGTTCATATAATACTCACCGTTGATGTCTTTCATTTTTCAAGATAGTCAATGAAAATTATCCCACGTGCATCCCAAAAAACCGACGCCATGACCTAGCCTGCAGATGAGACGGTCTTCACCTTCTCTGGAGCAGGCTCTTACCTTCTGACCTATCTGGTATGGGCGACAGTAACAGGATCAAATGCTATTTCTCCCACCAGCACAGCTCTTAGGGTCAGAACATACAAGTCCTTCCACATCATTAAGATTATATATAGTCCATGGGGAAGGCATATATACATGGGAGTATTGTAAAGTTATAATTATTACTAAAGAAGAATCAAGATAGAAATTTAATTTTCTTTCTTAATACTTCTCTACACAGTCACCATCCACAATGACACATTTCTCCCAGCGTTTCTTAACCTTTCAAAGGCTATCATTGTGGTGGAACTCAGCAGATTGTATTGAAAACCAATGTTTCACCTCTTGAATGATGTATGTCATTTGTGTTGTCAAATCTATGACCTCTCAATGATTTTTTGAGTTTTGGGAATAAGAAAAAGTTGCTTGGGGTGAGATAGGGAGAATAGGATGGATGCTGTAAAATTTCAGAGTCAGATCGCTTTGATTCCTCCACTGCGCCTCAAGATGAGTGAGCAGGTGCATTGTTATCAGGAAGACAGATGCCTCTGGTGTTCATACTGTGCCATTTCTTTTTCAGTGCATTATGCAATTTGTTATCCAAGCTTCATCTATTGTTTCCAGGTGACCAAAAAATCCCTTTTTCTTGCTCCAAAAGAATCAGCATCTCCCTTGACAGGTTGTGCTGTATTTGCTTCTGAACCTGGAGTCAGTAGTCTGTGTGCTGACACTTTGGACATTTGGCTGTAGCTATGATCAGTCTCATTCATGATAATTTGGATGGTTATTCTTCGGTCTATTAGGATAAAGTCCTCCCTTTTCTTCACTGTGGCATTACCATCCATGAGTGATGGTCTTTCACTTCCAGGATTGTGAGGGCCATAGTGCCAGTTTGGAAATACCTTTTCCACCTCACAACTGTATCATATGATGGGCTATCATACCCATAAGTAGCCATCGTTTATTCATAGATTTGCCAGTCAGTGTACCCTTTTAAATAAAGGAAATGTGAGCCTCTCACATGTGTATATATATATACACCCCCACTGGTGTATATATATCTATAAATGTATGTGTAGTACACTTGCAATGTGATAAACATGCGTAATCGGTCATTTGAAAACCTGTAGCATTTCTTTTACCTACCACCACTACCTTTTTCATTCCAATTCCTTTCATCGAGAATTCCATCACAATTTCTCAGCATTGAAGGAAAACTTCATTCTAATCTAATTCCCATTTCCTTGTCAACATCCAACAGTTCCCTACCCTAATCAATGCCCTCCCCAATTATCTAATTAATACCTTAAATAATCAGTGTAGCAGGCAATCAAAGACTTCAAATTTATACAGCATAAGATCACATATCCTCCTTTTTATCTCTTTCCAACCCTATCATATCTGTTGCCCTTTCTTTTCCCAAAATTAAAATGATCTTCTGTCATGCTATCTAATATTAAGTTTGACACTTCTAAGTTTAGGAACTCATAGTAACATCCATACTGTATGATCAATCAAATCCACTCTAAACATTTGGCAAAGAGCAATCAATGCCTTTCTCTGTGTCCCTTTCTTTCGGCCATTGGAATGCATAATTCCATTTTTTATAAAATCGGACAGCCATTCCCATTTTAGAATATTTGATTATGCAGTGAGTTAACTATTTTAGTCATCTCAGTAAGCTTTTTATAAGAATTTAGTGTCGCCTGTTCCTATTGTTTTTTCTGTTAAATTACTATTATTTATTTTTCATTCACCTTTATAGTAAGTATTAATTACCTCCTCTACATTCCATTTCTTCTATTTCCAAATCTTTATGGGCCTATTTTGTTTTATATAACCATTACATATATTTTGTACATCTCATATCTTTTCTTCTATCAATACACCTTGTAGTTTCATCATTAGAACTGACTCATACTATACTTCAATCTAATGTAATGATATTTTTAAAGGGTTGAACATCCAATAATATCTTTCAATTCAACTGCTCTATTCCCAATTTAGCGACAAATAAATACAAAATATTTAGAATGAAATGAGGAGAAAGAAAGTATACTGAGTTTACACTTTAACCATTCAACTTTCAACATGCATCCTTAATATACGAGTTTTCAACCACACTTATCCAGATCACTGCATTGGGAATGAAACTTTAGTGACTCCTTGTAGTGTTTAAGGGAGGCAACTGACAGCTGAGGTCATTTGCGCCATTAGGGATGGACAGGAAAGGATGAAGGGTGGAGAGAAACCCGGCAGCGGCATTAGCCTGCTCATTACGAAAGGCTCCCAGGGGTCCGCAGCTTAACGTTCCATCCAACGGATGGCGTACTCACTCAAAGTGCCCTCCACAAAGCACCTCAAGAAGGAATCGAGATACCACTGAAAATATTCAACACCGCTGGGATTTGAACCCGGGCCTTCTGATTGGGAAGCCAGCATGATAGCCACTGCACCATCTCAATCTCCTTTAGTGACTCCTAGACTAAGCTGAGGGCAAGGCTAGAAATGTACACCCATAGCCCAACAAACAATATTAAGAGCAATGCTTATATTTTACTGCTTGAATATTCATTTCCCCATCTAATTTTTACTCAGAGTCAGATAAAAATAATTAGATTAATAATGTGCAAGAATGACCATTTTGAACCATGAATTGAAAACCCATTAATTGATTAAGAGAGAATACATCATTAACCAAGGATTCAAGCCCATAACCCATGAGTGGGCCAACCTAACCTCTATGTCTCTGTGAACTAATATTAATGACTATGGATATTCTCAACTTTTACAATTTTACATCATAAATTTACTGTTTGCCAAAGCAAAGAAACGACAATCCATCACTAACCATAATAATCAGCCTGGAGTTTGGCTAAATAGGAGGGGCTAAAGTTCATCTAATACTAATTGTTAATTCAATAACATGTGAAATTCAGACTTCAGGGTAGGGAGGCGTTCCATTCCCTGCACCAGCTGTGGTTTCCCTGGAAAATCTAGCTCACCGAGTCACACAGCTCAGGTGAATCTGTGGGTGTTCAGACATGTAACCCAGAAGAACCTGAAACTCTAACCACTGGACCTGTATGCCCTTGAAATCTAAAGAATATTTTTGGAAAAATATCATGCCTCACACTTTGACTAACACCTAAAATCTATTTGAGGCCTTGTCAATAGACATACAATAAAATAAAAATATACAAATAAATAAATTTATATAAAATGAAATTACTGCAGAAACAGCAAAATTTTAAGGTCCAAATGTTATATGTTATCACTGGATGATAAAATGTACATGGTCCCACAGTGCACACAAAATTATTAAGCAGATATTTCAACAATTTTTGATATTTCTCCATCAACTTTCTAGTCCTCATTTTATTGATTGTCAAGTCTACCCAGATCATAAAATCATCACAATTCAACAAAATGAAAGTATATCAATACCATTTCATTACATGAGCATGAGAAGTCCTTTTAAGGTAAAATAAACATAATTAAATATTGATATGAAAAACAAAATGAGGAGAGTGCTAGAAACATGTACAGGGAAGTGGTAATAGTACATGATTTTACAAAAATACTGAAAACATTAACATTAATGAAATTCCAGAATTTATTAACAATACAGGATTCCACCAAACACCAATTGCCTGGTGTGGATATAATTAAATTTAAGGCTATGAGATATTTTTTACATTGTACAACACAATAGGTTTTCTCACATCTGGATTAGCATTCCTGAACTTACTATAAGCGAAACCCTGTCTCCTTGCTTTCTCACTGGACGAGGTAATCAACATTTCACATGGAGTAAGAGGCAGAATGGAGAGACAGCTGCCACTTGAGGAGGGTAAAATTTTTGTCTTTTCCCAAGGAAGACCGTTATAGGCCATACACACCCTACTTCCCCCGACCCTTGAGGATGTCCCTCCCGGCACGTGAGACTTCAATAAACCAACCACGCCTTCTGTGAGTCCTCTTGGGTAATGTCACCAAGATAGCAATGCAACAACACCTAAAGGAGACATGAAACCTTGCCTCTCTCAAGGCTGGTTGTATCCCACCATGGCAGAATGGGCAAAAGATCAATACAGTTGAGTCTATTCAAGATTTCCACAACTTATGCCACATAGTTGTACTGATTGGGGTTGTCCTTATCTCGCTCCATATAATCTCTGTCTATAAGGGATTCAATTCTTTTCTTGAGGTCTGCGGGCTAGAATTAAAAACCAAAAATAATATTAAGAAAATCTCAGAAACTATGCATCATGTATATGCTACGGTCAAAGGCACAGTCGTAAAATGTACAACGCAAACAAGATATTCATACAGAGATTTATGAATTCTGGAGGATTGCATGGCATCATGTAGAAAATTCAACCTGCTCAGAGAGACTAAAAGTTGGCACTAAATTAATACAATTAAAATATTTTAAATAAAATGCACACAAAAATATAAAGGAGAGGAGATGATGGAAGGGTGGAAGCAATCCTTGAATTCTTTTGGTTTAATAATGTGTTTTGAACTTCATACGATCTGCTTTGAAATTGAGAGCTATGAAAACTAAAAACACTTTCCAACTTAAAAGCTAGCAACAGAATTTGTTGTCATATCTCCTCTTTACATGCAAGAGAATCTCTAATATAATGACTAGGGGTATTACATCCTCTGGATTTGTGGCATTATGAGAGAAGTAACTTCACATAAAAAGTTATTTTCAACATAGCTCAGATATAAATTCCTTGAAATTGCTCAATATTGAGATATTTCACTACATGAAAAACAAAAAGGTGAACATACGAGGCATATTCATAGAGTAAGGGCCGTTTGCTTATATTTAAATAATGGCACTTCAGAACACAGTTTTACCCCTGCAGTGCCATCTACTGATTCATTGAGAAGCTATAGCAGCAGTTGTTTTGTTTCAGAAGTCGTTTGCATGTCCGTGCATGCAAACAACAATGTCTGCGACAATCGTTCATCCCGCCAGCTATGAAGTACGTTCTGTCATACGATTCTTGTATGCAAAAGGATTGTCGGCTGCTGAAATTCATCGGGAATTATGCCTAGTTTATGGACTTACAGTTATGAGTGAAAGAAAGATTAGACAATGGTGCCGCTATTTTAAAAATGGATGAACAAATGTCCATGACGAAGAGTGAAGTGGCAGGCCCAGTATTCTGATCAATGAAAATGTTTTGCAAGTGGAACAAAAACTGCGATGTGATCGTCGATTGACGATTAATGGCCTGGCTGAACAATTTCCTCAACTTGGGCGCACTACTGTTTACAATATTGTAATGGAAAACCTCGGATACCACAAATTGTGTGCAAGCTGGGTACCGAAACACTGCTGCTAAAACCAATGAGAAAATTTAAGATTTTCGTTGGGAACTCTTTGACCACCCACCGTACAGTACTGACCTTGCACCTAGCGACTAATTCCTCTTCTTGCACCTGAAACAGTGGATCGGTGGACAACGTTTCGAAACCGAAGAAGAACTCAAGAACGGCATTGTCACTTGGTTCAACTCTCAGGCGGCGAGCTTCTATGCAGAGGGCTTAAAGAAGCTGGTGCAGCGGCACGAAAAATGTTTAGAAGTGAACGGTGATTACGTAGAGAGATGCAGTGGGTTTGTGGCTAACTAATAGTGCCAATAAAATGTGTATCATATGAGTATATTTTTTTCCTGCGACCAAACGACCCTTACTTTGTGAAAATGCCTCGTAGTTCCCTCAAATACTCCACTGTATGATTTATTCCACATAAATCAACAGCCTTAATTAAATACTGACATTTTTTACACTTGCAAATGGTTAAAAACTGCATCGGATCTTATTTTGAGCCATAAGCAAACTACTCCCAAAATATAGCCAGAACAGGAGCACTGAGTCGTGCAATGACTTATTTCATAGAACCATGCATTCAAAACAAACATGACAATATTAAAAAACAGTATTTATACAAGCCATGCATATCAAACTGACTCAGACTATCCAACTGTCTATCTCAGGTTGACATATCATTTTACAGATCATTTTAAAATAAATACATTTATAGTTTTTTAGAAATCCTTTTTTCCATGGTCAAATAAATTTGGTAAAGTTCTCCTATTAAGGAGAATGAACTGGCATTGATATTGAGATTTCTATTGTGACGTCATTCAAAAGGGGAAAAAAACAAAGAGCACATTTGAATGGCATTTTTTAACTTGCTTGTTAGATTAATTTTAAATCCACCATGACAATAACAAAAAACTGAGTACATATTTATGCAAGCCAGGCATGGTAAAATGCCTCGTCATTTTTTTCAGTTTTTATTAAAGGTGACGAGCCATCAATAAAAGATTAACAGAATAAGAAAAATCAGTCCTCCATCCTGTATGATACTGCAACAACTCAATTCTTTCATTTTTTTTAATTAGAAAAATAAAATAGAAGTACAAGAGAAGTCTACCAGATATAATAAAAAAATAAATCTCAAATCAATCAATCAAATTGGTTACAAAATACTTAGGGGACCTCAAAACATCTTTTCCCAAAGAATTCCAAAAGTCAAGCATTTGAATGAAAACAATATACTATGAATGACAAAATAGAGCATGGAGAAAAAATTCAGGACCGATAAATTATTTTCATTCAAAGTTAATTTAAAATTATGCTGAAATATAAGAAATTTACAAAATGAATAATTTAGCCAAGTAAAATAGAGTAGAAAATAAATTTCACTTGATAAAGGAGATAGCTTCAGGCGTCACTTTGTGGAAACGATACATATTGCAAAGGAAACACTTGGTTTTTCCACATAAAATATTTATTCACGACCTAGGTTTCGACGCTCAGCGTCATCTTCAGGTGAAATACAGGCCAAAATCTTTCTTTATATAACAGAAGGAATTGGGAGGTGGGGGGGGGGTGTGTATGGATGTAAGAAAGGAAGAGGAGATGGTGGGGGAGGGAAAGGAGCGGGATTGGGGTATTACTGAGAAGGAGGAGTCAAGGTTAGTCTCCGGGGGGGGGGGGAGGGGGGGGGGGAGGTTAAGGAAGCATGGTAGGGAAAGGGTTGCCTGGCGGGGGTCCGCCTTGGGGTTAGTGGAGATAGGACAAAGAGTTTGGGAGTTTAAGGTTGAGGAGGGGTGACCAGGAGTTACATAGCACGTCGTTCACTATATTATATAACAGAAGGAATGGGGAGGGGGGGGGGTGTGTATGGATGTAAGAAAGGAAGAGGAGATGGTGGGGGAGGGAAAGGAGTGGGATTGGGGTATTACTGAGAAGGAGGAGTCAAGGTTAGTCTCCGGGGGGGGAGGGGGGGGGGGAGGTTAAGGAAGCATGGTAGGGAAAGGGTTGCCTGGCGGGGGTCCGCCTTGGGGTTAGTGGAGATAGGACAAAGAGTTTGGGAGTTTAAGGTTGAGGAGGGGTGACCGGGAGTTACATAGCACGTCGTTCACTATATTACAGGAAGAATTTGCTCTTTCCAATATCTCCATATTTTCCAAAATGTCCAACCGGGGGCCTTTTCTTTCGAAATGGAGAAACTCCACGCTGAAATCACTCTTATGGTTCTGGTCAATCAAATGCTTGGCAAATTGAGATTTTCCATTACCGTTCTTCAGGCAGGCCTGGTGCTCCTTCACACGTTCACGGAACTTCCTTCCCGTCTGGCCTACGTAGACGGCGGAGCATTCACAGGTTAGCTTGTACACTCCGCTCCTTTCCGATATTGGGATTTCGTCTTTGTTATTTGCGAGGATGTTTCGCAAGTTGCGTCTATTGTAAAAGGCTGGCTTTATCCGTTTTTTTGGTAACACTTTAGCGACCGAGAGAGACAACTGTCCTAGGAAGGGAAGCCTGCGCCACTTGGCTTCTGAAAAAACATTATGATTGAAACCATATATTAACAGCGTGCTTAGTTTTTTTCTTTTACACTGGTATATTATATATACACGGCCAATTAATTGACCGTTTATACCAGTGTAAAAGAAAAAAACTAAGCACGCTGTTAATATATGGTTTCAATCATAATGTTTTTTCAGAAGCCAAGTGGCGCAGGCTTCCCTTCCTAGGACAGTTGTCTCTCTCGGTCGCTAAAGTGTTACCAAAAAAACGGATAAAGCCAGCCTTTTACAATAGACGCAACTTGCGAAACATCCTCGCAAATAACAAAGACGAAATCCCAATATCGGAAAGGAGCGGAGTGTACAAGCTAACCTGTGAATGCTCCGCCGTCTACGTAGGCCAGACGGGAAGGAAGTTCCGTGAACGTGTGAAGGAGCACCAGGCCTGCCTGAAGAACGGTAATGGAAAATCTCAATTTGCCAAGCATTTGATTGACCAGAACCATAAGAGTGATTTCAGCGTGGAGTTTCTCCATTTCGAAAGAAAAGGCCCCCGGTTGGACATTTTGGAAAATATGGAGATATTGGAAAGAGCAAATTCTTCCTGTAATATAGTGAAGGACGTGCTATGTAACTCCCGGTCACCCCTCCTCAACCTTAAACTCCCAAACTCTTTGTCCTATCTCCACTAACCCCAAGGCGGACCCCCGCCAGGCAACCCTTTCCCTACCATGCTTCCTTAACCTCCCCCCCCCCTCCCCCCCCGGAGACTAACCTTGACTCCTCCTTCTCAGTAATACCCCAATCCCGCTCCTTTCCCTCCCCCACCATCTCCTCTTCCTTTCTTACATCCATACACACCCCCCCCCACCTCCCAATTCCTTCTGTTATATAAAGAAAGATTTTGGCCTGTATTTCACCTGAAGATGACGCTGAGCGTCGAAACCTAGGTCGTGAATAAATATTTTATGTGGAAAAACCAAGTGTTTCCTTTGCAAAATTTCACTTGGTTTGAGAGGCATTTACTGACCATTGACAATCAGCAAAAAAGAATTTCGGGCAGGAAATCTATCATAATGAAGTAGCAACACAACTTTATGTGCAAACAAAGAAAACAACATTGTCTTATGGCAATGAGGAGAAAGAGTAATCATAATGTATTAAAATGAAAACATTAAAAAGCACTGTAAAATTTCAACCTCCTTAAATGAATCTGTTTCTAGCATTTCATAACAATAACATAAAAAGTAAAAGTTTGTTTCAGTTATGACAACTAAAAATTGCCTTAAACAATGAGAAGAATCACTGCCTTGCAAGAATAGGATTCATGCATCCATCAATATAAAAAATTAAAAGAAATACTAACATCACCTCAAAAAGAAGGTTTAAGTTGGCATGAAAACCTTTCTCACACCTTCAGAAACAATCTCCTACTAGTTGAATTATTTATTAGCCCAATACTGTATCACTTTTCCAGTATTTTTTTATTTTTTTTTTAATGTTCACAAAACACTAACCACAGATCCCTTTATATCTCTCTCATGATATGGCTTTATGAAAGTCCCCCACTTTTGATTGAGCCTTGTACCTAGGGACAACTTTCCCGGCATGACTTCTCAGTTCCCTGCCTTGGACTGATAGCTCTTTGAAGATTTTGACTTACAGGTAATAGTGAAAATGTTAATAATAATTTACAGAATTATTTATAACCCTAAAATCATTGTTTACGACACCAACTAACAAAAACAAAGTAAAAAGAACATCCTAAACAAAAGATCAAGGCAAATGATTTTTATACTTTGTAACGGTTACACTGGCAAAAGTTTTACGATATAATGCCAGTGAGAAGAATATAAATGATTGGGAGGTACCTGATCCATTAGGCGGGTGCATGAAATTACATTTTTTTTCAATGGGCAGAAAATATAATCATACAAACATTGAAGGAGAATAAGCATGCATATAAACTTCTCAGATTTAAACATTTCATGTATGCCTACACAATTAACAGGAAATAAGTATAATGAAAGTATTTATAATTATTAACGTGCTTTTCCAAAGTTGCTAAGAGCTCAAAAACTAACACTGCAGTAATATGTGCAAATTTTGAAATTACCCCAGAACTATAGGAAATATAAGAAAGAAATAAACACTTAAAACATACCTTGACCGGAAACTTAAGCTGATTATAGAGTTCACTAATAAGTAAGTTATGACCTAATGCTTTCCTCATCTTCATTATGCGCACTATAGCTGCATCAATCTGGTATTGACGATCTTGAAAGACTCTTTCTTCAGTAGCTTTCTGCTCTTCCGTCTGAAAATAATATAGTTCCATGTTATTTTTATGCTTTCTTTAATATATTTTACCAGGAGGATATTTGATTAGGCAAAACAATCACCCAACAACCCAAATGGCATTGTTCTAGGCTAACCTTGGATATGTGTATTCTATAATTCTAATGGATTTAGCCATTGATAAACCTGAGAGTTTTACAAACGAGTTTATCAGGATAATGATCAATGATATGGAGAATTAGTAAATGGTTACTAGGGCATTTGTTATCATACCATGAATTATTAATAATCTGAATTTATTAAATGCAACTATTGATAAAATGTTCAATGTAAATGCAAATTTTAGAAAACATTCAAAATATTTAACTGGAAATATTACTATGCTAAAGAAAAGGGTCTCACATGATTATTATTATTGGAGTCAATGGCCTCATTGAATATTACTATTTACACTATTTCTACACAGATATACTACTAAGGTGGCCCCTTAAGGACCTGGCCTGACCTAGAGATGGCAGTATTGCATTGGTCGATCAAATGAGGTGACCACTCCAGAAACAGTGAAGAAAATCCACAAAGTGATAATGGGTGATCGTCGACTGAAAGTGCGCGAGCTAGCAGACATAGTAGGCCTTTGAAAAAGTACCGTACATCGTGTATTTACTGAAATTTGGACATGAAACAGCTGTGTGCAAGATGGGTGGCATGGTTGCTCACACTTGAGCTTAACCAGTGCCGTGAAGATGTTTCAATTGAGTAGTTTTTATTAGAAAACTAAAACATTAAGGAATTTATATAATACTCACAGTTTCCTTCATTTGGATTTGATTTATTTTTATCCTGAAAAGTTTATTTGTAAACTCTCTATTAAAAAGGAACCTATCATTATCTTCAACATCCCTTCCTCGGGGCATCTTTTGCAAAACACGTGCCTTTCCACAGGCTAAGGACTGTAGCGTGCGTCTCAGCTCTCCATCCTGAAATATTTAAACATTTCTGCATTAAAAGATAATGTCCTACAAATATTGGGGAGTTTAAAAGTGAATATAAAAAATGTCACAATTTATAGATATTTTTATTAGCTGCCTTTAAAATACATCTCTTTGGAGGTTATTACATCACCAATTAGAACTTATCTTCATCAAAAGATTAAATATATCTATTGAAACAAATACTGTAGATAATGATTTGAAATTTGAGAGGTGATATGATATGATTATACAGCATGTGGCGCTTAAATCCGGACAAGCACAAATTTCCTTGAATGAGATTTCCTCGCCGGGTTAGCGAAACCTTCCCCAGACTTCTCCAAAGCATTATACTCAGCCATAATATTGTAAATAGTTGATCTGAGGTACCAGAAGAATCAAACTATTTCTAAATATAACGCCCAGCGTGATCACTTTCGACAATAGTGGTTCTTCGATTGTACTCTGCACTCGTACGTAACATCTCGCCCATTTGGAGGTTATGACTGCTTACTAGATGCCTATAGCTTTCAAGACCGCCAGTCGTGAACTCCAGTGGAACTACGATATGGGGCAAAGTTCAAATTGAAATTTGTCCGGATTTAAGTGTTGCACCCTGCATATACATTTAAGCTAGATGTCACTATGTACGAACTTGATTCGTATGCAATTTTATCTAAAGGTAAAAAGTTTTTTTTTCTGGACAAAAGTTATTTATTTACCTCAATTTTATGATTTTATCATTAGATATCTATTTCATTTCAATAAATCCCTTTAAAGCCTTATTTGAACAACTTCCTTCTTTAAAATTACTCCAGAAGTTCCATTAATACTATGACTTTTCCAGATCATAATGCATTTTGCACTAAAATCATCACATTAGTCTTTAAAAATTATTAGAACTTTTTCCCTATCCTATCTCCATAGCTCCATTCTGACCGATCAGAGAGGGTAAATGGTTAAAGATGACATATAGTACAAAATGGAAAGCCACACCCTGGTATTCAACAAAGCAAACCACTGAACAAGGTATGTAGTATAATATACAAGTTAGAGCTAGTAGTCTACCAGTAGAATACATTTGTGATCTGACACAGATTGTTGAGGAATGGCTCAATAATAATACAGTAATTTCAAGTAAGCATAGATGCATGCCACTTTGTACCAGTCAAAATTGAAATTATTATTACATTTAACATAATGCGCTAAGTACCTCAATTCCTGTTGCAGTCCCAATTTCCTCTAAGGATAGTTCATCAGCATCATTAAAAAGTAAGAGAACGAGAGCTTGGAACAGTGATACCTGCAACTCCTTTTTCCCCTATAAATAAAGTCACAGAAGTGAGTATTTGCTACATTTTTTGGATAAATGTCCTAAAAAAGGGAGATAGATATGCCAAAATGGGAACGTCTTTCTAGCACAAATAACACACAACATGATCCCATTAAGAGAAAAATTTAGTACATTATAACCACAAAAGCAAGTTACAATGAGAGATGATTAACGGCCTTAGTTATTTGCACTATTAGGAATAGATGGGTGACATGGATTTAGTAGAAGTGTTTGGTCTCAAATGCAATAGTAAGATAAACATGGCATTAGTAGTAATATCACTCTGAATGAATGGTGCCAAAGGATATGTTTTCTTGTTCCATTTAATAGAAAGATTACTGCACTTTCAGTGCTATGCATATCAAACTCAATTAGGGATCGGAGTACCAGAGTAAAAACCATGTAACATCCCTCACATTTGAACACAAAGGCTCTTTGAGATGCAAGGCTATACACAAGGGGGAATTGTGTATATTTTCCACAGTTATCACCATCACAAAAGTAATAAATGTATAATAATATTTTTACTCCAAAGAAAACTAATTGCCCACTGAGTGGTTCAAATAGTTATGTCTACAGTGAAGTACACCATCAGTAATTTAAAAAAAGCACAAAGAAAGACGATGATTCTTTCTTCGTGCTTCACAAATGGATTTCTACAAAGCATTGGCCTCAACTATCACTTACATCATTCATTTTATTACAGTTAAAATATTAATACATGTACATTAAAAGAGTCCATTTCCAATCATCCCTGTCATAGCTTAAACAGAACAATGATTGAATTGAGGAGAACTTAATTTTGCAATAAAATTTGAAATACTTAATACTTTTGTTTTTTTTTTCATTGAATATTTAGCATAAATTGGGTAATTTCCAAACTCTGGTAAAGATATAATAATATTACTACGAGGGTCATCCGGAAAGTAGTACCCGTTCGTGCCGCATGAAGTGCTGACGACGCGAGTAGCCGCTGGACGAGGTCAGATAGCTTCAGTGGCTTGTCTGCCTTCTCTGAGCCAAGTTGCGTGACTCTAGCATTGCCTGTGTTGTTTCTGTGATTGTTTACAATGTTTAAAAAAATTGAGAACGCCGCCAGTTGTGAAGTGAGGGCAGTGATTAAATTCCTCAATGCAAGAAACGTTCGCCCATGTGATATTCATCGCCAATTAAAGGAGGTGTATGGAGACAATGTAATGGACGAGTCGTCTGTTCGGCGGTGGTGTCGCAACTTCAACATGGGGAGGGGGAACACACACGACGATGAGCGTTCGGGGAGACCGTCTGTCATTACAGACCAACTGGTGAGCTCAGTTGACGAATTCGTGAGGAACGATCGGCGCGTCACAATTGATGACATCTGTGAGCATTTTCCCAATGTTTCTCGAACAATTCTTCATGAAATTGTTAAACACCATCTGCATTATGCAAAAATTTGTGCAAGATGGGTCCCTCGCGTATCTCAATGAGCTGGCGGCGAAGGACTATGCAGCAGGAATACAGAAACTTGTCACACGTTATGACAAATGCCTTAATTTGCTTGGAGATTATGTTGAGAAGTAGTTTAAAGTATCCTCTTTCAAATAAAATTTTTTATGTTTGTTAATATTTACTTTTGTGTCTTTATTACATGAACGGGTACTACTTTCCGGATGACCCTCGTACTAATGCTGTCTAACCTTACATTTACCTTTTTTATTGGAACATATATTAGCTTTATAACACAAATTACAACAAACCAATCATCACTTTGAGTAATCGGATTTTGACTATTTGTTCTTGAGCAATGCAGCAAATCCTTATTTCTCTTCCATCTAATATTCAGTGATATCAGCAAACAGTATCTGTCAATGGTATCTACACTTAATGCCAAGATGGATGATCACTGCCTTGAAAACATACCATGAGTTGAAGAGGTGAATCAACATGCCATGAAGCATGGACTTTTACTGGAGTAGAAATATGACTCCATGAAAAATGTTGGTGCACAATTATTTAAAATTGCAAGGAGTTCTAGCATAAAATAACAATTTTCACACCCATCAAAAATTGTGTTTTCAATGCATCAAACTGTCAATATGAGAACACATACCATTGGGAAGACAGCTCGAAGTACACAATGACCCAAGGTTGGCTGCCACTGAAGTTTCCGTCCACCATGTTTTCCCAAATAAAATTTATTAAATACATCCTGATGATGAACCATTTCTGCAGGTGGCGTGACTTCAACAACAGGATAAGTGGGCCAGTAACCCATTGTGAGAATATTTACTGTCAGATCTGTGCCTTGAGCAGGTGGGTTACGAAGATTTGCCATATACTGAGAAAAGAAGAAAAATACATTTGCACTCCTTATTAATAATGATATTCATTCAAAAATAATAAATGGAATATTCCCGATTTCCCATTATACAAAAAGGAAAAATAAAAATAACACAAAATATCCGTACAAATAGTAACCATATGGATTGTTTTTACATAATCCATGCAGCTTAGAGATCAATGGTTAGGGTATGGTGCTCGCATTTATTCCCTTCTTCATTCATCATAATTATTTCAACACTGCATGTTGCACAGTTTGTCTATGAATTAATGCAGGCCGTGTAGCTGTGCTTCATCATAAGCATGTTAAATGCTCAAGTTGAGTGCTTTGAGATTGATATGCCATGTAAATCTTGGAAAATCCACAACAGAATTGTAAGAGTTAATGAAAGAATTTTATAGACTAAATGTAGGCAGAGAAATTGCTTGAAGTATGGTAAATTTATGGCAACAAATAAAAAGCTTTCTCAGTGACTTTGCTTCACTTTATATAACAGTGGAATGTAGTAAAAAGGGAAGTAAGAAGTATGAGCCAATGAGAATAAACATATAGGGATGTGCATATGTGTTCTTTTTATTTTAAAAGGTTATTTTTATATTCACTATGAAAATCCCCCCCCCCCGGACTACAACCTTGACGTGGTGGAAGAGCTTGTGCGTTCCGATGACCCCTAGAGCTGTGCTGGCGGGAGTAATAGTAATTGCTCCTGGTAGGGTCACCCATGCCAGATAGGTCGAAGGTTAGGAGCCTGACGAAAGGTAGTCCACGCAGTGTCTGTTCCTCAGTGAGGCGGCTGCAATGGCATCTGACCCCAGTGGGGCGGCCAATAAGTGATGGTGTCACGTTAAAAACACTATTGAGGAAGGCAACGGGAAACCACCGCAATTATCATTCCCAAGATTTAAATGATGGACAATACAAAGAATTTGAGTCCTGGCAACCACGGGGCTCGGCCCAATCGGCCATGTGTCGTGCCCGGCAGTGGGGGAGGCAAGGCTTCCGCGGTTGTCATCCCACGAAACCCTTGCAAGGGAAAACCAGCAGCAGCAGGACAGAAGACGCAGGGGAAGGAGACCAAATTAGTTAGAATAGGAACGTGGAATGTTAGGACAATGATGAGGACAGGAAAACTGGAAAATATCAAGCGAGAGATGGAAAGGGGAAATATAGATATTTTAGGTCTATGCGAGGTGAGATGGAAAGATAGCGGGGATTACTGGAGTGATAAGTATAGAATAATATACAGCGGTGGGGACAAGAGCCAACGAGGGGTTGCCATAGTATTAAATGAAGAGGTAGGAAGAAGCGTAGTCAACATAGAGCAGGTAACGGATAGAATACTACTAGTAGAGATAAAAGCAGAACCGACGAACTTAGTTATTTCAACCACCGAGCAACCATAAAGAAGAAGAGGTCGATAGGATATACGACCAGTTAGAGGACATAATCACGTGTGTTCCTACAGGGAAACATTTGATAGTGATGGGGGATTGGAATGCGACGGTAGGCGAAGGAAGAGATGGTGACGAGGTCAGGGACTACGGTTTAGGCATGAGGAATGACCGCGGGGAGAAAGCAGTTGATTTCTGCAGGAGACAGGCGTTAGTCATCACCAACACTTGGTTTAGACACCATAAAAGACGCAGGTATACATGGAAAATGCCAGGTGACTCCGAAAGGTATCAGCTAGATTATATCCTTGTTAGACACAGGTTTAGGAACAGTGTGATAAATTCGCACAGCTTCCCGGGAGCGGATGCGGACTCGAAAACCGCAAAAGACACTATTGGAACCGTTAAAGCTAAAAGGACTAGGAAACCATGGATCACGGATGAGATGATTACAAAGATGGATGAGCGGCGAAAATGGAAGAATTTAAATACAGAATGAGGCAAAATGAAGTACAAAGAATTAAACAATAAATTGAGGCGGTCAACAAATAAAGCAAAAGAAGCATGGTGGAAGATGCAGAGCAAGGATATGGAAAGTCTACATAGGAAGGGTGAAATCGGTGCGCTGTACAGCAAAGTTAAATCTTTATCGGGAAGTAAGAAAGGGAGATAGACGATTGCAGTTAGAGATAAGGCGGGTAAGGTAATAGTTGACGCAGGAAAGATCCAAGAGAGATGGAAGGAATATACAGAAGAACTGTATAGTAAAGAGCTTAGACCAACAAAGTTAGACATTGAAAAGGAACATAACGTAGAGGAAGATAGCTTAGGTCCAGGCATACTAGACAATGAGATAGAAAAGGCATTAGGGGAGATGAAATTAAATAAGTCTGTGGGTGTGGATAACATTCCCGTGGAACTTTTAAAATGCTTAGGAAAATGTGGGAGGAAGAGGCTATATGGGCTGATCCATAGTATTTATGAGGAAGTAATCTGGCCGGAAGACTTTGCGAGATCAGTTTTAGTTCCTATTCCGAAAAAGGTAAAGGCCACGTCATGTGAGGACTATAGGACAATTAGTTTGATATCCCACGCAGCTAAAGTTGTTCTCAGGATCATTAACAAAAGGATAGAGAGTAGGGCAAATGATTACTTAGGGGATGATCAGTTTGGGTTTAGGAAGGGGAGAGGTACGAGTGATGCCATTGCAGTAATGAGATTATTAATCGAGAGGAATATAGAACACAACCAGGAGGTATTTGCCTGTTTCGTAGATTTCGAAAAAGCATTTGATAGAGTGAATTGGGAAAAACTAATGAGTATATTGCAGAAAATAGGAATAGATTGGAGGGAAAGGAGGCTAATCCACAACCTGTACATGTCTCAGACTGCTCAGGTGCGAGTGGGGAACGGGGAGTCCGGTTGGGCAGTGTTAGGAAGAGGTGTAAGGCAGGGTTGCCCATTATCACCATTGCTGTTCAACATATAGTATATACATACGTATGCAGAGGAAATGATTAAAGAGGCATGGGAAGAAATGGAGGTAGGAATGAAAGTGGGCGGGGAATTTGTAAAATCAGTTAGGTTTGCTGATGACCAAGCTTTAGTTTGTCAGGCAGCCAAGGGGCTGCAAGCATTGCTGAGTGAATTGGAAATTCAGTGCGATAGGTATGGGATGAGAATCAATATAAATAAAACAAAGGTTATGCGATTTTCTAGAAAGAAAAAGGCTAAGCTTAACATTAAAATAGGAGGGCAAAAACTAGAGCAGGTAGAACAGTTTACGTATCTCGGTAGTGTTTTGGACCAACACGGTCAATGTGGGAGGGACGTAAGGAGAAGAATTGCCCTAAGTTAAGAGGCTTTCACAAGGAGGAGGGAGTTGATGACGGGGACGTTGAGTAAGGATGTTAAGAAAAGACTTGTTAAAACTTTGATTTAGAGCATTGCTATGTACGGCGCGGAAAACGTGCTCACTGAAGCAGGAGGATAGACTTAGATTGGAGTATTTTGAAATGTGGGTGTGGAGAAGAATGGAGAAGGTGAAATGGACAGAGAAGAAAACAAACGAGGAAGTACTTGGTATGGTGGGCGAAGAGAGGGGTTTGTTGGGAGCAATCCTATTGAGGCAGGAAAGGTGGCTGAAGGGGGTTTTGACCGGCAGCGGGATGTTGAAGACTGTAATAGAGGGGAGAATGTTATGCAAACGAGGAAAGGGAAGGAACAGGATAGGGATGTTGGACGGGATGAAGGGAGGAAGAAAGTATTCAGAGCTGAAGAGGGACCTGATGAAAAGTAGGATGTTGTGTTTTGCTAGGGGTCACAAATTATTAAATTAGTAATTATGTCCATCCAAAAACCTACCTTAACCTGTAGATTACCTAATAATAATAATAATAATATGAAAATCCCTTAAAAATGTTAGAGCAAAAATATGCAGCAAAAATTCTAACTTTTCTGATTCAACACAATAAAATTTTTCAATGCTAAAATCTTACAATCCTGTACTTGTACATTTTTATAGCAAAACAATTAATGAAATGAAAATCATGCAAAGCCATAACAATGCACAATAAATAATTATTAATAGCTTCCTGGTTGACATCCTTACATCTCTGAAGTAAAATAAAACCACCAATGACTATAATACTCGGAATATCATTAGAGGTATTCATTCAAGTTTTCCTCACCTGACGGAAGGCAATGTTAATATCTTTACTAAGTTCCATGTCTTTAAACATTCCTTCCAGC
Source organism: Hetaerina americana (assembly GCF_022747635.1). Classification (NCBI taxonomy): domain Eukaryota; kingdom Metazoa; phylum Arthropoda; class Insecta; order Odonata; family Calopterygidae; genus Hetaerina; species Hetaerina americana. Next base: position 62,995,182 of record NW_027286763.1, read on the forward strand.
TTAGATGTAAAACCACCCCCACATTCCTGTTTCAACTTTGACAGCATACTTTTTTCAGCATCCACACTGGCTGATTTTCCAACAAGTAGGCGTTTGGCTAAATCCTGAGAAAGGAATAATACATATAATTTAAACACCAATAAAATATCAAAAGCAAATGAGAAAAATAACATTTTGATTGCACATCATGCCTTCCAATAGCTTGATAATATATGCAGAGCTTTATATTAAAACACATTATCACTGCAAATGAAAGATTAAAAAAACATAGGAGGGATTCAGAATGCATAAAAAATGGATATACATATGTGAGACCATGTAGATGAAAAGAAAATGTATATAAGTACATATACATATGTGACATCACCTACTCAGCTTAATGATTTTGAGCAAAAATATAGTATTCCGTTACAATGACAATGGAAACAATTTATTATTGCAGAGAAACTTTGCCCTATACAGTCAAAGAGCAAAACTTGAGTCTCATTTCACATCTTGTACCACTTAATAATGAAAAGCAGTTGTCTGTTCTAACCTTGAAAATTATCAGCTGATTCCATTAAAATATCTTACGTACCACCTTACTGTTTCAATGTCCACTGTAACTGTGGTGACCCAAGAATTATTAAACGCAAGCATGAAGACTTTTCCTGATGGTGCACGAGTAAAGTATCTTACTTATGGTTTCTCACTTATAATACACTACTTATGTTAAAAATATTACACCTATTTGCCAGGCAATATTAATATTATATTATGTACAAAGGAATTCAAAAAACAAATCTTAGAAATTTTTAAACAGGCCTAAACCTATACAACAATTAACTGAACTAATAAGATATGCACATGAAAATGAATATTTTGAACACAGTAATTTCTACAAGAGAAAATTTTTTTTACAGTCATTGAATTCGAACAACATAAATAAGAGGTTTTTTCTATTTTAGCAACCAATACCTTCTTGTAGAATGCTTCAAACACATCCTTTCCATGAATAAAGCGGAAAAGAACCATTATCTTATCCAAAAGTTTTTCCAGTTCCTCCTCGGTTGCTTCTTTGTTTCCAGCTCTCAGCTTGGAATCAACAAATTTAGCTAAAATATTGAATGCAAAGAAGAAAATCAACCTTTAATTATTTTACTTATCATGCATTTATGACATTAATAACATACAATATGAGAACATGAATATTATGATAATTAAAAATACACAAATTTTGTTCACATAAATTAGAATTTGTCAGTGAAACTGTGTTGTTTAATTCCCATGCAATTCGAGTTTTCAAGGAAACAGTGACCCTAGGGACATTACCTATTAACTCAGCAGGTTTATTTGCTCGTTGATTGATGAAGTGTTCAAAAGCTTCTTTCAGACTGTTGGTGAACTTTTCATTTTTATGAAAACAAGTAGTCACAACATTATCCATTTTATCTTTAAAATCCAAGAGTTCTTGGACCATAGTTTTATCTTTTTCTGGATCTATCACAATTGTTCGCCCTTTTTTCTGAAAAAAAAAGAAATGTAACATTTGAGAAACTATTTAAATTCATTAACTTAAAAATAGAAAAATAATACATTGTGAAAATGTAAGCATAAAAATAGCACTCAAAATATTTGAGATTGTATTCGCCAGTAGCCATCATAGTGGTAACACAAGAAAATTAATTTAAAACATCCTTGAAATTTCAGATTTTTCTAGAAAAAATTTTTTTGATGGCAAACTGTGAGAAAATTAAAAGATATATCCGACCAATTTTGTTGTAATGAATGTATACAAAAATATTCAATGAGAACAACAGGTACAAAATAATAAATTTACTTTTGGTTTTAAGAGTGAACTCTTATATTTATAGCAATTCCGAATTTTAACAAATATGGTAATTTTACACTGTTCATTAGTTTATTCTCATAGTTTCTTAGAAAACCATACAACTCATGCTACAGTTAAGCATTACAACCCCAAACTTATGGTAGACAGCACATCCCTCGTATAATAATTTACTCTGCATGTTTTCACATTCTTAAAATATAGGAAATTACTTTATCTATCCAAATTCAATAGATGATTTCATATGAAAATACTGACCAATGCTTTTGGCAAAGGAAGGAAAGGAACAGAAAACTTCAATAACAACTTGGTCATTCACCATGAAATTATGGAGCTCCTTCATCGGTCAACTTCTGATTACAGAGGGATAACCACTAGTGATTTTTTTTATATCATCTAAATTAAACAAGACAAACTAGTAAATCTGGCTTAAACTAACAAACTCAGCCTTACTCTGTCAATCAGTACTTTTTTTCAAGACAAATTTTGCAACAGCTTCTGTTAAAAGGGTAAAGGCAAAGAAACTGGATGCTTTTTTTTATTTCTCCAACGTTCAACTTTTTCTGGTATTCCATACCTAATTAAAAATCCGTAATTTCTCCATATTTCCCCAGTATTCCCAAAGCACAGATGACAGCCCTGCATATAGTAATGGTACACATTAAACTTCAATGAGAATTAAACACTGGATTTTCTACCTAAATTTTCCTCATTCCATCACTTAAGCTTCAACTTACAGAACCATATATCGCCATGAGAAGATTAGAAAGGAATGCAATTTCTATATTATTTCACAGAAGGGATTGAGAAAGGGGGATAGAGGAAGTGACACCTAATAGTTAGTGATATAAGTGGTAGTCCTATCCCCATAAAAGTTTTATTTTCAAACCTCCCCTCCTTTAAATAATACATAAGCCAACTCTTCCATAAACTTCACTTAATGAATGCATTTTAAGTCAAAACTTAGGTCATAGATTGAATTAACTTTGTGGAAAATCCAAGAATAAGACTTGTTTCCACAAAGTGAATCTTGAAACCACCCAGTTAATCAGAATTATGTCTCGTATATTCAATTCTATGCTCTTGTTTAATTATCATTTCTATTAACTACTTTTAATGATAATCAGTGATAGCAGGCTATGATAGCTATAGCAAGTGAAGCAGGATGGCAGAGTTACTGAATGAGGAAATTTTGTTCTTTGCAGAAGCAAAAAGTGAACTACGTGAAGAAAAATAGCCAGAAAACTTGAAATAAAACAAGATCTTTGAAGATAAAGACGGGGAAAGTTTTCCACAAAGCCAAAGCATGCCATCACAATGATGCATACAACATGAGATGTGCAATACTATCAATGACTAAAACAATCAACCTGAAATTGCTACGGGAAGTCTAAAAATGTGATTTCAGCAATCCTTACTCGTGATGTTCAAAGAATGGGGAGCGCAGAAACTTAAATGGTCAGAATGATGGGGAGAAAGCAATAAGGGATAGGGAGGAAAGCCAAAAGAAGTTGTGAAGTTATATAGGAGATGTTGGAGTGACTCCATTGTATATTTTGAATTGGGGGTTTCCTTCAGAATGAGATTCCCTCACTTTAAATCTTCATTCCTGAAGAGTAATCAGAAAACCCCTAGGATGGACCTTATAACAGTTTTCATTTAAAACATTTGAAATCACTATAAAAAATAGAGTTCCATATGTGCATTCTACAATTCACTAAGCAAATGCTTGCTTAAATATATCATTTCTGCATCTTTTCTTTAACTCTCTGGAGAAAATCAGTTATCTTAATTTACCTCTGCTTTCCTCTAGCTTCCCATAAATGTGCACCCCAATATTGGCACCAAACGTGGAATGTGAATGCCATCCCTTCTTAACTATCCAAAAAAAACCTCGGCTTGCCATCTTTGTGTTTAATTTTCATTGATACAAGGAATTATATTTGGAAGCTGTTATGGGACATAATTGGTAAGATTATAGGCATGATAGAGGATCACAACAGAAAAAAACAAACATTTTTAATCTTAATTATTTGGTTGCACAACCTTTTCATTTAAATAATTCCATCCTGAACCATTGACACCCAAAAACCCTTCTGAAAAAAAATTCTCAGAAGTGCCTATGCATCTAAAGCTTTCCTGCATGCTCTCACCAAATTGCACCACCTACTTCACAGTTATTCAGCCCCTTACATTTATCCTTGAAGACTTTTACCCCATCCTGATCAACCAAAAAACCAGAGCTTACAATCTAAATAAGCTTACATACTTTTTATACATCCTGTCAACCTATCAGACATCCTGACTAAGTTCTAAATCCTTCAAGTATCCAAACTCTGTATTCTCCATGCCCAATCCACATGAACTCTTAGTAATTGAACCAGATGCAAAACTTTGTCACATCTTTATCACTCTTTCTCTCCTCTCAGAACTCAAACACTCTCTCCCAGCACACTCTATTACCTCTCAAATCTCCAGCATTATTATCCACTGTCTAAAATGTAACTCTGACCCTCCTACGTTGGAAATTTCACCACACACTTTGATTTTTGAATCAACAATCACCCTTCTTTCCCATCAATCTATCTTCCAGTTCCCAAACAAACCTCCCTCACCGGCTCTTATGACAACTGTTTCATAGACCCATGCTGAGTAAGTTCAGGTACCAGGCCTTTCTGGGATACCATAGGTGAAATAGGGAAAGGAACTGACTCCCTTAATCTGATATGTGAATTTCACAGGCTGTTGGGCTTAGTACTAGGTGGGCTCTACCCTCACTTATCACACCAACCTCCAGGTTGAAAACTATGGTTACATGGTTAACTTTAGAATGAGTATAAAAACATTTGTATGACCTATAATTTCCCCTCACTTTTTAAATCTAACATTTAATCCAATAACAGTTTCATGGACAATACTACTGGTCTGCTAAACAAGTTTTACAATGAACTCATAAGTTAAAACTAGGTAAAGCCATTAAAAATATTTTAAAGTGTATTTCATGGCTAAAATGTGTTCAAATGATAAAATAAAGGTAGCAATCTATCTTGAATGGTCACCAAATACTGACATAATTATTTTCAAACACCATAAAATAGACCATTATAATCCACGCATACAAAATAAATACAATACTCATTTTGAAAGTGAATTGAAGTACTTGGATATCAAAGCATGCCTCAATGTAACCCACATTTATAGTCTGCACAGAGAATTTCAATAAGTAATTTATAATAATTATTTTTTATTTTCTCTCAGTATTTCCTGGTGGTTCATGTGTCCCTGGAATGCCAAATAGCTTGTCGTGGGACATCATGATATAATTCTGCTCAGGTTTTCCAGGAGCTGAATAACTTGAGCAAATACAACTTTGCTTTTTTCCAGAACCTAAGTCTGCCACCTATAGCCATGCCAACAGATGTTTTAAATGACTTACTTTAATGTATGCATTAAAGTTGACGCAGAGTCCAGAAAGGCCTTTCTCGACACGAGAGAAAAGGGAATACATGAGTGAGAGATCCTGGATACGATTTCCTTCCAACAAAGAATCCAGACCTTTCTGCAAAATACTTGTAAGATGCTCACTAAGTAGCTGCTTCTCAACTGTGTGGATTAAAGGCCACCTGAAATCAAAGAAAACAAAGTTTCAGATGCAGCGACAACAATATGCATGCAATATTCTAAAACAAAAACCTAATATTCTGAAATAAATAACCTAAATATCAAAATGCCATATTATATTTTAATCCTTTCAAATGAGGAAATTAAAATACCATGTACTTTTCATGGCCATAGGAAGGTGGTTTAGAAATTCCATGCAAAACTAAAAAAATTACTTCATTTTTCATGGGGTATAAGGATTGAGTAGGAATAGTAACTATGTCAATTTTGCAGCCAAAACTGAAGCAGAAAGATCTGGGGCATTGCCATATTGAGTGTGAATTTTCCTTGCAGTTTGGTTTTCAGATGATCTAACAATGATGTATGGCATGCACCTGTAATAGTTCACCCTTTTCCAAATACCCAAAGAAGATAATTACTTGCAAATCCCAAAAAAAATTTGCTATAACCCTCCCAGCTAAGGGAACGATGCTCGCTTTTTTTGGTGCAGACTTCTCATTGGCAACCAATTGCTTGGAATGTTACTTGGGTTCAGGTAAGTAGTGGTACATCCATATTTTCTCCACAGTTGTGAAATAATGCCGAAGTTCAATGGATTATATTAAAACAGCTGCAAACTACTCTGGGATCATGCCACATGATTTTTGTTTTTTTTGAACTGTTAGAAATCACAGCACCAATTTTGTAGATAGCTTTCTCAAGTCCAATTGTTTATGCAAAATATTGTTTACCCATTAACTTGAGATGCCTAAAACATTAGCAATCTCAAACACTAGACTCTTCCACCACTCATCACCATATGATGAATTTCATCTTCGGTTAATGGAGTAATGACTTCAACAGAGCCAACAGAAAATCCAGCAACATTTGCGACCATTAGGTCACTCCAAAAATTTTGAAATCACTTATAAACTATGGCGCAGATTAACCATAATGTTTATCCAGTTGTTCTTCAGCATTATGATGTAATGCACATATCATAGAATAATATTTTATCCAAATTAAATTCTCTTCCATCCATTTTCTGGAAAGGACTTGCTTGATTCAAACAGAAGTTCAACAAAAAGTAATAGACTGATCTGGCCAAAACCTGATCTGTGTTCCTTCAAGAGATGCTAATAACTGAAATAACTTCAATATGCACCAGTGGTGCCAAATCTCTGACTTAGCAAGGAGTTTTCAAACTACCCGACAAATGTACTTGTTTTCTACTATGTAAATATAAATACGAAAAAGCATTGTGTACAAAATTATCAAGTGTTGGTTTAAGTATATATTTCAGAAAGGTTTATCCATTATTACTTATTTTTATTGATCAAAAGTGTTCACTGAGGTCAATTACGACAATTCAAACATAAGAGAATACTAACAAGAAAATGAAACATACTTTGTGGTAGGATCAAGGTAGTGCAACAGGCGCTCATTTTCTTCTGCAATACGTCCATCCACATGTGCCAAGTATTCAGGAACATCAGTTTCCTGCATCAGGGTTTGTCCTTCAGCAGCATACAACCGTTCTGTTGCAGCAAGGAACCTATGAGAGACATAACAAGCTTAAGAAAAATATTGCAATTGGATATCATCAGCAAGAGCCAAAAAAATGACAAATAGCTACAGAATTTGTCAGATAATGACTACAGATTCAATATTTCATTCACATACAAAAAAACCATGATTGTGCCCTATGAAACTAAACCTTGAACTCTATGCATATTGTACTAAAATCATGAATGAGGGAAAGCATGTGAATGCAATTTTTCCCAAGTTAAAAACTTTTTTAAATAGTTTTCCACATGGAGCATACATTTAAATTGTATCATTGTCAATTCTTTTATATTAAAATCTTAGATTCATCATGTCTCATGGTTTGCTTAATTCATATCTCCCTCATAGTGCAACATGGTTATTTTTTCTTCCTTTCTTCCTCATTTCTCACTTTGTGCATTCATTTGTTATCCAGCATCTGTATCAAACAGACATTGAAGTGCCCTTTCTTAATGCCAGCTTTCCCAACAGCCCATGCCTCGATTACATAGGACATCACACTCCTCATGAGTAATTTCACATATTAGTGTTCTTATTTGTTACTTCATTCTTTGAGTGCAGAAGAGCAACCTCTTAGTGGTAAATACCTTCCTCAGACTTCTTTGAGTGATTCTTTCAAACTCCTTTCATCTCGTGTTATCTTACCTCTAGGGGGTGAGCATGATTTCTTATGTTCTAAACCTTTCATTTATCTCAAAAACTTGAGCAAAACGAAATCTTCCAAAACATCTGTGTGCATCTTGCCTCTGCTGCACACTAGAATTTTAGTTTCTTTTCTATCAGTTGATGTCCATGTTATATCTATGGAAGTATTTTGTTCATCCTGTTCAATTATCTTCATGTTCATAAGCCCTGCATGCTTTTTAAGTTTCCCAGTTCACTGAATGTCATTTTATCGGCATTGAGACTTTTGTGGCCAATTTTCCTTATTTTGCAGAGATATATCATTGAGGGACAAGCATTTGATGTTGTTCAAATTCTTCCAACTTATTTCTATCCTTTACCTTAGTCGAAAAACGTTATTGACGACTGTTATTATTGTTGTGTGCAAAGTTAAACCACAAAATGCTCCAAATGCCGAGATATACCTTATTAATAATTATTATGGAAACTGACTTACTTCGTCTCAAAGGCCTCTCTGTAGATTTGAAGATCAGAAAGCATTCGTAATAGGGACTTGAGCAATGTACGATCAACAGTATCCCCTCGTCGCTCTCTTTCGATGAGTAAAAGCAACCCTTCCACCGTTCTTGTCTGTACCAGTTGATTTAATATTATGTGATGGCCAAAAAGATCAAGACCCATATCCCTGTGCACGAAATAAAAGAAGCATTATCACACTGATAAATTTATAAATAATAATTTAAAATCCCAAATTCATAACTTCATTTACCACAAGAACATTTATACATGTTAATGACCACTATCTATGTGACTAAAATAATAATAATATAAAAAATCATCTGAAACTTACCATATTGAATGAATTGTTGGATTTTGGAGAACATAAGTCCTGTCTAAATAGAGGAAAATACTGCGAATCATTATCATCTGACGGCAATGTGCCAGCCAACACTCATTCATTTTCTTAAGGAATATTATCCTGTCCATAGATTCAGTTAAAAACTGTTCTATGTTCGCCTTCACATGCATTTCGGTAAGCTCTGATAAATAAAAATGCCGAGGAATTATGAGTATGTATAAACCAACAAATCGTTTGAATGCCAACTTCCGAGTGCTGAACGAACTCATTACCATTGAGCTTGGTGTAAAGCTGCGAGGCCATTTTATGATTGCACATATTTTCCACCGCTTGATATAATTCTTCCAAGCTGTAACCTATAGATTTGGATGTTTGAATAGCTATTACCGCTTCTTTAAGTTTATCCCAGGTGTGTTCTTGATAATTTTCTGGCAGTTTGGGTTTTTCTGATGAGATACAAATAACAGCAATGGAAGATTACATAATAGTACCTAGGGTCCACATTATAAATGAATAACTCCGTTAAAGACTTAATTTGTAGTATTTTACAACGACTTCAATAGAAGCCAATGATACTCTCACGTTGTCACTGCCGGCGTGAGAGTGGCTAAACCTTCCATATTCATATAGCAAAATATCCTTACTTTCTATCCAGCACGTATGCAACGCTAACATGAAACGTAAACATAGTTGAGACGTCAAAACATTAGGCTTATAGACACAGAGGAAAACACTTTACCTTTAAAATTCTTAATAATTAACTTCTTCGCAGAACCTGGCTTCACATTCACTATTGTAGAATTTTTGCTTACACCATTAGGGTTGGATAGAGCTGAAAAATTGGGTCTTTTCTGGCTTGTGTCAGTCATTGCTTCCTTCTTCAATTTCTTGTTTAGAATGTTTTCGTCCGTTTCACAAAAAGAGTTCCTTTTCCTATAACGCTCTTTGGATAAGTCCTTGAGCCTTGTGAAATTAATAGGGCCTGACATAGGAGTGCATGACAAGGCCTCGGCCTACCGATAATTATACTTTAAAAATAAATACACTTTTCAACTAACAATAAGAACCATTTAATTCCACTACTTCACGGCATATGGGCTAAATTTCCCGTGAATGGCGTGATCTAACGAGACTTGAACTATTTAGCTAGTATGAAAATTTGGTAGCCGAGTCTTGTGATGAGGCGCAAACAGTACAAAGAGAAATGTTAATTTACAAGGTTATGCCCATTAGTAACCAAAATATTCTTTAGTCTAACTCATCCTGCAAAATATCACCGAATTTGGAAGACTAAGGGTGAACAGTGGCTCTACACGTAAACTCCACGAATATCAATAACTTCATAGAAACAAAATGTAATCGCTAAAAGCGCAGACCATCGAATTGGATCCTGAAGTGGATAACGATTTCCTCGGGGAATGCATAGAGGAACGATGTTGTGCCCTATTAATAGTGTTATTACTTCACTTGTCGTCCAATGCAACTTCTTAGTTGAAGTTTCTGGTTTTCATGATAAGATGAATCTGTCGTGTTAATATTCAATTAATTTCCAGTTTTTCATCAATTTCATTTCTATTTAAAGTGCCCTCTTTTTTGATTAGATTACCTTGTGGATTTTTGATAAATAGGAAGCGTACTTCGAAAGAAAGATTGCCCAATTGAATTATTTATGGCAAGAGAACGACTTAAGTTATTACCTTTTTATCATTGGTGTATTCCCCTAGGATATTATTTTCGCACAAAGGGTCTTAAATAATTGGGTTTATGAAGGAGAATTTTCTTTTTTGCTAGCATTTTCAATGATATTGCAACTCTGTCCTTCGCGCATGCGAGTGGTAGTATGAGTATGCATTAGCATACTACCCTCCGACGGATATTATACGGTTTTTGTTTATGGTAGGCTATTTTTAATTATTTGCCGGAAAGTTCCTCTCAAAGAATTAGTCGAGGTAACTACGGCTTACGGTCGAATCTTCGATGCCCATGCATTATATTTAACGTATGTTGGCGAGGGATTGTAGGACCAAAATTTTGATGACTTGGTTCGGACCGGTGTTGTCATACAAACAGGGAGTATTGGCATTGCCATAGACCCTTAATGGACAACTACGGAGTTAATGCAAAAATGTTTCCACATCTATTGCTTAGTCTTATTATAAACTTTCTCGATCAACACTACACGCATTAATCTCCAATGTGGGAGTTGTGTAATCAACATTGTACTTAGAATAGAGCCATACTTGTAAGCTCCCAAAAAGAATCCCTTCTAACATTCCTGCCATCCAATCTATCATACGTAGATTCAGTCCGCATGCAAAGGGCACGCGGAAAGTAGCGATGCCATCGCAAAGTCCTCATATCCCGTCATATCTACAATCCGGCCACAATTTCGCATGCAAGTGCGCAAAGGCTAATGCGGAAAGGTGTGAGTCACCTGTTTTGAAAAGGGGAGGAGACTATTGGGGGTTTGGAGGATGATTGTTTACAAAATTGGAAATAATTTTGCCACAAATTCGGGATTTTCCAGTGAAATGTGCTCAAGAATGTCAATATTAAATGCAAATGTTTTGTCAGATGAAAGTTGATTTCACCTCTTTCAAGCAATTATTTACTTTAAACGGTAATTAGACAATGCCCAAACATACGGTGAGAAGAAATTGACGAGATGAAGGATAAATCTTCACTGAATGAAGAAAGCGGAGAAGACAGCGGAATCGACAGTTCTCATTGTACTCAGAAAAATTTAAACCTTTCTCCTTACTGGGGTCTTGTATGTCTTCGTGTTCTCCTTACAGTTTTTCCTCAGAGTGGTTACGTACACCCTGATGAATTTTTTCAATCTGTTGAAGTCGTAGCCGGTGAGTGTGGATAGCCATACATTTTTACCTAAAATTGTTTCAAACCTTTTAGTGAATGGACTTAATTTATTTCAGGTGATGTTTTCGGTGTGGAAGTATTTCGAGCGTGGGAATTTAATTCTACTCGACCAATTCGAAGCATTGTTTTTCCATACCTTGTTTCATGGCTGCCGTTCTCGATCGAGAAATACTTCTGGCCGTTTGGAAAAAATGGAATCATTCCACCTTACATACTTCTAATTGGCCCAAGAATCATTGTCTGTCTTATATCGTTTATAAGTGATTACTGTCTGTACCGCACTTGCTATATTTATGGGCAAAACTATCGTGCGAGACTCATGGCCTTTGCAACCTCTTATGTAGCCATTGTATATGGAACACGGACATTATCGAATTCAATTGAGATGGCCCTAACTTCACTTGTGCTCTATTGTGTTGCTGAGGCTATGTGTCACACAGACCAGGTACGAATATAACACAAAGTCTTAATCATAATTTTTGTGCCAGTGACGAATGGCAAAATTTAACAAATATATTTTTATATACCTATCGGTGTAGATTTAAATATATAAGTCGCCTAAATGTTATTGTCCCCTGCATAAATAAATTCTGGTTGAGTAAAGGACTAGAGTATTTTTATGCATAAGAATTTGAGTTATGCTTGAATTCCATGATTTTTAAAATTTTTATTTTGGACGCAATCGTTATGCTTGTAACTTCCTAACACAAATATGAAGTTATTATTTTAATCACTTAACATTAAATATAAATATATTTTTCAGGTGCTTTACCAAGACAGTTACCTGCAGGAAAAACTGGATCAAGCTAGAGGAATAGCCGAGCGTGTCAAGATAGCTCGGTTGAAGTCAAAATTACCTAACCATACTCTGAGGCACTGCCCCATTCTTGGTGCAGCACTTGCTTTTGGTATCTTTATACGACCAACGTTTCTAGCATTTTCTGCACCGGCGATATTTTTTTGGCTGAGGAGAGGGCCTCGAAAATCACAGCAAACTAAAAGCACACCGGCGAAGTTTATTGCATCGGGCACTGTTGAGTTACCTCCATCAGCACATTTCCATGTTCGTGCAGCTTCATTAGCTGTTTGTGCTATTTTTTTGGCTATTCCACTTCTGGTTGCTGACACTCGATATTATATTACCACTCGGGAGGATATCAATCCAGTGCTACCAGTCGTTGCGACGCCATTCAATTTCCTAATATATAATACAAATCGAGGAAATCTTCAGGAGCATGGACTCCACCCTCGATGGGTAATTATGCAATTTGGAATAAGTCAAATTTAGGGTGTGATTACTAACTAGCATGATTTGTTTTCAAATTAATGTGTATGAGAGTGTTTTAGGTCATAGTTGTAGTGCATAGTTTAATTCTGGGCGATGCCTTTGGGCTCTCACAGCTTAACCCAAGCTGTGGGATTTTTTGGGGTACCAGATCTTCCTGGGAAACCATAGATGGCACAGGGAAAGACACAACCCTTATTGAGTGAAATTAAGTTTTGATTGAGTTTGAGTAAATTTCACATGATATATTGGGCTTAGTATTAGGTGAGTGCTACCTTCGCCTGTCAAACCAATCTTTAGGTGGAATCACTGTAGTAGGTATAGTGAAAATAATCATAAATTAATATTTGACTAAATTTACAGACTTTACAACCATTGCACTACTTATGAATGTGTCATTTAAAGCTGGTATTCTTCCAAGTAAGCTGTGGAAGTGCATAGTTGTTCCACTCTTTTTGGGTGGTAATAGATATGAATTAAATAATTATAGGCAAATATCTATACTATGCCTGGTGTAGAAATAATTGAGAATGTTACAAAACAAAGACTTTTAAGCTTTCTCAAAAAATGACTGCTTTTATAAACATCAGTATGGTTTTATTGTAGTAGTTATCTCTGCTTCGACATGTACATTTGTTTTCATGTGAAGTGTTTCTAAAAAGCAGCTTCCTATTTTCATTCGTTGTCTAATGCATGTCATGTTCATCCCACAGCTCCATGTGCTGGTCAACTTACCCCTTTTATTTGGACCTCTTGGTATTTTTGCTCTCCTGGGTTTGGGACGACTGGCTTGGCTCTGCATACGCCGTCGGTGGGCCCGTTTGCCACGTTCAGAGTCACCCACTGCTCTTATGGTGTCCTCCTTGGTCCTTCCACTGTTGGTGCTGTCAATGATTCCTCATCAGGAGCCACGGTTTCTTCTTCCTCTAGCCTTTCCCATGGCGTATCTATATGCTCAGGACATTCGTGGCCCTACTTCAGATGAAGAAAGTGGAGACGGCATCTTGATGCGCTTATACAAGATAGTTCCCCATGTGTGGTTCCTTTTCAACATTATATTTGGCCTCTTCTATGGATTTATTCATCAGGTGAGGAAACAAAACTGCTTTTGTAGTTTTGATTTGAGTTTCCCCAATTCAAAGTGGTATTTGATAGTTTAATGATAGTATCAATCATGCCTTCTTGCAGTGAAGTTATTGTAAGCATGCACTATAGGGTAAAATCTTGCAAAAACAAATATTATGGAATATGTGAGGAAACTCAATCATTTAGACACATCCTTTCCATGAATATAGAGTGACTTTCACTTTATATTGTAACAAAAACATATAAGCTTGATAAAATTGATATGTTTTTGTGTCAATATGATGTGAAAATAGTCTGCAAATGAGAGCACTGGCTGAAGGTAGATGAAATTGATGCCTCTTAATGGTTATATCTTGGATCTTGACAGAATGATTATTAGCTTGCAAAAATTTTGAAGTAGGTTTATCGTCTATGGAGATTTTCACATTGTAATTACCATGGTTGTAAATGACTCTAACAATTTGTGAATTTATTGAAATCATATGGTCTTGCCTGTATGAATTTTGAACCCACAAGTTACTCTGCAGTTATGTATAGTATTACAAATATTTTCAGGGACCAATGCATGGTGTTATTGACATTGGCTATCAGCTCATAGTTGATTATTAATGTTAAACCTAATTGGTATTATTTATGATGCCAGTAAAATAAGTTGGATTAGACAGGCTCTTTTCTGATGAGAAATTGAGTAAATGTATTCATTTATTAGGCAATGTACCCTGGTCAGACCACCTAATCCATTTAAGTGCATAGGATAGTTTCTGTAAATTCCTCTCTTCATTATTGGACCTGTATAATCGCGGTTTTCATGTGATACGTAAAAGGTTATTTCCAAGAAACATTTGTAAACAGATGAAATGGTATTCAAAAGATCTGGTAAAAAGGATGAACAAGGTAATGGCCCTGTACAATTCATTCAAAGGCTTGGCTAAGGATAAGGGTGCATATTTCAACTGAATAAATAATTATAAAAATGCCATTAGGCATGGAAAACTAAATTTAAATGGTGATCTAATTAATAAAGCTAACAGCTATTGTAAGACTGCTTGGAAAATGATTAACTCTGAGGAAAATGGCAGGGTGGACCCCTGCAGTTTTCCATTTACAGCTAGTGATTTTAACAGGATTTCTCTTGAGAAAGTAGCTACTACCTCACCAAATGTTACAATTCCTGAAAAACTTCGGAAAATGAGTTCATCAACAAACATACAGCATTAACCTAGATGTAAGTCATCCCATCAGATATTTTTGGAGTAGTTAAACATATGAAAGGATCTGCAAGTTTGGACATATGTGAAGCATCAAATAATGGTATTACATCTATCATTAATTACATAGCAGAGCCTGTAACTTCACATCAGCGATAGCATGAGTTTCCCCACTTAGTAATAGGTAACCCTTAATAAGTAAACACTTAACGCGCTAGTGCTCTAGGAAGAGATTTTTGGTGCAGACGTCTCTCTGTTGTTGTTTCCATGTAGCGATTTGCAAAGATGGAAATAATTGGCATTTGAGCAGTGATTAAATACTCCTTAAAGTAAGGTATGTTTGCAAAGGAAATTCATGCCAACTTTCAGAACACTCTGGGGGGCTCTGCTCCATATTCATCTTTTGCTAAATGGAGGAATGAGTTTAAGTTTGGTTTGGTCAGCTTACAGCAAAGCCTGTAGATGATTATCTGCGTAGTGTTTGTCTAAATGTGCCACTCCCGAGAAATTATTGCAAAAGTGCATATGGAGGGTTGCCGACTAAAAGTGCGAGAAGTTGCTGAAGCTGCAGGGATGTTATCTGATTGGGCTTATCACATTTTAGCTGTAGAATTGGATATAAGGAAGTAATCTGGTAGAAAGGTGAGGTGACTGTTGATGCAGGATCAAAAATGCATCAGAATGGAAATTTTTAAACAATGTTGACCCATTTTAAGAGCAAGCAACAAGATTTTCTGTGCTAGTTTGTGACCGCAAATGAAACTTGGGTCCATTACTACACCCCAGAGGCAGAACAGCAGTCAAAGCAATGGAAACATGTAGATTCACCAACACCGAAGAAAGTAAAGGCAATATGGTCTGCCAAAAAGGTGATGGCTTCATTTTTCTGGGATGAGAAAGGGATTCTGCTGATAAATTATCTTCCCATAGATCAAGCAATTATTGGGCAATACTATAGGACCAAGTTCAGTGAAAGATACATGAAAAAGGCCAGGTTTGGCGAGGAAGGAGGCTATCTTTTATCAAGACAATGGATGCTCACACACAAGTATCGTTGCCATGGCAAAAATGCATCAATTAAGACACAAATTGTTGTCGCAACCACCTTATTCTGTGATTTTCCTCCAGTGGATTTCCATCTCTTCCCCATGCTAAAAATTTTCCTTGGTGGATGGAGATTCTCCTCAAACAAAGAACTAACAGCCAAAGTAGGCAGGTATGAAAGACTCTCCATTCTCGGGATGTCACCATATCTACGATCCCATATGGCACGCCTCTATGGGGAGGAAATGCACAAGAAAATCAGAAGATTTGAGAAGCTGTGGAAGAAGAAGGGAAGACTGCTGTCATCCTTAGCCTTCCTTCAACGCTGCCGGGATACAAACACGCTACCATCTTGTGTTGAGGTCAAACACCATCTCAAGACGGAAAAGGCCAAGAGAATTCTATGCCACACCAGTGAGGATTTGGCTGGAAACCCCCGACCAATCACAGAGCAGGGAGGGAGATGTGAAACATATATAAATGCGGCCAAAACAACGCCCCGGCACTTCGACCTGAAGACGCTCATTGAAACACGGGCGAAACTGTTGTCAGAAAACAACCTACGGGGTGACATCCCGAGAATGGAGAGTCTTTCATCTGAAGACCGCAAACATCTATGATCCCATATAGACAGGTATATTGCAGGGCTGAAGAAATCTAATATTTGAAATGGGATCAAGACGTGGAACATTGCTGCACCAAGTCTATTAGTATACAGCGAGCCTGCATTGAAAAATAAAAAAGTTTCACTCAGGTAAGTTGTTTATGTCTATTATATTCTGAGAACTTTTCGAATTAATTAATAAATGTCTACTACAGGATACAAGTACTGATAAATTGAAAATATCCAAGGTAGTTGTGATATTCTAATATTGGTAATATAAATATAATTGGCAATTACAGGTCCATATTGATTGTCCCAATTTTTTCCCAAAATTATTGAATCTGGAAGGAAATGCCATTTATGTCTATTTATGGAATCAAATCATATTATTAGTTAATATCACTTTGGTTTCAGGCATGGTAAATTAACTGTAGATGCCCTGGATGGGCTAATTTCTTTTGTAATAAATGAATTTGAGCAATGCAACTAAACTATTATTATGTGTGAATTGAATAAAGCATTATTCAAAAAAGAGTTGCAAGGATCATGGCTAATGCTAAAGATGATGCACACTATTAGCTACTATTTGTGAGTGAGAATATTAGGTCTGTTATAAACTTATATGGGAGGGCTGTCCAGAAATTAATGACCAGTAGGCTGAAAAAATGCTGGAATAGTTACAGAAATTTGATTATTTACATGTTAAACTCTCCATCTTTACTATTTTTCTACATGCATATTTACCAAACAGATTTAAACATTTGTCATGTTTATGAACTAGTTCAGAAATTTCCTCAGGATAAAATTCTGCCCCCTGAGATCACAACCAATTCATGATGGCAACTTATCTACAGTTGTTGGGGTCAAAGTGTTTGGAGCGAAGCCACTTTTTCATATGCATGAGCAGATTAAATCACTTGGCTCCAAGTCTGGGCTGTATGATGGGTATTGAAAAGTATCCCATTTGAACTTGTTCATCAATTTTCTGGAGCAGTTCATTGTTCACAGATAGGCGGTCACTTCTGTCATCATAATGGACATTTGTCTGTCCACTCATTGACAAATGATGATCAGCACTGTTACTCATCTTATTTGGTCTATGCACAGCACAAGTTTTCCAATGAATATCAGCAGCTTTGAAGTTTTTATCCTGTGAAAACTTTATCATTGAGTGGACTTGACATTTTGTGGGATGTTCAGTTGTAAGGTTAATTGTAAATTGCTACTGTAAACAAACGACGAGTGGCATGACCTTCCAACTACTGCAGCTCGAGGTGCCATGACGCACTGTGTGCATCAATTCAGCAACTATTAGATTCTCCTCCCTGCTTCTTACATTACATGGAAATAGAGGTTACTTTTTGACCGATTTAAGTATTATTATTTGGAAAACCATGATAAATCTTCCATGGTAAGTTAGTTGAACTACAAATTAGTGACTTACTCATTTGTGGCATCAGACTGAGAACCTAGTATGAATTTCCTGAGGTAATTGCCTTAGAAAACTGGACCTCAATGAAATAATTCCCCATAACCCCATTTGTGGTGGTAAATTTAGAATCTAGGTGGCATGCTACGTATGGCTTTATAAGCATGATGCTTTAATTTATTTTAATGGTGGGCTTAAGATTGAATATGCAGAAGTGCAGTTATGCATCATAATGATGCTTTGCAGGTTGTATTCTAGGATTAATTTTCTGAAGGTTAAAAGGTAAGATGGTGTACAATAATTGGATTTTGCTATTGGAAAAATGCCTACTTTATTCAGATCAGTATGCAGTTACCATATTAATTTTTACGGCACAACTGCAGACAAAAATTGCTTTTCACAGTCTTTTTTATATTCCATTGTAAAGGGTTCCTCATGCATCAATAATAACTTTTACCCCTCACTCAAATCACTACAGATTTATTTTTCGTTTAAATTCTTCAACACCCAAAACGATTGTGAATCCTAAGGACCAAGCTTGACCAGAATATCATTGATCATCCTAATTTTTAAAAGAAATTTTTTAAAAATATTGCAATTTTTCTAATGTAGATAACTCAATATTGTACATAATTTAATGTTGTAGCAGTAACTTCTATTTTGCCGTGAGAATACATATTTGCTAAAAAAAATGATCAAAAAAATAGACAGGTAATTTTAAATGCTTCTCATTATTCTAAGAAAAAGTTAATGTTTTATTCAATTGTGCATATGTCCATTACATGATGGTCATCCCAAAAGTAAGGTCTCCAATTTTTTTAGAAATAGAAAGAGAAGTTTATTTTTTGCAATTTATGTATCATTTGAAATCTCTAGAGAAACATTTCTCTATTTTTTTTACATAATCATTATTTCAATTGATAAATTTTTGTAGGCCCTGGGGTAGTTTTTGTATTCTCATATCATACCAGCTTGCCGCCATGTCTTTGAGGAAGTGTTGGATCTCAGCAATCACATCACTTCATTAAGGCTGAAGTGCTCTCTGGTCAAATTTTCTCTCAACTTAGTAGACTAGTGGAATCCATTGTTTGCCAAGTCAGAACTATATGGTGGGTGGGTGCTGATGTCATATCCAAACTAACAGGAAGGCAATGCTGCTTTGTGGGAGAGAGTGTTGTCTTGGAGAAGGCTTGCGCTCTTGCTCAGCATTCCCATCTCCAGTTCTGCATTTTCCATCTTGAGTTGAAAAAGTTTTCATCAGTATCTTTCAGCATTTTTTGTGTGTTGAAAGAAAATTTGACGGGAAGGTACTTGAGCGATGATGAAGAGGTGTGATTCCTGACGATTCCTAAATGACGTTGAGGCAAGTTAATGTGATATGGGGTTACAACAATTCATCGATTTAAAATTGAAAACTTTTAGAAATTTCAAATTAAGTGTAAATTACTGAAAATAAACTTTTCTTTCCATTCATCAAAAAATGGGAGACCTTACTTTTGGAATGACCCTCATACAAATGTCAATTTTCCTCAAGTATTGGAATAATATTTTCTATATAAGAGCCTTCAAACTCAATGTAGCCCTAAAAGAGCAAGATAACAGAGGATATTCAACTCTAATAATATGAAAAACTCTTCACCTTTTCTTTTATTGGTTGTATTTTCTTAAGATTTTTAGTTGGTTTTAATTGTATAAATTGTAATCCAATGTATTTTTTTCCAAATTGCCACATTTTATATAAGGCACACAATGTATCTGAGAGGTAATTCTTTTTTTGTGCATTATGAAAATTGTTGAAAACCGCAAACAAAATGTTTTCCTTGCATTATTCTCTTAAAACATGGCTAGGCTAGCCATGGAAGGATTTTCACTTCAAATTACAGTTCAGTACTGGTAATTCCTGGTATTTAATTTTTAGAAATCTTGATGTTCATTTATTTAACTTGCAGGGAGGTGTTTGGCCTGTTACCTCAGAATTGGCTCATCGATTGTCGGATTACAAATCAATTCCATGGAGAGTGACAGAAGTCCATATTTTTACCAGTCACACCTACAATCTTCCTAGACATCCATTGCAACTCCGTCCAAAACCAAATACTAGAGTGGTTAGATTTCATGAAATGGGCAGCAAAGATCCTGACGAGGTTATGGTGGAGATATTAGCTTGGCAGAAGAGTAAAACTAGTCCCCATAGAAGGCCAAAAAAGTATGGAGATCAACTATTCTATCTCGTAGTGCCTGGAGTTTTAGAAAAGGTGTTCTTGGAGGAAGCATCAAAACATTCCTTAGAGGTGGCATTGGAATGGAGTCATTTTCCACATTTGTCAATGGAAGCCCCTCTTTCTTGGAGAGAGAATGTGGAAAACCCACAGTCATGCTCTGATGAAGTTAACGGTGAATGCTTACTGAAAAATGAGCTAGTTCATGAGCATGACCTAGATGAATTCACTGTCAGCATTGAAAAGGAGAACACGTTTAAAAGTTTCACTCGCAAATTCAGCCTCCTATTATATAGAGTTTTCTTGAAATGTAGTGACAGTGGTGATCAAAGTTGTTTGCAAGCAATCTCATATTGAAAAGATCTATGATTGGGCTCAAAATTATTAATGATTTATTATATGCTGTAAAACTGTTATTGTGATTCATTTTAATATTGAGGGTGAGCCATTGTTAATTGAAACTATATTGATACTTCAGTTGTTATTCTGAAGCTATTATTTACCAAATGTTGCCACATGCTGACTGGTCATTAAGTTATTTGAAATGTTGTCAGTAATTTTATTTTTATAGTTTTTTATATTGGCCTTGTTACGTATTACTTAGGATGTCATTATGTAATAGTACCTATGAGGTTTTGTAAACCGTTTTATATTAAATTTCAAAAGCATTTAATTTAGGCAGTCCCTGAACTATCAATCGCAATAATGTATAAAGTTGCATAGTGTATTTCTTTTATTATAACATAGCATAAAATGAATTATGTTGAATTTGTCAATCCTTGAACAACCATTAATTTTTAAAAGAAGAAATGTACAAAACATTCATTTTGGTGTTCCGTACTAGCTTAGAACTCGGCAAAAAGTGTAGAAACTAGCACATATTGTTTCTTAGTTGGTCTTGGCTTAATAGAGATATCTCAGTGGCATAAATTTATCAAGGGAATTACCTGAAGAAAAATTCATTCGCCTTTTCCAATAGGTGCATCATGGGTCATCACTTACATGCTAAAATTGCATTATTTCATATTATACTTCATAATGATTGAGGCTACTTTGCACCTCCTTCAGTTTCCTTGCATTCCTCTGAATTGTTCTTAGCTGGCATATTGCAGAGAGTCATATTTCAATAAGTTCAGTCATCAATAATTCATCTTGAAGAAAATTAGTATTTAGGACCAGTGGAGGGTGATGAGGTATTTGCTAAGATGAGAGGGGCATGCAATATGCAATTAGGAATGAGAACATTTGGAATGTGAGGAGTTTGCTGATGTACTTATTGATTCCACAGCCAGAATTGAGGGACTGGGAGTCAACTTGTCTTGAAGCATTTTTAGGGAATTCTTACATACATATTTATTAACTTGTCTAAATTACACATTCGATTAGCAATGTAATCTTTCTAATGGCACCAGATTATGCTATTCTTATAAAGAGAGGCTTTTAAATAATCTCTTGGGAAACATGCTACTGTGGGCTTGGGCCTAACAGAAAGATATGCCCAGAATCATGTCTCTTAGGATTTTACTATTACGAATTCTATTCCATATGAAATTACATAGTGGCCCCTTTTGCATATGATGTGGATGGTTCTCAGCGATGACATTTCCAGCTGTGATATGAGTGTATAAAAAAAGTCAGTTCAAAATGTCTTTTCTAAGTGAAATGAGCTTGTTGAATGTGCTTTGCTATTTTTTTATTAATAATATTTGTGCGTAATAAATGAGTACATCTAAATAAAATGAATTTACTTTCAAATAATGCTTAATGGAGCAGAAACCATGAAAATCACAAACCCTTTAACAGGAGTATTCATTGTTATAAAAGAAATTAATAGTAGGCCAAAAGTTCATTATACATGCAATATATTACATGTATAGATATATATATATGCATGGGTTGAGGTAGTCCAGGGGTAGAGCATTGGACTACTGACGGAAGGGCCCGGGTTCCATTCCCGGGCAAGCCTTTCTGGGCATCTGCAGCTCCACCCCAGCTAGGTGATTTTTTGGGTACCAGATCTTCCTGGAAAACCATAACTGGCACAGGGCAAGGAACTGGCCCCCCTTCCCTGATGTATGAATTTTACTTGCTGCTGGGCTTAGTACTGGGTGAATTCTATCATCCACGACCTTCGGGTGGATTACTATGTTAATGGTTGTATTTACATATATGCACACACATACATATGTATATAAATGTATATATATATATGGGCTTAGTGCTCGGTGAACTCTACCATCAGCGACTCTGTTCGTCCTTTATATGTGTTCCTATCCCTTTTCCTTATATGTATTTCTATTTGAAAAAGTATTTGTTTGCTGTTTTGTGGGATTTCGTATTTGAATGTGTATGTATGTATATATATTGTGTGTGTGTATGTCAGGAGGGATGGAAGGTCTTGGGGCATTCCCTTATTCCATTGCCTGAAGCCCTTTCAATGATTCCCTAGGTAAGGACTCAATCATGTGGGAAAAGCTTTGTGAGCCAAGATGGTACTTACTCAGCACATATGTGAAAGGTGGCATGCACAAGTGCATACATTATTTACAGCTTACAATATTCGCCACCTTTCCCATTAGTGGTAACATAGCTTGAAGAGCCTACTTTGAAGAAGTGTTAGTGCCGAGCAGTTTGTGCTCATTCTTTCACATTTGCTATTGTAGTCTTACAGTACATCACTTTATTTATTTATTCTGGGTGACAGTTTCACCTGAGTGAGAGAATGTTCTCAAGGTAGAATATATTTTTGCAGGAATTGAAGGCAGACTGGGTAAATTGTGGCTTAGGAAACACACAAAGCTCCATGTGGCCATAGTGAACCAGGAAATGATCATGAATGAAATAATGCTGGTGAAAAACAGAATGTTTAGTCCTCATGATCTTAAATCACAGTTTCTCAAGATGTTTTTTTTTGTCCAAGATTTTGAGTAATTCATATGGAATGATGTTTCTTATTTTGTTACTAATACATTTCTCTTCAGAAATTTCAGGAGTATTTTGAATTTGTGGACAACTATCCAAAAATCTATTTCACAAGATAATGCTAGCCATAAAAAGTATATTTTAGTTATTTTTTATTTTGAAGCAAGCAAAATAGGTTTTATTCCTACTGGGTGGTGGACATGGCAGTCACATAATCATAAATTATTAAAAAAAGGTTTCTAAAGAAATATGTTCAGAAATTGCAGTAATCAAGTTAACAAATGTTCAGAATATGAGAAATGTGACAATTGCACGTAGATAAAGACCCCCTGGAGGCAATTTTGATGATTTCTTTGTCAAATTTGAGCAGTTATTATGAAGTGTTGGGAAAAAAGCAAGGATCTAATATTTGTTGATTTCAATATTGATATTACCTCCCAAAATGATCTGTCCACTAAACTTAGTGAATTCTGTACTGATGGACTTCACTTATCAACTCTCCTACCAGAGAGACTGGAATCTCTTCCCAAAGTATCAAACATGTTCTCACAAATCTCCATGTACGTGAAAATGATCACTTAAAGGTTAACATTTCTGACCATTATGCGCAAATGGTATTTATCCCAAAGTCAAAGGACGTGGTGGGTAAGAACTATCTTAAGTATTGCCCAATCAATAGTGTAAATTCTTTCTATTAGCAATTGTGTAAGATACCATGGGATACCTCATACAATTTCAAGCGACTTCAAAAAATGTATCATAAGCTTATTTCATTAGCAGTGTAAAACTGATCTTCGAAGAATGTTTTCCTAGAAGAATAGTTACTACGAAAGTCTAAGATTAAACCAAGTGCTGAGTGACAGATGAGGTGAGAGCAGCCAGCAATGAAGTTAGGGAATTATATGCACAAAGGTATAAGCCTTCAGCGCTTCAGGCAAGAAAATCATATCATAACCAAGTCATCAGCCAATCTGAGAATATCACAGAGGCATCATGACAAGTATTTAATAATATAACCAGGGGAAAGGTACACAGGAAAGGAATTTTAACATTAAAAAATGGGGCGGGGTTAGTCTATCCAATCCAAAACAAGTAGCCGAGTTTGCAATTAATTACCTCACTAATGTGTACCCGACTTTACAAAATGGAATAATGAGTAATGACAGTTTTGATGCGCGGTTTTGCCAGCATCTGATGTTCTCCATGGTCCTCTTTCCTGCAACAGAGGATGAGGTCTTTATCAGGATGAGCAAATTTATCGATTACATCACCAGGTATAATGTTGATCCATATCCATTGCCAATGCGGTCAGCAACTGGGTCAAAACTGCAGTGATGACATTAGCTCTCCATTATCCTTCAAATTTTGAAATTTACTTACACATACCTACTTAGTACCTGGTTCACGAATTTGAGAATATTTATGTCTTAACAATACCTTGGTAGTAGTTATTTATATAAGCATGTTAATTAAATAGCCTTGCCTATCACCCTCTTTGTCATTCATCCTTCTAAATAAAAAGACAAAATTAACCTCATTACACATACTTATAAGATGGCATTTTTATAAGTTATAGCAAAATAAGTACAAATGCAGAGAATTACTAGATAAAAAATGAGCAACAGTATCTTGTACGCCCCAAGATGGATAGAATAGAAGATAATATAAATAGTTGTGTTACATTTCTCTGGAGCATTGTCTCATGATTTTAGGTTTTCTCGCTGTTTACCACATATTTTGCATCACATAAGCTTGTCTACTAAGTGAAAAAGTATAATTTTATTTTACTCAAACATGGAATTTCTTTAATTCCATGTTTGAGTACAATAAAATTCCAATTTTTTCACTTAGTAGACAAGCAATGTGATGCAAAACGGGTGGTAATCAGTACAGGTTTCCCACCAAGAGGGCCTGGGTTCAAATCCTGGAGAGACATGAATAGGCTAATGGTGATGCTAGGTTTCTCTACACCCTTCCTTTCCCATCCATCTCTAATGGCACAAATGACCTTAGCTGTCAGTTGCCTCTCTTAAAAACTACTACTACTTTAATGCAATTTTTTAATTTTATTTCCAATCAGTAAATCTTTCCTCTTAAAGCTTTGTTCAGAGTAGAATAAAGGATTAAATGTAAGTGAAACATAATGCAGTCCTAGCTAACTGCTGAGACAAGTTTTTCTGGAGGAGGCATGAATTTGAACAGAAGTCAATGCTAGGATTCAAAGTAATAAAAATGCATCAAGAATTCATCTGTACATAATGTGGATAGAAGCCCTTTCAATCTAGTTTATCTCAGCATTCCTACTGTTGTTTTATTATCATATTCTATAAATGCCCTTTGATGGTAATATTTTGTTAATGACAATATCAACATATTCAAATGTTCCTTAAAGAAAGTTAATTTTCACTAAACACAGTTTCTTCCAGCAGAGGAAAATAAAATATTCCAGAAAACACCCACATTCTTATCTTTATAAGCATGTATCTACACATTAATTAGACCACAAATTTTGCATTTGGGTTGGCATCTTTAAAAGGTTAACTTTATGGAATGTTCACTATCAGTGTAAATTCAATGGCAATAATTTGATAATCTCTTCCTTATTGTTTAATAAAATTCTAAAAACAAATGATTGTATACAAGGATTGATTTAATTTCACTGCGACCTTTACTTTATATAAATTCTAGTAAATGTCGCTTTGACCTTGAATTCCTCAAGGTAGCATTTTCAACTTGGTCGTACAAAATTACTTGAAAGCTGAAGAATCAATTTTATGATACTTTATTGATGAGTATAATTCATTTTTTTAATCATCAAAATGCACTTAATGAATTAAACAATTATTGGTAAAGCAAACAAGATGTATCCAACTTTACACTGAGAGATCAACATTTCTATGTAAAAAATTATTCAGAAGCTGGGATAAATACTAGGCATCCTCAGAAAATCTTCCAGTTTAACTGAAAGCAGAGGATTTACAACTAAAAAGATATAATAAAATAACATAAGATGCAATAATAATATATGTACACTTAACTCATAGAAATAAAGTGAGTATTTACTATTCCACTTAATTCGTCATAATAATTAGTCTTTTCACTCAACCAAAGAGCATTTAAATTAGATGTTCCAGCATATAAAATAATAAAGAATGTATGTGCATGAAACAAAAGCAGAGCTTTAACAGAATAGCAATTGTTATTTATGATAGCCACTTCAATGAGCATTTTCTAACAATTAAATGTGACATACTGCGAATTCAATTATGACAAATCATTTATTTGCTTGTTAGTAAGATCCCTTTTCATACAGCTTTCAATGGTGGCTTACACTTTTTTGTAAGTTTTCAAACCCATAAATAAAATTATCCATAAAAATACCACAGCCATTCAAACATAATAGCATTTTTCTTAGAGAAATATGAATATCACAAAATTTGTACATTTCATGAAAATGACTCTTTAGTCTTATTTTTTACTCCAACGAAGAGAGAATTTTATAAATAGAATCAATTATGATAGGGGTAAGGCACAAAAACAAAAGCCCTATCAGACAAAAATTTTTTAAGGCCTTAATCACACCATTATTTACATAGCCAACTGAGTATGAATGCATACATTTGCAAAGAATAACCTCAAACAGGTTGCATATGTCAGGTTACTTCTCTTAAGACCAGTACATCAGCTGAAATAAAAACAAGAATTCGATACCCAGGGAGGTGTACACTAGTTAGCATGCATATTACATAAGTAATTATGCACTCATACTTTCCATTTGGAACCTTTATTTCATAAACATAACACCCATATATTGTTAAAAATAAGAGGAAAAATAAACAATGTAACTCAGGAAAACTAAATACATAATTAAAATCTGAACACCTTGCCAAAACTTGCCATAATATTACACTGGCTATGTTAGATAGGGGCAAGGCCCATTAAAAGCTTTTTCCCTCACCCTGTCAGACAGATTGCATTACTTTGCGAACACATGAAGCAACAAAACGATTTTTTTCTCCTCCTTGTCCAGGCTGTCCAGCTCTACCACATGGATCTGTTACAGCAAAAGATTCGTCAAGAATACGCAATGCTTCCTCTGAGAAGCGCTTCCCTCTTAGATCAGTTACCACTGCTATCTCACCACCATTAGGAGCTGCATTTAAAAATCCTGGTGGGATGGTTATAGTTACATCAGACACTCTACCATTTACAACTTCCATTTTAACTGTGAGCTGGGCTGGTGATGCATCTGCTGCAGGCGCCTGTAGAGAAAGATTAAACATACAAAAACTGAAGAATTACAAGATTTTGCATTCAATGCAATAGATGTTTAATTAGATGAGAAAATTCTTGAGTAAATAATTCCTTCATTTTAGCTCATACACATAAGAGTTACTTAGAAAAGTATTCAAGTTTTCAAATGGTTTCATAGCTATTTGGGGATGTTAGTAATTTTGTTCAGGTTATTAACAAGATCTAAACACACTACCTCCCCTCATTGGACCATCAGTTCCACAATCCTATAAAGAACACTGCCTCGTTCTCTGGTAGTATGAATTCATGTCACCTGATACTATCATAAAATGAAACCCAAGTTGTGCATGCACTAAATTTGGGTGGAAACTTGGCATTGCTATCTCAATTCAGTATTTTTCATTAGAGTTGGCACTCAATTTTTGTGCCATAAAACAAAGCATAGTGATACATGTCTGTCATTTGTTATGGGTTATTGCAACAAAAATATAATCACATTTATTACAAGCAAACAGAAGTGTATTAACTTTTTATTGTATCACAGTGCACACCAGATTTCAGTGCAATTATTAGAATGCCATCAGTACAATCCAATCAGCCCCATTGTCTTGTGAACCTGATTAGAGGATTCACCCTTTGAGTGCAAATGAGTAATTACTCAAAATTCATACAAAAATTGCCAGACCATTTTAAGGAAGATTTATGAAAATTCAAAATTCAGAAAATTATCATTCACAAAAAGTGTTGGCACATAAGGGTTAACTGGTGAATGAAATACATACAAGATGAGTCTGTTTTATTCTAAAAATTCGGCAATTAATGAAACTAGAAAATATCATATTTCAAATCTCAAAATATATTGATCTATAATGTAATGAACATGCTTTTCAAAATTATTGTCATGGCTCAATTTTCTTGTATCACTCTAGGTATGCTACAGAGACTTTTTCCATGGAATTAAAATATATATGTACCAAAATTTCAACATAACCCTAATTTTCATGCTTTCCACACTAAAAATTACACTTTCACCCTGGACATGTTTTGCAATGAATGTAAAGACAAAAAGTCTAACTTGCAGTGAATTTCTATAAGTTCCTGGACTCTTGCCAGGTTGATATGATGCAAATTTACATTTGTAGACATGAAAGGTGATTTTTTTCATTGAAAGGGCCTTTCAGTTCCCACCCAAATGCCCCTGGATACTACGTAGCATTAATTTTAAGGGAGGAAATGATATGTTAATCATGGATATCAATTATAACCTTCAAAAGACATGGGTAATGCATTCATATACATAAAAGGTTACAATAACTCCATTTTTATGCGGTCAAGGCTACCTTGCTCAGTTTCTCTGCCTCAGCTGAAGCTGCTTCACCAACAGCTAATTCTCGAGGTATAGTAAATGATCTGGTGACATCGAATCTAGGAGTTTTTCCAAACCTCCAAATCCAACTGCTCATCTCCTGACGCAGCTTTTCTAAACCTAGGAGTGGATATTAAGCATATAACAACAAAAAATTCACCAGATGAGTAATTACAAGTTCAATCTGGAAGTAAAAAGGAAGAGAGGTAAGGCCCAGTCCCATTCTGACCTGGGAACCAGCTCTCAGCTGGATTAATTAGTTGGAAGCCACGACGGGAAACAACCCCATTTCCAACATTCTTGCCTGCTGCATCTGAGCGCAAAAACTCTCGGCCAATTGCACCCAAAACATGGTCAACAGTTAAACCAGAGTAAACTTCACTTAAATTCCTTACTGGTGATGGTAAAGATCTTGTAGCATTAGTATGAATTCCATCCTGAAATTAATTTGAAAAATCATACATTACACATAATAGTTTGGAGTAACTCATATGCATCAACGCCTGCGGTTTATTTAATGAATAAAAGAAAGAGTTCTAAAGTTAATATTCCAGCTTAATAGAATATTTTAGAATTTTCAACTTCAGAAACGTTAACATACATTAAAAAAATAATAATACATTAGGAGGGATTCAAATAAAAACCATTTCACATTTCAACAATACTCACATCTTCCTTATGCATCGAGTCATGAAGGTTTGGCATGTTCACGTTCACCAAGAGCGTGCAATGGTGATATGCATTTGGATGCCCAAGTTTAGCCGCAGTACCAGAAATCTGCTAATTCTTTTGTTGAGGAAATACAAATGGCAGCTATTTGTCCAGCTGGGCAACTTTGAACTAGTCTTATTTCAAGGCAATGTATTGTCAATCTTAAAATGAGTCTATTAGGCATAAAATGAAAATTATGCCTTATGATAGATTCCACCAAATAAACATGACAACGAAGCAACACAATTTACTATGATATAGGATAACACAAATGGTAATGATATTCTTCAAAATGCCCTGTGCTGAGTAGCAGTTCTATAGAAAAAACCCACAGAAAATTCAGGAAAGCTCCTCTTTAATCTAATCCCCAAAGAGCTACCTCCCCCAATAAAATAAGTTCAAATAAATGTTAAAGGGCTTCTTTGTAAATAATGTTTTTTACAGTGTCCAAGAAAAAATTGAAAGAGCCAATGCAGGGAGTTGTTTTTTTTTAATCTTTAACACCTATTATTAGGTAATTCAAATCCATCCAAGAGCGTATGAATTCGTATAAATGTCAATCTAATGTGCCTGTAAATTTGATTGAATCTTTCACAAAGCCATTACATTTATGTGTTGTTCTATGGTGAATAAATCTATTTATCTAAGACTAAAGAAAAAATAAAGCAATTCGTTCTTTGAACAGCATTGGGTTCCTGGGGGAGCTTATAATAAAGAAGTGATTCCTAAGCTCTTTTCCTTGTACAACTTGTGTAATTACAAGAGATACACACATTGTATTATGAGGTGGTTTCAGTAGGTTAGAAAGTATCTTAAGGGGGTAGCTAGGCTGAGCCTTATACTGTTCTTTACAATTTATTAAAAACTAACACATTCAAACGTCTTTACTGCACCATTTTCAAGATAAAAAAGGCACTGCTACCTTGAATATGACTCAGTAAAGATGCTGCCAGAGATAAGTTGTTCGGAAGTGTGTTGGGCCAAATGACCTTCCCAGGTAGACAATTTTGCAGTTAGATACACTCAATTGTTGATTAATTTGGCAAGTGCAATTTACACCCACATGCTAATTTAACTCAGGAATAGTACTTTTTATACTTCGTATTTGTTTCACATTCCTATAAAATGAACAGAAAACCAACTTGGCATGAATACTTTGTAAGGATACTTTATAGTCTCCTTCCAAAAGAATGTCTTCTCTTGGGGAAACTGCCGTTCGTATTCCAAATTCGGAGTTGAGTGCACGACAGATGAGCTCCAAGTTGGAACGACGATTGTAACGTCCTCGTGGGGTGAAAAACGTTAGGTTTAAGTTACCGCCATCATGATACACGGTTCCTCCACCCGAATTTCGACGAGCAATTGGAATCCCAGCTTCTGAAAGCCTCGAAACATTAGCTTCTGCCCATGGATTCTGATGCCGTCCAACTACCACGCAAGGCGAATTACGCCATAACAGCAACACATGATGGTTGGAGAAATCAAAATGACGGTATATCCAATCTTCAAGAGCTGTGTATGAAAAATTATTGGGTGAAGAATAACATTATCACCATTAAGGATGAATTAGTAATTTAAATCAACACTTACCTAAATTAGTGAAAATATCACTTGATTGCGATATAAAAACTGATTTCACGACATTGGTGTCTTTCTCCCTAACAGAAGAAAAATTTTGGCAAGAAAAAGCTAAAACTGGCTTAAAGTCATTGTTAAGAGATTTCATAAATGCGGGTTTGCCAATTTTACAAAGAGCACCCTTGATCAATGTTTGTGCCATTTTGAATTTGGAAATTAAACTTTAAACAAAATTATGCGTACAGAATAAAGAATAATAGTTATTTGACAGGGTATCAGGGTCACAATAGAATTGAGTTACGAAAATTGAACAATTCTAGAGATACAATATTTCTATGAAGAAAACTGACAATTTACAGAAGTTAGATCAAAATGCAGTTGTTTAAATATTGTTTTTCTGAGAGGAAGCTAAAGACACCAAGAAATCATGTACAGTTATAGTCTGGTGCAGCCACTTCCAAGTTTGATGGAGCTGGCTGATTCTGAATCGGAGATTCACACAATCTCGAGGACAGTCCATTCGCATTCCTCCGTGTACAACCAGAAACAGGTAAATCTACACTTCCAACAAGGCACGACAAAGCACACACACTCCTACGGACAGAGACACGAACACTCCCGATGGATTTTACTGGTCTACTTATGCTAAAAATATTCAGATGAACCGCAGCATGGCCAGTTGGCAACAGGATATGGCGTCTGATCATGCACTGATCAGGTGGACGGGCGAAGGGCATTTTTATTGGCTCTGGTGGGAGTAGCAAACATGACAAATTTTAATAAGTTTAATTGTGAGGGAATGTTAGAAAGGATTTATTTTAAAAACATAAATATTTGCCGATACGTTTTATCTAAAGGAAATATTTCTTAAAGTACTTGTTCTATTATTATCCATCGCTGAGGAAACTTCAGAGAAGGTCACAACACCGCAATTGTGGTAGTAATAATTTTTTTCTTGGCCTATGATTAGACCGTTATTTTCTTTTTTTTTTCGAAATTTCAATTGAGCGATTACAAACGTCCTCATAAAATTTTCTTGGAATTTTTAATCCCTATTTTGTTGTAATATATACTTCGTATTAATTCCCAATAATTATCATGGCCGGATCAGCCATCATCTTAGTGATCATCACTCTCGGATAAAAGGGATGTGCGGGAAGGATGACAGAAAAGATAGCGACGAAGAAATGTAATGGCGATAATTAGGGTATTTATTCCAAGGCTGTGAAATAATGAAGGACTGAGTACTTTCTCTGCGGATGTGTATAGAGAAGATGACAAACACCATTTACATGTAGTCATGTCAACTTTAACGGGGCTGAAATTATAAGAGTGTGTAATTTCAATTCGAGCCGTGGCTCAAAGTCAACACCCTCAATGCTATACGTTTTGTTTGTTTTCGCGTGCACTGTTGAGACGATAATTTCGTATATACGGGCAAAAACTAACCAGCCTCTTCGGATCTGTTGACGAGATTGACGGCGCGACATATATTGTAAATAAATATGTAGATTGTATTACATGCATATATGTATATGAGATAAGCGTACATTCAGGGATAAGAGTAGTCGCTTTCTTTTTAAATGACTTTCATTGCTCGACAAAATTTAAGTGGGCCAATATCTTAATGAGGAAGTGCTTTTCGTCGCCCCCAAGGTTCCGGGGTGCTCCGAAAAGTTACGGAAAATCCCCAACCTTGATGAAATAAAAGCGTGCTCCAGAGGTGAGGACAAGAATCTTTGAGCTTGTTTCAAGGTTTGAGGAGGAAATCGCTCGCCATGAACTGGGTCGTTTACTTGAAGGCGAATACAAGTGAATATACTTATTCATTTCGTGTACCGATATGTTGACTATTGCTACGGGCAGCTGTAGGTTTGTAAATATTTGTCATGAAATGGCTAGTTAAAATTATTTTCTGTTCATTATTCATGAGTAAATAATTCATATTACCTCGAGTGTTGGTATAAAACTACGGGTGCATTATAATTTTGCCATATCTCGACATTTTCCTCTTTTTCATAGTTAACAACTTTCAACGGCCTGCCGAATAGTGTTACTTCAGCATACCATTAATGACGTACGCTCATTCATCGGTTCAAACGATAAAAGCGCAATCGCGAGTAATTACCTTCAGTGAAGGTTGAAACGTCATGCGCAGATTGCTCATGTTATTGCTGAAATCAAAATACATGTTATCAGCTGTTGATTCTCCGGTAGTGAAACCTACAGATCCAAGAAAGCCTCGCGTTCCCTCCCCAAGTGTAAGCTATTTTAAGCAAATGACGATTTTCTAAATGCTCTCCAGTTCTCATTTGGGACGATAACAGAAGTTGAATGACCATCAAGTCGTAGGTGGTTAGTTGGTTTCCCAGAAGTTTGCGCCCGAGAGAATGCGTCAAGTAATTTTTTTTGCGTAAGAAGTTTGAAATTACAAAAACCATAAAGATGCATGGGATTGCTGGATAGAGAGAGAGAATGGTATATCATTTTAGTTACAGAAAGTACTCGGCAAGCCATATAAAACATTACTAAATATTAGCACGACTTATTCCCCATTCTGTTTTCTGTGCGAATTTATCCTCGAGAGCAAAAGTGAAGAAGATGAGAACGATGGGAGGCAAACGGCAACCTTTAAAACTTTGGATGTTGCATAGATACTTAGGAAAAACAAAAAAAATTCTAGGCTCTATAATCGGAGTAAGTCATAAATGTTTTAATTACATCACATACGACCCCCACTAAGGGAGAGCTTGCAGAAACTTACTTTGAGTTAATCTCTCCTAAGATTTTGAACTCATACGAGGAGGTATGAGCCAAAGAAAAATATATCTCGAAAATATAATGGAGAAACCTAAGCAAGGTAAGTTTACGAACCAACAAGGGGAAGTTAATTATTCTTTTTGGAGGGGGCACAAGGATATTCATTCCGCACAAGGGGTGAACGAGGAAGTTACCAAAATAGCCAGGATGGTCCTCAACATACAGATTAGGGACCAACATTTCACAAATTTAATGATGGTTACCATTTGTAAGGAAAAAATTCTCGATTTTACTGCGGTTCATGTAACCGTTCCTCTAAGTTAACCATCAACCGGTACTGTAGAGTAGAGTTCCAACTCCCAGGGGGCAGCTCCACCGGATTCTTAATATTTTAAGATGCAAAACTCCTTGCCTGAAAAATTAAAATAATTTGGAAATGTTTCCTCATTATTTATTTTTCGCGAACACATTAATAATCCCTTTCCGTAAAACAAATATTGCGATCGGTCTCTGATTATTATCTAACCAATTTACGTTTCCGGGCGCAATCCGGACGAATGGGTAATATTCGTCTTTCCTATTACTTCCGCTTTATTAATCTTTTACGCATATTCTTTTTGCCTTTTGCCTGTCGTTCGATACGAAATATATTCTGATGACACCACGTTGCGGTGTTATTATCCTCTGAATTGGGAGATTTTAAAACATTTCTCTGAGTTTTAAGGCCATTTTATCCTCTTTAGGGCCTTCTGACATGATACGTAATGAGTTTCACATCTAATATGCCGTATTGAAAAGGGAACGGGACATGCGGTGTGGAGAGAGGAAAATCGGTAGCTGTTACGAGTTTTGTTGGAATGCGACACGAAAACCAGGGAATAATAATGATGTTAAAAAACTGGACTTGTCTCTTTCTTACTCTGTGAAATTTGTAAAGGTTTTTCAGAATGAAATAATTTCTCTGTTTCTTGGAACGCCCTTAAATCACCCATTTCCTAAAATCAGTACGCGATGCACTTTCACCGAAAGAAATCCAAGCTGACCTTATGTGCGAAGAATATTAAGCCTCGCTTTCAAGCTTTCTTCGTTTTCGTGTCGCTTTCATATTCAAGAAGGTTAGAAGTGTACTTCTTCCTTCACGTTCGCAGTTCACGAATATTTCTGCCTTTGCCACTATTTGCCGCTGCGTGGATGGTAAAAAGATGGGGATCTATAGCAGTTTTCTAAAGATTTTCCTACTTGGTTGTCGATTTTCCCGGTTTACTCTCTTTCAACCCGTCAGGCTTCCCTATGTCCATTGCGTCATGCAAGTATTCCACAAATATATAGTTTTTCGTCGAGGTATATTATTATCTCGGTCCACGTGCGGTCAATTTGTCCTCTGAATATCTATTAACGTCTAGACGGGCACTGCCCGCGAAAAAATGAGTCATCGTTCTTGGACCATTCGGTTTTTCTTATCATATCACTGTTTTCTGCGGCAACTGGATAATCTCCCTTTTTCGGTTTTATATATATGTGGGATAATATTATGTAATAATCCAGCGTGATTTCCTGATGTTAGGTCTTTGTTCTTAAGATAATTCTTCTATGTTTTCACCTTGAAAAGAGTACAAGTATTATGAAAAAGCAAGGTATCAGTGTGGTTGTAGGAAGTTATCGTATTTTACTGCCCTAAATTTAAAGACGAAAAGTGTATTAATGTATAGATTCGAAAAAAAATATCATGAGGAATGACTGGGTAATGGTACGTACTGACAATCCCTCCCACCAGTTGATGGTTCTAGGTTACATGGAAATGAGCATTCATATATGTAGGTAGAAGAATCGTTTCCTGCTATCGTTCAAGCAATGTGATCATCTTTTTCTCAAAGAAAAGTCATTTAGGAATTAATATATATCTTTATATTTCATAAAATTTACTTAAAAATTGTTTGGGGTGCATTAAATGTTTTTTTAATTGATACCTTGATTTAAAATATTTTATAGAATTAGTGCTTAGCGGTACAGCAAGATGGGCTGTAACGAGACATGGAAGATGATTTAAAAGGTAATTTGCTACTGTGCAACTAGATTGCCAATCAATCATTCCAAAGTATTTTCTCCTATTTTTTAACAAAAATTATGCGTACCTGATTTTTAAAAAATGAGTAAGTATTGATTTCCAATAATCAATTTGCAATGACACATGATATTTTTAAGTAGGAGAGTTTGATGTTAATTGAATTATTGAATGCTGTTGAACTGTATTTATTTGCAACTTTATCCCTCTGTATGTGTGCATAATGTAATTGCTCTTGAGTTCCCTGCAAGCAACTATTGTATTCGATATTAGCTGTATGATAGGATGCATTTCTCCATCATAGTGCATCATTCAAATTTTAATTTACATTTTGTAATTATTAAGATAAGCTGTTGTAATCATTGGTCAAACCCAACAAAATTAATGGCTTTCAACAGCTCTAATCATTTAGTTCAGTCTCTCAAATTCCATATGCTAATTTAGCAAATGAGTTTTAAGCTGCCTTGCGCCAGCAAAAATGCACATTTCAGAGAACACCTAAGTTTACTTGGGTATCTAATTATGGATGCTCTTTGTCATATTGGAAAAACATGGTTGAAGCCAATTACACACTGGGATGAATCAATCACAGGCATTCATGAGTAACTGATGAGATTTCATATCATGGAAACATTCCGTAGTTGGTTGGAAATACTTACCATGTAAAATATATCACAATTTGCTGAGTTTGTAATCAGGACAGTTAACCACTATATAGCCCTTCAGCAGCCATGATTTATTTTTTGCATACAAAATGAAAATTTTTACCCTGAAAATAATTTTTTAAGCTTGCTTGATTTTTCTTTTATACTGAGCTGCATTTATGGCACTCATATTTAAGTATAGTCCCCAGCTTAGAAGCATGCTGCCATGTATAGGAAAGATATTGCTCTATATGTATACATGTATTTTGCAATGCTGATGTGAAAATAATTGAAATTACATCACTGGTCTGGTTCCACATGCCTGAGCTCAATTTTCAACTTATACCATGTTCAATTTGATGTGAGGTAACTTGGTAATGCATAGGATAGGATCTGTTAGAAAATAGTGCTTATTCATGCAGACCTGTCTTAAGGACCTCTTTTAAACCTAAATACTGTCATAACAGAAATGTAATTCTTAACATATTAAATCCAGAAACAATTGAAGGCCCTTAGATTAATGGGAAAAGTTATTCCCTTGTTTATCATTTGGAGTACACATCATTTTGAACATTATTGACAGATATTGTTACTTGAAATCTACATATTTCAGTTGGATGGGTGTGCGCATCTTTATCTAAAACCATTTCTGGGTAGCATTTGTTAAAGTACATCTGTTGTCATGTGTTATCATTATGAGGATTGGTTGGTATAAACTATCCTATTCCCTGCCAATCCCTTCTTTGTCTAATCACTCCTCGCACTGTCATTTTATTTTTTATAGCATCCTTTGCTTTCCTCTTTTAAGTCTTCTCCTTCATGACCCTCACACTATTCATGATACAGTAGGAAGATTACTAATTGAATCAGAAAAGATTTCAGAAGATGGAAAAAATACATAGATTTTCTATATAGTATTCATGAGGGTAGTTAGAAAGGTTCTTGGAATCACCACCAGATATTAGTGCTGGCGCAACAAGTGTCCTCCATAGTAATAGGTAATCCTTCATGAGTAAACAGGTAACATGTCAGTGCTCTGGGAAGAGATCAGTGGTGTGGATGCCTCTCTGTTGTTCCCAAGTAATGATTTGTGAAGATTGAAAAAATTGAGGTTCGAGCATTGATTAATTACTTTCTAAAGAAAGGTATGACAGTAAAGGAAATTAATGCTTTCAAAACACTCTGGGGGACTCTGCTCCTTTGTATTCAGCTGTTGCCAAGTGGACAAAGGAGTTTTAGTTTGTTTGGGACAGCTTAGATGATCATCTGCGTAGTGGTTGGTCAAAATGTGCCTCTGCCCCAGAAATTATTGCAAAAATGCATTAAATGGTCATGGCGGATTGTTGAATGAAAGTTTGAGAAATCGCTGAAGCTGTAGGGATGCCATCTAAACAGGTATCACATTTTAGTAGTGGGTTTGGGTATGAGAAAATTGTCTGCTAGAAAGTTGCAACGACTCTTGATGTAGGGTCACAAATGCATCAGAGTGGAAATTTCCCATCAATTTGATCTTTAAGGGCAATGTGCAAGATTATCTGCGCTGGTTTGTCCACTGTCCTTTATTCACGTACAACTAGTTTCAACGCTTAAGCATCATCATTAGGTACAAATTAATTAATTTGCAGTCCATTTATATACCATTCATGAGGGAGAGGAGGGGTGGGTGAAAGAGAGGAGGAGGGGAAAAGTGGGGTTGCGATCAGTGTTGATAGGGAGAGGGGTGTTAAGCGTCCAGAAAGGTGATTTGTGGGCTTACAGTGGGGTGGGGGTTTGTTGGGTCTTTCTGTGAAGGAAAGGGGTACTTCCAGAATTAGGGAGAGGTATTCAAACAATAAATCGTTAACCAAATGACCCGTTTTCAATTTCTTCCTGATTTCCAGCTCTTCTCACTTGTCCATCCTCATTCCTTTTTCCATCTGGTGTAAGAGTTCTGGGTTGAAATCACTCCCATGATTTTCTTCCCATAGATACCTGGCGAAGTGTGATTGCTTGAGGTCACAGTTTCCAAAAAAACAGCATTTGTGCTCCTCCGCCCATGTTTTTAATGATCTGTTTGACCTATATATATATATATATATATATATATATATATATATATATATATATATGTGTGTGTGTGTGTATATATATATATATATATATAAATATATATATATATATATATATATATATATGTATGTGTGTATATATATATATATGTATATATGTATATATATGCTTTCATAGACGTAACACGGAAGTGCCGAATAGTCCAATACACAGTAACACATAATATAGAAACACAAAAAAAGAGAACACTCACACGTAATTTCTTGATATTTCGACGGAAACAATCCGTCTTCCTCTGAAGATATAGAAGTACTGACTGCTGGAATTGTTGAGGTTAGGGGTGCGAGAGAAAGGGAAGGGGGCCAGGGGAAGGGGAGAACGGGAGGCGAAGGAGGGGTGGAAGGAAAGGTTGGGGAGAGGAAAGGGAGAGGGATGGGGTGGAAGTAACAATTTTAGGCCACTCCCATCAGTGAACGACATTGAGGCCCGGATGCTGATAGGCCATACAGATGTAAATGAATGCCAATTCAAGGGTTTTTAATTCTATAGGGTTATCGGATGTAGGAAGGGACGCTAGGACGGAAACATTGTAGCACTGGTTGAAGGGGGTATTATGATGGGAAGCATGTTTAGGGATGGGGAGACCCGCGGACGGGGAGGAGGGATTGCACGAGGCGCGGTGGTTATTAATCCTAATGTTAAGTGGTGTGGAACATTGGCCTATGTAAAAGGACGGGCAGAGTTTACAGGTAAGAAGATAAACAACATTCTTGGAAGTGCAAGAGGAATAGGGGAAGGGCGGGAGAGAGTTGAATGGTGGGATGGAGTGGGGTGGAGTGGTGAAAATAGGGCAGGTTTTGCATCTTGCTCGATGACATGGAGTGGGTATGGCTCTGAGGGTGTGAGGGGATTTTGAGAGTGGCCTGGTGGATTTGAGGATATCTGCTAGGTTGGCGGGACGTTTGAAGGTGACAGAGGGGCAATTGGGGAGAAGGTTGGAGGAAGTGTTGTGATTTTTGAGGATGGGGAATAGGTCTTTGAGGATGAATTTGAGAGACTGAATACCTGGGAAGTAGGTAGTACAGATTGAGAGAGGCTGGGAGTCTGTGGTTGACGCAGGCTTGGGGGTGTAGGAATGTTTAAGTATTTTTTTATGGAGGAGAGAATCAGGGTATCCACGTTGGAGGAGGGAGTGGTGAAGGTTGTTAAGGTATTTGTTAAGCGATTCGGGATGGTTGCAAATGCGGTGACCGCGGATAGAAAGAGAGTAAGGGAGGGAGCGCTTGGTATGGGAGGGATGACAACTGCTGTAATGAAGGTATTGCTGCTTATTAGTAGGTTTGGTGTGAACAGAGGTAAGGAATTTGTTGTTGCTGAGGGAAATATTAACATCGAGGAAGGTAATCTGAGAGGATGAAATGGTCGAGGTGAAAGACAAAGATGAGGAATCATTGAGTTTGGAGATGAAGGAATTGAGGGAATCTATGCTGTGTGGCCATAGTAGAAAGATGTCGTCAATGTATCGGAACCACAGGAGAGGTTGCAGAGGATAGTTGGAAAGGAAATTCTCTTCCAGGACACCGAGGTGGAGGTTTGCATATGAAGGGCTGAATCTGCTACCCATGGCGCAGCCCTTTATTTGAAGGTAATGGTTATTATTGAAAGAAAAGGAGTTGCGGGTGAGAATGAAATTGGAAAGATCAATGAGAAAATCGGTACTGGGGATTTGAGGGGTAGGGCGTTTGGAGAGGAAGTAACGTAGGGAAGAAAGGCCTTCTTGGTGAGGAATGGATGTGTATAAGGAGGTGACATCGATTGTAGCCATAGTAATTTGGGTGTCCGGAGGGAGTGAAGTTGAGTGGAGCAATCTGAGGAAGTGGTAGGTATCTTTGATAAAGGAGGGCAGGGAGTGAACTAAAGGTTGGAGATAGTGGTCCACGAAGGCGGAAATTCTTTCGGTCGGAGAGCTACGCGAGGAGACTATAGGGCGGCCTGGGTTGTTGGGTTTGTGGATCTTAGGAAGGATGTAGAAGTGAGGGGTGTGAGGTTGGGAAGGGGAAAGGAGGGAGATGTCCCTGGGGGAAAGATTCTCCTTAGGGCCATTGTCTCGGAGGAAAGCGATTATTTCTTTTTGGAATGCGGGGTTAGGGTCAGCAGGAATATGTTGATAGGAGGAAGTGTCGGAGAGTAGTCTGTTGCATTCTTGAAGGTAGTCTGTAGTGTTTAGGATTACAACTGTCGAACCCTTGTCGGCAGAAGTGATGACTAGGTTGGGGTTGCGTGTGAGTTTTTTTAACTCAGCTAATTCGGCCGGGGAAAGATTAGTTTTCGGGTTTAGAGATTTAAGGAAAGAAGGACTAGATGTTTTGGACAGGAGAAGATTGATAAAGATTTCGACCGGGTGATTTGGAGGGAGCGGTGGAGGCTCAAGGTGGGAAGGCGGCCGGAACTTAGTGAGGGCGCTGTGTGTGTGTGCGGGGGATTGAAGGGTGGCGGGTTGCATCGCCCAGAAATGTCGCCATCTAAGATTTCTGGTAAAATTGATGACGTCTGCGAGGATGGTCACGTGATTAACCTTGGGGGTGGGGGAAAAAGAGAGGCCTTTTCCCAGAAGAGAGGTTTGGTGCTCATTCAGCGTTGTGCTAGAGAGGTTCAGCACGTGTTCGGCAGTATCTTTTGCTTGGTCAGCCGGCGGGGAAGGGACGGATTGAGAAGGGTTTTGTTGGTGGCAACGGCTCGGTGGAATTCCTGGTGTTGGTAGGGAAGGTGGGGGTAGGTGGAAAATAGTCGATAAATCCGGTTTCTGTAGGTAAAGGGGTGGGGGAGGAGGGCTAGGTTTGACAAGTTGGAGAGGTAAGGCAAGGCCTTGGCGGAAGTAAGAAGTGCAAAGATTGGACAATTTGTTTAAGGCTTTTGTGCGTCGGAACTCAAGGGAGCGGAGAGCCGATTTGAGGATTCGGTTTACATTCGGGAGGAGATGTGGGGAAGTGAGAGAAAGAATGTTGATGAGGGAATGTGTGGAATTGTGATATTTGTGAATGAGGCCATTGTATTGATCTCGGATGAACGTGCAAAAAAGAAAGGACTGTTGAAACTTGAGTGCATGTAGACTGGGGTGCAGGACGGAAGGTAGGCCTGATATAGGGAACTTAATGCATAAGCCATTGGGAATGATACCCAATGCAATGCATGCCGAAAGAAATTCAGAATGGCAGGTGTATTGGGCGAGTTTGTGAGAAAATTTCCGAATCTGGCGTAACCAAGATGATGTGGGATCAAAGTCGTTCATCATTGGAAGGGTGCAAAAATATAAAGGAAGGGTGTTGGGATGGTGATTAAGTGGAAGAGGAAGAATAGAGAAACAGTAGTGAAGGGAAGGATAGGACACTGAGAAAGGTAGTTTCAGCTTACAATACTGGAACCGTATATATATATATATATATATATATATATATATATATATATATATATATATATATATATATATATATATATATATATATATATATATATATATATATATATATATATATATATATATATATATATATGTGGCACTACAGTCCTTACAAGTTAACTTATAAATGCCACTTTTATTTTGTGTACCTATTTTGTCTTTTGTAATATTCAAGAATGATTTGAAGTTATTCGCAATGTAAAAAGCTATTTGAAATTTCTCCCTAGAAAACAGGTTGGCTAACTTTTGTGAAATCCATCCATAATACAGTGGAAAGATACATTGTGTTCTTCATTTAATAAAGAGGCAAAATGGTCGGAAGGAAAGGTGATGGCTTCATTTTTCTGGGATGAGTAAGGGATTCTACTTATAGATTATCTTCTCAAAGGTCAAGTAATTACTGGACGATCTTCCACTGAACTTTTGGACCAACTACTCCAAAAGATGCATTAAAAAAGACCAGGTTTGGCTAGGAAGAATGCCATCTTTAATCAAGACAATGTATGTCCACACAAGGGTTGTTTGCCATAGCAAAAATGCATGAACTAAGGTATGAATTGTTGCCACACCCACCTAATTTGCCTGATTTGACAATCAGATTTCCATCTCTTCCCCAAGTTTAAAATATTACTTGGTGGATGATAATTCTCTTCAAACCAAGAACTATTAGCCAAAGTAGACAGTTATTTTGCAGGCCTGAAGGAATCTAATTTTTGAGATAGGATGAAGACACTGGAGCATCACTGAACCAAATTCATTGATGTACAAGGAGCCTGCATTGAAAAATAAAAAAGTTTCACTCAGGTAAATGGTTTGTTTCTATTCCATTTGAAGAACTTTTCTAATTACTCTCGTATATTAGGTCCGCAAGCTTGGACATAGAGAATGCGATGCAGAAAGATACATATCTTAGGAATAGTCATAATTGATTGCAAGATTGGAAAGGTATTAAAAGAATTGAAATCAAATGATAAATAAAATACCTGCAGAACTACTTAAGAGAAGAGAAAAATGTGGAAGGAAGAATTTCAATAAGGTGATTTTTAGAATTAATATGGGAGGAATTTGGCTGGAAGATTTCATTGTATCGGTGTTAGTTCCCATCCCAAGGAGGGAAAGATAGCCATATGTGAGGATTATAAGACAATAAGTTTGATTTTGCACTACTAAGTACCAAAAGTGGTACTTAGCTGCAATAAATGAATGGAGAGAAGGCTAATGATGAGAGTAAGGATGGATAGTATTAGAAAGTAGAGTAAAACAGATAATACAGGATAAAGAAAGGCAAGTAGCAATTTTCCACTGGATAAATTTATCTTGTGAAAAATTGTTACTACCATTTCTTTATAATGTTCAAATTCCACCAGATCATGCCTGAAACCACTCAATCTGTTTAAAACAGAGATGTCCATAATCACCTGTTCCTTTCAACATGTGTAGGAAACGAAAAAAAATGATATGGGAGGAAATGGAAATATGAATAAAAGTCTGTTGGAAATTGATAAAACACATTTGTGAATGATCCAACTGAAATTGACCTGTCAGCAAGGGATTACAGTCATTGCTGAGAGCATTAGAAAATTGGCAATTGCTCTGAGCTCCTTAATGACTTAGATGCTCTACTTTCTGTGAGTTCCAAGATAGCATTTGTCAGATTCCCTGAATACCACCAAGCTCCTATTTGCCTAGAACTTCTACTTTTTGGGGGTTCCAAGACAGCATTTGTTAGGCTCTCTAAATTGCACTGAACCTAATACTGGGGGCATACGTGAAATAATCTTTAACACAAAGCAAATTATCTTTAATCAAAAGCCATAATTTTAGAAGGCGAATGGTACCACATTTATTTTGTATTTTTTTATAAGGAGAGGGAAGTAGTTATCTCACAAAGGTTATCACGGACTGTCATACCTAATTGTGGAGCAATGGTTGCAGTAGGCAT
This sequence comes from Hetaerina americana, assembly GCF_022747635.1. Taxonomy (NCBI): domain Eukaryota; kingdom Metazoa; phylum Arthropoda; class Insecta; order Odonata; family Calopterygidae; genus Hetaerina; species Hetaerina americana. The sequence continues at coordinate 63,039,156 of NW_027286763.1, forward strand.
TTTTCTATAGATTCAATATTCCCAATTTAAACATTTTCCTCCACCCTATGGAGTAAAACCTCCTTTGTCTTCCTCTTTTAAGTCTTCTCCTTTATGACCCCTCACACTATTCATGATATAGCTGGAAGATTACTAATTGCACCAGAAAATATTTGAGAAGATGGTAAGAATACATCGATTATCTATGTAGTAAATATGGGGGTAGATAGAAGGTTCTTGGAAATACTACAAGAAATCTGTGCCAGCGCAACTAGTTTCCCACTTAGTAATAGGTACAATGTTGTAATCAATTTTTTACCACTGTATATCCCGGTATGTACTGTACTGTATGTACTTTTTTACTCCAAAATGTGCTCTAAAATCAGTTTGCTTCTTATGGCCTGGGTGTACACGGTTATCATTTTGACAAATAAGTGCTAGCTGATTCACCAGAAAAGTACATACTCTTACAAATTTTTTCCCGCATTAGGCATAATAAATTGTTGAAGTTATTACAAATGCCAATTATATTGCTGTTTTGAGTCTATTGAGCAACATTGTTTATGTAAAAATCATTTAATCTCTTCTGCTTGACTTGTATTTTTGTAAATTCTGACCTGAAAAATCAGGGTGTGTCTTATGCGACGGGAAATATGGTACTTCTAAAAGATGCCCTTATCTATTGAATTGTGTGGAAATCCCCTTTAGAATGAAAGGCCTTGAATTCCTTCATGATAAGGGTAAAGAAAGAAACTTCTCAATTCCATATAAAGATTTAATATTTCAAGACCATGGTTTCGGTGCTGTGCATCATCATCATCAGGTGACATATATCAAACATTTCCAACTTATATAGCCTGACTCCAAGAGGGGGGAAGGTATGGGGAGTAAGGGAGAGGGGGTAAGTTGAGTGCAGGTGCAGCAACTTATTAGTGGGGTAGGGGAGGGGAGGCTATGTATTGGAAGGTTTCTGACTCAAAATTTGTGGAAGTTTATATTAATTAACTATCCGTAAACCATCCATCCATCCATCAACTATCCCTATCCAACCAGTGGTATCTAGTGCCTCCGCACCAACCCACCTACTGGCTCATAAGTTAAACAACCTACTCAGAGAACATGCTCATTTTTCCCCAAAATTCGGTATCAAGAACTCATATAAGCTCGTGAGTAGGTTGTCAGATATTGTAAAAAAAACCATGAACACAGTAATCAACCTGAAGGTCGGTTTGGTAGATGATGGTAGAATTCACCCAGTACTAAGCTCGACAGCGTGTGAAATTCACACATCAGGGTAGGGCGGCCAGTTCCTTTCCCTGTGCCAGTTATGGTTTCCGAGGAAGATCCGTTACTGCAAAAATTACATAGCTTGGGTGGAGCTGCAGGTGCCCAGAGAGGTTTGCCCGGGAATTGAACCCGGACCCTCTGGTCAGTAGTCCAACGCTTTACCCCCTGGACTACCGCGACCCACGTCAGATATAGTACTACTGTATTATGGTGTCCTTTGACGTTGCCAACATTTTCACAAGTATCCTTAGGATGGAAGCCCTGAAACTAGTGAATTGTGTGACTTATTAGCATTATGTCTGAATCAAAGTAGTTTTGTGTTCAACGGTAAAAATTATAGACAATTAGAAGGCCTGGCCATGGATTCACCTCTCTCTCCGATCCTAGCTGACATTTATATGGACAATAGGGAATGACAATTATTTGCTTTAAACCATCCCCTACAAAAAAAATGGTTATCTTGGTTCCGATTGTTGGCGATATCTTCTGTGTTTGGACTGGATCCACAAGACAATTGGATAAATTTTTGACTGTTAAATTGTTTAGAAGTAACAGTATGCATGCAATTCACTAGTGAGTTGGAAATAGATGATGCCTTAAATTTCCTGGATTTGATTGTAAAAATAATTAATCCAAGGTTCGACGTATCCATATACAAAAAAAAGGGTTACTCCAACCAAATTATCCAAGCATCACCATTCACAAGAACATGCAGCCTTTCAAGCCATGTTACACAGGGTATGCAATATCCCAATGTCACCCCACAACAAACAAGGGGAACTCAGCATTATAAAACAAGTTGCAGTCAACAATGGCTACATGGAATTAATGATTGACAACATGTGCAACAGAAAACAAACACAGATAGCTCAGAAATCTATGTACAACACAGCTAAACTTGATGAGCACTGATGGTGAAGAATTCCATTTCTTGACCACATTTCACTTAGGATACAACAAATACTCTCCAAAAACAAAATCAAGGCAGCGTTTTACAACACACTTTAAAAAACAATGGGTTCACCAAAAGACAAAATTGACATAATGCTACAAAGCGGGGTTTATAAACTCAATTGTGCAGACTGCCACGCCATCTACATTGGACAGACAGGGAGGGCATTCAAGATTAGGATTTAAGAACACTGATCCTGATTCTCAAAGAAAGAGAACAGATCCCAATTCGCCAAACACCTCTTCATCATCATACCAGTAAATTCACAGCAGATATTCTTCGCACAACAATGAAAGGACACTGGTTAAATGCCTTGGAGGAGTTGGAAATTTAGCAATCCCTTCAGTCTGACAGTTATGAGGTGGTCAACGAAACAATATACCTCTCCCTAAAAGACTCCAATGTCTTTCCACACCAACCCCACCCCCACTAAGTCAGTGATGACCATAAACCATCCCTTAATGAAGGTCAAACCATTGTAGACAAATACCCCCCTAATTAAATCTAGAACACAATGTGTTTTTTCCACTGCTTTTTTTAAGAACGGTGAGGTGTTACATTGTGTTCTTCATTTAAGGATCATTTAATGAACATAAACTTCACAAATTTGAGCCAGAAACCTTCCAATACATAGCTTCCCCCTCCCCTAGCCCACTAATACGAGGGTCATCCGGAAAGTAGTATCCGTTCGTGCCGCATGAAGTGCTGACGACGCGAGTAGCCGCTGGACGAGGTCAGATAGCTTCAGTGGCTTGTCTGCCTTCTCTGAGCCAAGTTGCGTGACGCTAGCATTGCCTGTGTTGTTTCTGTGATTGTTTACAATGTTTAAAAAAATTGAGAACGCCGCCAGTTGTGAAGTGAGGGCAGTGATTAAATTCCTCAATGCAAGAAACGTTCGCCCATGTGATATTCATCGCCAATTAAAGGAGGTGTATGGAGACAATGTAATGGACGAGTCGTCTGTTCGGCGGTGGTGTCGCAACTTCAACATGGGGAGGGGGAACACACACGACGATGAGCGTTCGGAGAGACCGTCTGTCATTACAGACCAACTGGTGAGCTCAGTTGACGAATTCGTGAGGAACGATCGGCGCGTCACAATTGATGACATCTGTGAGCATTTTCCCAATGTTTCTCGAACAATTGTTCATGAAATTGTTAAACACCATCTGCATTATGCAAAAATTTGTGCAAGATGGGTCCCTCGCGTATCTCAATGAGCTGGCGGCGAAGGACTATGCAGCAGGAATACAGAAACTTGTCACACGTTATGACAAATGCCTTAATTTGCTTGGAGATTATGTTGAGAAGTAGTTTAAAGTATCCTCTTTCAAATAAAATTTTTTATGTTTGTTAATATTTACTTTTGTGTCTTTATTTCACGAACGGGTACTACTTTCCGGATGACCCTCGTAGGTTGCTGCACCTGTGCTCAACGTATCCCCTCTCCCTTACTCCCCCTACCCTACTCCCCTTTATGAGCCAGGCTCTATAAGTTGAAAAATGTTTGATGTATGTCACCTGATGATGATGCGCAGCATTGAAACCATGGTCATGAAATATCAAATCTTTATGTGGAAGTGCAAAGTTCTGCTCTTTACCGTCATCATAAAGGCCTAGGAAGCTGTCAGACGAGATCCTTGTGGTTCTATTTATATACTGGAGCTCATTCTGGGAAGTATAAATTGCAAGATATTATCACCTACTGGATGGCAATGGCGACTGTTTTTGCAGAAGGGTTTTTAGATCCAAAGAGAATTGAAGTCACCCAGACATGCCTACCCACGTACCATGAACTCAATTACTATCAATTTGCTATTCTGCTTATACCTTGAAACCCTTAGAAGAATGTCATCTGTTGACGCTTCTCTTGTAAAAGTAAGAATTCAGTTAAAAAACTATTGGCAAATAACTTAATGCCCTCATAATTAATTTATGGCAAGAAAGCATTTCCTTATTACAAATTTCATTACATGGTAGTTATTACTATACGTAAGTAATACAGTCATAATAGCCCACCAAAAAGAAAACATATATAGCTGTACAAAATAAATGAAGGAAATATAACAACAGCATTATAATTCCATTGTTTTTTTGTATACAAGTTTAAAAAAAATGCATTGAAAAAAGCGAGGTACATAGAAACAAAACATGCTAAATGGGATCAATTAAATGCCACGTGGGTTATGGCATTCTTTCATTTCAAATTAAGAATGAAATAATATCTATATTTTGCGACAATCGGTTGGTTATAGTCTCATGATTTTAAATAATGGCATATAAAAAGTTAAACTTTTTGAGAAATAAGGAATATAAACTCTATAAGGCGTTTTTGTTACTCTGAGATGTCTACAAAATTTTAGTTTTTCCAGAAGTAAGGACAGTAAATTTGGTTGTGTAGTAAACTATGTATAAAGATTTGCCTAGCAACTTCCTTTCAAGTAGTTAGTGAGGATAAATCAAGTTCTCATAATATCTCGATTAATATCAAAAAAGTTAGGCCAAACCTTCATAGTACCATGCAGAGAAATCTTGTTTGTAGTCATTCTAACAAGTTGGAATGTGCGTCACATTAAGGCGACCACACTGGGGAGCAATACCTAATGAGAGAGCAAAAGAGAGTGCTAAGATAGCTTATGTCTGGAAATTCTTTAGTAGCACAATAAATGAAACCCCTGAATCCTCTAAGCTTTCACAAATATACTGTGAATATAAATAATAAACACAGTAATCAACCCAAAGGTCGGTGATTGTAGGGTTCACCTATTACTAAGCCCAATGGTATGTGATATTCAAACATCAGGGTAGGGGACCAGATCCTTTTGCTGCATGGCCAAATGTTTTCCAGGAAGATCTGATGCCCAAAAAATCACGTAGCTAGGATGAAGCTGAGAGTGCCCTGAGAGGCATGACAGGGAACCAAACCTAGACCCTCTGGTTAGTAGTCCAATGCTCTACCCTGACTACCCCAAACCACTGGGCTACTGTGACCCATGCTGTAAATATGTCCTATAAAATTTAACTTGCTATCAAATAATTTTCCCAAGTCAAAACATGCTTTTACTCTGTTTAAAAAGCTTTTAAATAAAGGGTAATCATGCAGAATAGTAGTCCTTTAATGACTGTGTCATGATAATTAGTTTTTAGTTAGTATGCTACTTACATTTTTTGCACAATAATTGGGTAACCGTTTACATATTTTATTATGAGGTTACTTTCACCAGATTTTGCCCTTTTGAATTCACATTTTGGCATTTTGAAATGTTGCTGCTGGCTCAGGGTCTGGTTCTGTGCATTGAGAAATTGGAACCCATTGTCACTTTTGATTCATTTTTTAGTATGAACTGAGCCTCTGGGGGCTTTTAACTTAACTTTAACTGGGTGCACTCTATTCACCAATGGTTTGCCGAATCTAAGCATGGTCATAGTTGTCTTAGAGATCAGTTCTTTTACCTTATTGGTGTCTTCTATTTGATCAGGAGATTCTTCAAGATTGAAAATAATAATACAGTTTGCTCTTCTTTACCTCTCTTCCAACTTTTGATAGAATTTCTCAAAATTATTCATATCCAATGTGCTGCTTTCAAGAGCACTGAATCTGCCTTTTATTGCAGAAATTTCAACATCTGACTGGCCATTATGCATTTTTAAAAGAACTGACAGATGCCTACTATATCTGCTAGCTCGCGCACTCAATCAACTATCGCACTTCAATCAACGACCATGTAGTACCACTTTGTGGATTTTCTTCACCGTTTCTGGGTTCTTCACCTCATTTGTTTGACCAATCCGATGCTCGTCTTGACAGCTATAATGGTCTCGTTTAAACTCTGCTACCCAATATTTTACTGTTGAAAACAAAGTAGCAGACTCACCCAGAGTAGAATCCAGTTCAGCTTTTATATTGGTTGGGCTAAGGCCTTTCAAATAAAAGTATTGTATCACATAACGATGAACAATTTTCTCCATTTTCACAAATACACTGAAAACGTTCACTTTTGATGGCTGCCAAACAAATACTGAACAACCTAGCATCTTCAAACTTGAAATAAATTCTTTATAGATTACATACTTTCTAATACAGTGATATTTCTCAAACAACTACAGCCATCTCTAGGTCAGCCATATGTATATAATTTCATTTAATCCCGTTCTGTTCTTGAGGCTTCTAATATTCTTGGAATCGGAGTGCCTCCTCATCCATGCTCACCAGTGACTTTCTGGCTCTTCACCTTCCTCTCAACCATTTATTTAATGCCCCCAAAGCCCCCCCACCCCGCTGTCAATTGGACCAACTTGACTTTGTATCTAGTGAAGTTGTGGAAAATTGTAGTAGCTGATTCCATGTTTGAGTACCATGTTTGAGCATTTTCTCCCAGTAGTTCCAGAATTAAAATTTTCAAATCTTCACTGTGAAATTTCAATTTGACTGAACATAAAGCCAGCATTAATGAAATTAATTTTCCTGATAATATTTATCTTTGTCATTTTGCGTCATAAAATTTGTCATCAAGTAAGTAGTCCAAGCCTCCTCAAATATTTGTCCTCACCTACCATTTTAATAGTTGAATATCGGCGCGAACTATAATTTTCCTGACTAATAATAGAAATAAAGATGTCAACGTTAATCGTTAACGTTTTGATTGGTATATGTTAAACAAAAACTGTTTTCGAAAGAGTACAGCGTTGACAACATATTTATTTGTACTACTTATGTCCCAGAGATCCCATTCCTAGCGTAGGATATCATTTAGATACAAAAATGCATTAATGTCGGAAAAAAGGACGACAACAGTAAAGGCATTTAACCCATGCCATAAGACTTGGTTTCGGAGGTGGAAATACCCTGCCAGATAAAAATCAAGGTGACGACGCGATGCCGTGGAGGATCCATCGCACTCCTCAGGCATTAACTGGTTAGTAGCACCGTGGCGCTAAACTCGTTAGCGCTTGTGCTTGAGCAACGTGTCTCCTGAATGACCCTTACGTGACGATCGGCAGCTTGCGCGGAAGCTCAACGAGGTTTCGTAGTGGACCAAATTTCGGATGGGAGAGATGCACCCGATCCATCCCGAGTATTGCTGAATTTTGAGCGTATCTCATTTACTTAAGGGAGCCAACTATTTTCTTATTAGTTGATGATAAGATAGTATTGTTCTGAAACGCAATACCTGAACGGGATTTCCTAAATACTAAATTTAATAACCCATCGGAAGAGACCACGGCCTATAACGATTTTGCTTCTTTTAATCAAAAGTGTAAACAGCGATATGTAAAATAGGGGCCTTTTAGCAAGCAAAAAAAACACTCAATTGACTTCAATGATCTCATTAGGAGTGAATGCAGTCCTTAGGAGGGTGGAATGGACTAAGTCCAACCTCCGGTTCGGCAGTTCAGCACCTCTTTACTGTATCGTACGAACAGCCCGCCAAATGTCACAATATTCTACGCTAGACATATCTTCATGCGCCGAAGTCCCTTGCGCTTATCCCTGTTATTGCTCTGAAATCCAAAACATATTCTCACATCATCTCCCTTTTCATGTTCATGAGCCAAAACCGTCCTGCCCTCTCTTTCCTTTTCACCCGTTTGCACTAACTCTTGTAGATAAGATTGCTTTTTCCTCGTTAAATTACCCCTTGGATTGAGTGCCATTTCTACTGCAAAACAAATTCTTCCACTTCTGTACTTTTTAATAAGCAAAAATTTATTTATTCATGTCACAAAAATGAAAGGATTTTTACCTTCAACCGCAGCGTTTTCACCAAGTTATGGAATCTTGCGACTCAGTGTTTAAGGAAAACTGACTGGAATTTCAAAATATGGTTGGCGAAACAATTCCTCGAATTTTTAAGCCCTTAACCTACCAAAAACATCCAATTTCGCTTAATTCGCCATTTACTGTGGAATTGGGAAAATGATGAGAATTTAATTTCAGTATCATTGATATCTGCAGAAAGGAGTGATTTCCTGACCACCGTTCTCCAGTTGGAATTCGAAGGCTGCAAAATGAACGCCTTGAATTAATTCGTGTTCCTTTTCGGATCATTTTTAACGTTGCTAAAGAAAACCAAGCCTTCCTCCACTCTCCCTTCTAGATATCACACCACGCTTCCGCCGTCCCCATCTCCTCCCCATTCGGTGTCCCTCGGCATCCAAAATCTCTCTTCCCTAATACGCTCATGTTATCATTATAACCCCCATAACCACATTCAATATCTTTAACCCCTTATCTTACAAAATTCACCAGCCCACATGTTTCATTCACGAAAATAATGCGTAACTTTATATATGTGTAGTGTTTAATATAATTTGCAATGACAAATACTTTAAGAATTCTGGTAGTCATTACCAAGTGATGAAGCTAAGGGAATACTGAAGGAATTTGACCGGATTAATTTTGACTGATTGGCGATTAAATATTGGCATTGAATAGGAACAGTCAAATGTTAGGAATATAATGCGCAAGAATAATTGAAAATTTTTAATTGCCCCTAAATATTGCTCTTATTGAATTTAGTTTAAATACACCGGGTATTTTTCATTTTAGATTGAAATATATAGCATGGCTGAATGGGGTGTTATTAAACTCTCTTGGAGTTCTGAATCGGAAATTCTGGCGTCACACCATTCTACAGTCTGCATGTGCGATAAATAAAAACGCGATAAAGGAATGCTCGAGTCTCTCTCTTTATCTGTACCCCCAGTGCGAGGTCTAACCATGAACAGCATGCTCCCCAGCGTTGGGAAGAAAGCTTTGAATTTATCCTAAAATATGGCAAGTACTTTGTGGTGTATCAAAAGCATCCGTTTTTCGATTGCATTATTATTTTATACTGAAATTCTTGCCATAGGAGGGCAAAAAACCACCGAAGCCATTGCAGGTAATATCTTGTTTTTTGTCAAATGCAAATACTGAAATACATGTGGCACAGTGAACTTTGAAATAACTTTCCTTCCCTTAACGTATATCTATTTAAAAATTTTTTCCTGGAGTTTCACAATTTATTCTATCAACAGATGGCATTCTTACTAATTTTGAATACGATTAATGTTTTATGGCAGAATGAGGAAATTATTAATAGTTCATGTCTTCATATTCCTTGGTATTATCATTAGGTTTAATATATTTAATATTCATTGGGTGCTGTATTTTTGTTCTTATCAGATTGTTTTATCTTCTGACTCGTTTTAATGAATGAACAATGCTGTATTTTTGATATCACAGGAAATTATAGTGTCGATAAGAGTTTTACGGAAAAACTATTATGGTAAATATTTAATGTTAAAAAATTTAGTCGCTGTATTTTCAATAATAATTGAGTTTCTTATCCAGCGAAAGTGAGGGACTCTTGTCATGTGTTACTGATATATCCTTAACTCTTATAAATCACCTCTTTCAGCATAATTTTTAGTACACATTCTTGTGAGCAGTTGAAAATACTGACGCAATAGTAGAGACATGGTGTTACCTGAAGTTTTTCTACTAAAATCATGGGTTGCATTTATTTTTTTTACTCTTATCCTATTAAGCGATTATAGTCATGCATTTGAATATACTATTATGTCTTCTACGGGAATTAAATGGGAAAGATAGCATTTTGTTGAAACACTTTATTTTGTTCTTCGTGGATTATCTATTTCAAGCTGAATGTAAACTTTCGTTGTGATGGCTTGAAAAAAGAGGAGAATGTTGAAACGTATCGAAAATACTGCAGTAAAAGGAAGTTCATCAGGTGAGAGACAAATTCAGGGGTGGAATAAAGGGTAAAAATTCAAGGTTTGGTAAATCAAAGAATAATGCCGTAGAAAACAATTTAAGTTAACCCCACTTAAGGGAGAATTGACATTATTGGCTGCATGAAGCAGATTGTAGATAAGAAGAAAGGCCAAACGAGACAGCGGGAAAGGTAAAACGCAGTTTATGTGCTTCGTGTATTCTAAAGCGTTTTTAAAGGATATTATTTAATTTTTGAGGTATTTATATTAATTTACATTGTTGAATTAAACATGTACCTACACTCATCATCATGGCCAACTGCATTTTTCGATAGGCAAAATTTAAGAGAGCTATTCATGTATTTTGTATTTTAGATGCTGCCCTTACTCTTTGCAAATTTATAAGCATGCATTAAAGTTTTATCGGTTATGTGAAGTTATATGAAATAATTAATTATTTAGAAGTAGATATACTTAGTTTGAAAGTTAATAGTGCATTTTTTAATATAGATTAGTCATATAACAGACTAAATTGAGAAGATCATTGATCGTCTGGGGAGTGAATGAGCTGTAATTAAGTGATGCTCATAGCATGAACGTAAGAGAATGTTTCATGAAGATAGTTATACAGGGTCGCACCCAAAAGTGGTAGGACTGATTTTCTCTGGCGCGAACGGAGCGGTGGAGGGGGGTCTGCCTGGCAGGGTAAGGTGGAGGGGGCTCTTAGCAACAGACCGACACAAACCTCAGTCGCCTGCGGGCTGTCGTTGAGTGAGGACACCGTTTTTAGTGAAGCAAGTTTTTTGTCCGCGTCGAAAAACAAAATGAATCTGAATTTAGAGCAACGTTATTCCGTGAAGTTTTGTGCGAAACTCGGGAAGACGGCAACTGAGACCCTCGATATGATCAAGCAGGCTTATGGGGACAATGCCTTAAGCCGTCCCACAGTATTTGAGTGGCACAAGTTGTTTAAAGAGGGTAGGGAGCTCGTTGAAGACGACCATCGCTCCGGACGGCCGTCGACGGCAAGAACCGACACGAATGTGGACAGAGTGAGGACACTGCTGACCACAGACCGACGCTTAACCAGTGAAGAAATTGCAGACCAGTTGGGTCTGTCTGCATCCAACGTCCAACGCATTATTTCACAGGATTTGGCCATGCGCAAGGTGTGCGCCAAGATGGTGCCATGGCGCGCTCGTCGTCAGAACGCTCCTGGCCAAATACGGCGTTGCCACGTTGCCGCACCCGCCCTATTCTCCCAATCTGGCACCACCGGACTTCTTCTTCTTCCCCCTGATGAAAAGACAGCTCAAGGGACGACGTTTTGACTCGATAAAGGCCGTTCAAGAGGCTTCGACGAGGGTCATCAACGGCATACCCAAAGAAAATTTCCAGCGGGCGTACGGGGAATGGGGGCAACGTTAAACTAAGTGTGTAGCAGCTCAAGGAGCATACTTTGAAGATTATTAAGTCGATGTAAGTATATCGTCAATAAAATTCTTGTAAAAAAATCAGTCCTACCACTTTTGGGTGCAACCCTGTATGTAAGAGTGAATGTGACCATGCGTGGCTGTTTTGAAATAAAATGGTATGACTCAAGGACGAGAAATGTCACTATGGAATTTCAATCTGTGAATGGATAATAAATTTACCATTTTTTTATGCCAACGGTGCAATAATATTGTTGGATGAGAGCCCAGAAGAGTACAATTGAGCCCTGGATGACGTCAGGGAGTGAAATTGAGAATAAATTCGTCCAAGACGTAAGCGTTTTGTTTGCGATGAGCGGAAACGGAGTTACGATTGAATAGTGAGATTATGCGACGAAATATTTGTCCAGGTGGGTTATTTTTGTGTATTGGTGAAATGTTTATGTGAATATTGATCGGATAGCTTAATAGGAGAGTGAAATACGGCATGAAGGTTATTTATGGTATGTTGAATATTTAAACATTACGAATGTCTTTCCAATGTAGCATGAATGGCAGAATAGCGAAGTGTTCTTCCCCCCACATTAATCGATAGAAGGGAGCTTTTGGTATGCCAAGATTAGCATAAGGGTCGACTACATGTGTTCATGTATGGGGTAGTCGAAGAGAATTTGGGTTTAGTATAGGTGTGGACGATGTAGTGATGATTGATTCTTGAAAGAATGGGATTTGGGCGCACCAGTGATAGACTGGTATAGTGTGCTACGCTGGAGTGCTCATATTGATGGAATAGACGAGGGCCAGAGCACCAACAATATACCCGCAAGAGAGAAAAGTAAATGATTTAGAGGACGGTGTAGAGCGAGAAAGTCACTAGTGAGTATGGTCGGAGAGGCACTCCGATTCGAGGAATATTGGAAACCTCAAGAACAGAAGGGGATTGAATGAAAGTATGTACATATGACATGAGTCAAAATTATTATCCTAGGATCGGGTCAAGGGAAAAGAATTAGAAAAGAAGAGACAATTTTTTTTGACTTGGTCTATCGCGAAAAGAAAAGCCGTGAAAGGAATGCATGTACGTTGTTCGTAATTTTATTTTTGAACGGCGGGATAAATGTTGATTGGCTCTATTTTATAACTACTAGCATTAAAAATTAACTTTTTTAAACGGGCCTTCTTAACTTATCTTAAGGAAAGTTCCACTTATGATGTACGAAGGAGTACAGAGTTGTGGCCGTTCATTATGTATAAGTTTTATTTTTTGTTGTCAGTTTTTATTTGAATTGTAATATTTTACCCTTTTCTGAAGATAACCACGCTGGATTCGTACAGAGTGGAAAATGGATCAATGGAGAATATTTTGAAGAGGACGAAGATAGTGTGCACTTTGACGAGAGGATTCGAACAATTAGTTTTTTGAAGGTAATTAATTGTGTTACTTAATATTACGCTCTATACGCATTGGGTAATGCTCCGCTTTTCATTGTATTTTACTGTTGCAGGTGATGATCTAATGTTGTGACTAAAATAATGTGCCCAAGAAAACCAATTATATCTTCAATAATTTTGTTAAGTCCAACTTAAAAAACATCGTTCTCCTATCATTTGCTGGTGTGATGAAATCGAAAAGAATGTGGTGAATTTTTTTTCGTCTTTCAAAGCGATGTTATATGACCAGCCAATTTGCATATTTTTTCCTGATATATCTAGTAGTAAAAATAAGAAGCTTTGCTACGGGAAATACGCTAAAATAAATGGGTAAAGGAAGAAGCGGTACTATTTAAAAGCACCTATTTAGAATTCTTACCATCACGTACGTATGTACTCGCAGAAACTTGGAACGAGTTTTGACGGCAATGCTCCTATTAATGTGATTAAGTATGAGTAGTTTTTTCCACATTACTTGTTCTAGAGCACGGTGGTATGATGTAGACAACTTGAAGATCCGGAAGTCTTTTATATGTTAAAAAATGCTTAATCGCTGCAGCTTTAACTTGTTAATCTGCGTTCTTGTTTTGAATGTAAGATCACTTTACAAACGCTTGTACTCCTTGCTGTCAATTTTATCGGATTTATATTTTGTCTATTCATTTTCGATGACATCCTATACCCTTGTCTAACATATGGTTTATGAGAATTTCCTCTGTCACCTTTTTTCCTGTTTAAATTATAATTATTTTAAATGGATATTGTCGTACCATACTCATATGCTTTAAATATCCCCTTATTCCATTACTGGTCACAGTATGTTTCTGATAACATGGTCGAAAACGTATTTCATAATCTATGAGAGGTAGATGCGTCTCTTTGTTTAACTCTTTTTTGTGGATTATATGTTCGGAGGTATATACAGTCTGTACAAGAACTTCCCTTCGGTTAGACATCGTGTTCTTCCAATGGTATATTACGAGACATGGTTTGTCTGTCATTAATTATTTTTCTAAACATATTTCCTGAGCGATATGATGTCTCGTGTTCCGTGTCTTATTCATCACATGTTATATAGATTAAGCATTCTATTTTCTTAAGTTATTCTTGTATTCTTTATCAATTCGGAATGAATCTAATGCATGGTTTGTCCAAAAAATGTAGAATAATTTTTTTCCGCCGACGTGGCCGGCTAAAGTGGGGCGATTTGTGGCGGAGTAGGTGGTGGGAGGTCTTGGGAAAGCAAACGACCCACGTAAGTTGTCTGTGAGCCGTTACAATGTCCTGATCACAACAGAACCGGACCCCTGCTCGAGGGTCGCGTCACGAATTCACGATGCTACGTTCCATGAAGCAACGATACGCGATAAAATATTGTGTTAAGCTCGGAAAATCGGGTTCGGGAGATACAGCAATGCCCCAAGGAATGGTTTCCCGCTGACATAAGATGTCCCGGGAGGGTAGAGAGGTGGTTGACGACGAGGAATGCCCTGGACATCCATCAACAACACAATGTGATGAACATGTGCAAAAAGTGAGAGACATGCTCAATTCTCATTGAGGCCCAAGTGTCAGGATGTCTGCAGAAGAGTGCAATACTCACAAAACAACAGTGCATTGCATTCTTACAGAAGATTTAGCCATGAGAAAGGTGTGCCAAGATGGTCCCCAAGGTGCAGTCAGAAGACTGCTTGTGTGACAATCTTGCCTTGGACCTCTTGGACCAATGTGAAAGTGACCCGAATATTTTAGAGTAGGTGGTTACTGGGTGGCGAGATATGGGTCTTTCAGTTCGACCCAAGTAAAACCCCTCTTGAGTACTATTTTGGACCACTAGATTATGTCAAAGAGGCCATGACGAGGTCTCTGAACGAGGATCCTGTTGATGCCTTACAGGAAGTATACCACAACTGGCGGAGGCATTGGCATTTGTGTGTCGATTCATAAGGGTGCCCTCATGAAGAATTTTAGCGATTTTTACTTTGATTTACAATATATTCTTTCTTCAGATTTATGCTACTTATTTTTGGGACAGATCTCTCATGTTCCAGTGCCTTTCCTGTTATTTGTTAATTCAGAGCGTGCCTTAGTTCCGTCATTTCAAAGGAGTCTACTCCTATTGCTTCCTCTGAAGTACTAACATCATCATACATTTGATATCTTGTGGAATCACACCATAGTAATTTATTTTGATTTATCAATTCCTGTTTTGATAAACTAATCTTTATCAAGTTTTAATCGATCTCTACCTTTGTATTTCAATGAAAAGTTTTTTAAGATTATATGCCAGTCCCTTTTTGTCATGCTAATGAACCTCCATTCCATTGGGAAACCAAGCCCAAGATATCATGTCTATCTTATTATTAACATTTTTGTGTTGTAGTTATATTTATTTTTTTAACTTTAATATTGTTGGTGGTAAAATTGTTATAAAATACCGCATTTCATCGATTGCATTCTAGTATCAGACACCCAGTGATTGATTGTTTGCGTAGAAAACTATGCTGATGATCAGAAAGCTAAGGGAAAAAGTCCGGAAACAAAATTGAAACTTAATGCGTTACATACTTACTTAATGCGTTACTTACTTAATGCGGTACATTTATGTACCCACAACCTTTCTACGATCCAAAAAATCGAAAAAGAAGAAATTAGTACATTAGAATCACATCAGTACTCTCGACTGCCATAATAATTTACTGCTCATGAAGCGTAGAGTTAAATTTCTAGAGAATAATGTAAGGGTAAATAGTAGATAGAATGTTTATGGGTGGGACCATTACACTTAGCGCCCAATGTAGGGCCCGAATAATTTAGGTGACGAGCGAAACTTTGGTGTGTGTGTCCATCAGTTCTGTCATTAAATATCGCGAAAAAATTAGATATGACAAAAGAAAACTAGCCACATTGGAAATAGAAAATTTTGCCGTTCAAAAATGCATTAATATATGAAAGAAAAAATGCACAGCTATATAAACATACAAATAAAAATTAAAATAATGTATGAATTCTATGACAAGGAAATACAATGTAGCATATTATGTATAATAGGGAGGATAGGGTGGGGTAAAGGGTCCACAAATTTATAAACGTGCCATGTAAACCTGACGCGTGTGTCTCGACCCACGACGATCCGAAAGATCAATTTATTCCTTAAATATCGTGTTCTCAATCCATTTCGAAATTTTCCATGATCCGCCCAAATTCCCAGTACACTATTTTCAGATGGACTTGGGCAAAAGAAGACGCAGAAAAATCGACCCTTCTTTTAGATTATAGATTATTTCTCTAGTTGATTTCGTTTGGAGTTGAATCACGATCAGAAGGGACGGCGTGAAATAATCAGTACGTAAAAGTTGAAGCCGAATTTCAATGCCAGAGATCCGGTCTAAATACTAAGTCAATATGGACGAATTGACAGCGGGGCTATGGGGGCATTGAAAAGGTTCGTTGGCGACAGACGCTCTGGGGTTACTCCTGGGGTATAGGAACAATATTGGATGTAAATTGTCGATTCCACAATATCTATCGTAGGCAAGGGCAAGGATATGTGACAAATGGCCATGCTTGGGAAGCAGAAATACCTGAATTTTTTTATGGAGATTGTAAAGACGTCTCGTTCCTGAAGCACCGCGATGATTTCATCCTATAATATGGCATCCAAAGAGATTATGCGGCATTTAATCCTGAGGCTGCTGAAAGGAAAGTCTGAAACATGGTACCGCGTGAATCAGGTCTCAAATAAGTCATATATAGAAGCAAGAGGAGCTATTCCCTTGGCTCATCAACCATTTCACTGCGACATTAAGCTAAAAATGCATTTATTCGCAAGGACTCAAAGCTTGGGGAACGAATCAAGTAATATGCGACTTGCCTCCCTGCGATGAATTACCGACTCTAGTGGCCTTTGCCTGATGAAGAATCAATAGAGAGTTGGGTTATTGTCATTAGTAAAAAACTATACATGTCTAATAGTTGGAAAAATCATTCGCACCTGGAGCGATTTGACGAGTGTTGGCAGAAGCGAGTAAGACATTGAAGAAGGTCGTCAAGCATACAGGCGCCTCCGACGGGTTAGGCGCTGGTAGACAGGGAGTTTGGATTTTACGTGGGGTAACCCTCCTACTGTCAGTGATAAATGGTGATGTCAGCAAATGAAAGTATGCTTGTTGGAATGGCTGGAGTTTAATGAACACGATTTACGCCAGTGTACTAGGCCCCTCTGAAGGGTCTGTCGCCGAGGTGGTTGTGCGGGAGAAGTTGTGGGAAATTGTAGTACGTAGCTGTTCGGGAAACGCAAAATAAGCGCCCCTTGATCCAAGCATTGAACGTCTCAGGAGCAAGTAACAAGACCGCCTGGATAATCACTGGGAGGACGAGCAATTGTAAGCGGAGATAATAGCGGAGGACTTGAACATTGCCTATGGATCCGCCCAAGACATTGTGGTTAATGATTTGGGTTTCCGTCGTGTAGCAGCAAAGTTGGTGCCAAAAGACCTCAATTTCATGCAAAAAAGAGACCGTGTTGACGTCGCAAAAGACATGATTTGCGAGGCTGAATCCGATCCCACATTCATCAAAAGGATCATTACTGGAGACGAGACGTGGGTTTATGAGTACGACACGCAATCCAGACATCAGGCAAGTGAATGGCGTTCACCAAATGAGCCGAGACCAAAAAAACCACGTCGTTTTCAGTCAAAAAAGAAGGCAATGCTGACGGTTTTCATGGATTACAACGGTGTAGTGCATCATGAATTTTTGCCAGAAGGCCAGACAGTAAACAAAGAGTATTATTTGGGCGTTATGAGACGTTTGCGTGAAGCAATTCGCCGAAAGAGACCAGAAATGTGGGCAGAAAACTCGTGGATTTTGCACCACGATAACGCACCGTCGCACAGTGCTATCATTATTCGTAATTTTTTGACGAAAAATGCAACAAATACCATCCAACAGCCACCGAATTCACCTGATTTGGCTCCCTGTGACTTCTTTCTGTTCAATCGAGTTAAAAAACCATTACGGGGAACGCGTTTTAGCAGCCGAGAGGAAATAATGGAAAAATCGCAGGAAGCACTGATGGACATACCGAAAACCGACCGTAACTTTTGCAAATGTCAAGTTATGACACTAAGATTTAAAGGGAATATCAACAACAGATGTACCAATTTAACAAATAAAGCAGAACTCAAATCGGAACGATGGGAGCGCCACACGGTGGTTATTCCGGGAACTTTTTGATCAAGGTAGTATATATATATATACACACACATATATATATATATATATATATAAAGTTAAAATATCTAGAGATGAAGTGGTATTAGCCGGCTATGCAAGAGATGGTCGGATAGTACGAATATCGGATGAAGGTCAATATTAGATAGGTCAGGCAGAAATGCCTTCAGAGAAGGAGAGAAATGAGGAAAAGCAATGGCATGGGTTACATATTTCGACTCACTGGTTAGCCTGGAGACAGGCCGAGTAACTGCACATTTCCCTATCAATCAATCTGCAAGTGATTTTTATTTTTTTACAGAAAAATCGGCCCTGTGTAACGTCATCAGGTTTTTATGGAAAATGCCTGCTGAAACGCTACTGCCATACCTTGGGACGATCTTCCTGGCCACCTAAAACCTCTGACTATTGTCTCTACAATGGATTGTATGTTTGATTTGCGCATTTTATGAAAATAGCCTTTCTGTAAATGCACAGCAAGGAGTTTGCTGGAAACATAGCATTCACTTTTCTCTGGAACACCTGCATCCGATTATCGTATTTTTAGTGTGGGGAATTATTTTATATTTCAATGTACTTACAATTTAAATATTTATTCAACTTCCACAAGTTTGTAATTAAATCCGAAAAAAGCGGAATGGGCACTATGATACTGGAATTTCACTTTCCCTTGATACTTATATTTTTTGGACTCAGGATCCTTGTCACGCCTCTCTTAGCCCAGACTTCCTTTCATCTACGAGGGTCATCCGGAAAGTAGTACCCGTTCGTGAAATAAAGACACAAAAGTAAATATTAACAAACATAAAAAATTTTATTTGAAAGAGGATACTTTAAACTACTTCTCAACATAATCTCCAAGCAAATTAAGGCATTTGTCATAACGTGTGACAAGTTTCTGTATTCCTGCTGCATAGTCCTTCGCCGCCAGCTCATTGAGATACGCGAGGGACCCATCTTGCACAAATTTTTGCATAATGCAGATGGTGTTTAACAATTTCATGAACAATTGTTCGAGAAACATTGGGAAAATGCTCACAGATGTCATCAATTGTGACGCGCCGATCGTTCCTCACGAATTCGTCAACTGAGCTCACCAGTTGGTCTGTAATGACAGACGGTCTCCCCGAACGCTCATCGTCGTGTGTGTTCCCCCTCCCCATGCTGAAGTTGCGACACCACCGCCGAACAGACGACTCGTCCATTACATTGTCTCCATACACCTCCTTTAATTGGCGATGAATATCACATGGGCGAACGTTTCTTGCATTGAGGAATTTAATCACTGCCCTCACTTCACAACTGGCGGCGTTCTCAATTTTTTTAAACATTGTAAACAATCACAGAAACAACACAGGCAATGCTAGCGTCACGCAACTTGGCTCAGAGAAGGCAGACAAGCCACTGAAGCTATCTGACCTCGTCCAGCGGCTACTCGCGTCGTCAGCACTTCATGCGGCACGAACGGGTACTACTTTCCGGATGACCCTCGTATTTTAATTCGGTTGTGTTTATAAATGCCACCATGATAAGGTTTTTTTTAATTCTCTCTAAGGCTTGTTGGTGTTTGCTGCCCAGATGAACAGCAATTTACTCAGACACCCATCTTGTTAACGTCTACGCCTCATATTGCCACCAGTGGACCGCATCAGATAGTATGGACAACAACTGGTCCTGTAAATGTATCAGAAAGTGGTATGGTGATCATCTGTCAAACATATGTGGAAGCATACTATTTAAAGTATTTAAATTTTAACGAGTTCCAGGTCGATTATTTATCATCAGAGAACTTGCAAAGTTGATTCGTGAGTGGAAAGAAATATGTTGCATAAAAAATAATTTAATTATCATTGTCTGAGTTTATTTCATTGTTATTTAAGGCATGACATAATCAATGGTTATCTTACCATAGAAGTTCGCCTTATAGTATAAAGTATACAATTCTAGTTATTAGCAGATGATGTCTCTTGGGCCACTCGCAAGCTGAGATGCATTCATTGCAGGTCACCTAGGGTGGCTTACGGCAGATATCTGTGGAGTACAACTGCTCAATAGAAGTGTCTGTGCCACGTTTACCTGCATACCGTAGATCCCAGACAGCACTTTCCGGTGAAAAGTCATAGTGATCACATTTTCGTTCGTCGTAACATAGGTAAAAAAAATAATTGAGGCTGTTCGATGAAGAAAAGTGTTTTACAACACTATTAATCGATTACCCGCTAAGCACAAAATGAAGGCCAAAAAGTGCGACCATAATGCAGAGGAAACTGATTCGAGTAGGAACGAGTATGTTGTTAGATCCATACGGGGATCGGGCTGATGCGGTGGCTAGTGTGCTGGCTTCTCATCCCGAGACAGAATTTTTCTAATGTATCTCGATCCCTACTTGGGGTACCATGTGGAGACCACTTCAAGTGAAATAAGCCTTCCGTCAGATGGAACTTAAAATTGCAGACTCCTAGGCTTCATTAATTAAGAGTAAACTGGGAAAATATGATGAAAAGGTCCAAGAGAAATGTTATCTTTCGCTGGTTAGGCTTCATTAAGTATATGCTGCAAGTATATGGGATCCTCGCGAAGTTGGATTGATTGCCGAATTGGATCGCGTGCAGTCTAGAGGATCTAGATTTGAAAACGTTGTTATGATAAACTTAGTAGTGTATCCAAAATATTAGAGCAGATACGCTGAGAATCACTCACGGAGCGAAGGTTAAATTACAGATTGAAGCTCTTACATAAATTGGAAGGTCTCTTTAGCAGTGATGTTGAAAATGTATTATCGTACTACGGTAGGAGACATCATATCAATAAAATTGGAGAGATTAAGTGTAGAACAGATAGATTTAAAATGTCACTTTTTTCACGAACGATAAGGGATCAGAATCAGATTTTTCGACCGTAGTAGGGTCATATTCGGGTCAAAATTAATCTGGTACGTATTCACCCCCTGCCACGCGCCCTATCGGTGGCTTTTGGGGTACTAAAATATCAAATAAGCTTATGTTAATATTGGGTTTCTCTCCACTCCTTCCCGCATTCTCTGAATATCCTACCTAAAAAATATTATCCACCTATCAATAATTAACCACCTTACCTGCCGGCCATCTCGTTAATTAATAACCCATTTTGAAGATTGGAAATGAATATAGGAGAGTTCGGAGGAGTATAAAACTGGTGGCGAATACCTCAAATATTGTGGGTTGGAAAGAAAATTTTGTTGTAACGGTTTCGGGTTCATTATTGGTCTCACCTAAAACCTTCATACTCTGTATAAAACAGCGGCGTCAAAAGAGATTTTGTAGTTATCCTCGATACTCCAACTAGGTATAAACATCTAATTTCCCCTTGATTTTGTTGAAAGCCATTTGTTCTCGGCGATATACAGGGTTCGTCCGGAAAATAAGTGTACTGAGCTCAGGAAAAAACAATTATTACACTTTTACATATCTTAAGCTAATATTCCTCAAAATAGGACCCTTTTGAGTCGATACACTTGTTCCAGCGGCGTTCCCATTCCTGGAACGCTCCCGCGAAGGCATCATCGGGAACCTCTCGAAGACACGTCGTCACGGCCTCTTTGACGGCGTCCAAAGTCCCGTATCGCGTTCCTTTCAAACTCCTCTTTATCTTTGGGAACAGAAAGAAGTCTCTAAAAAATGTGGATCATTTTTGCAGTGATCCGCAAGTTGTGTCGCGATTTCCAAACGATTGAGTCTTTGATCATCACTGAGCACTTTCGGCACCAACTTTGCACACATTTTTCGCATCTGTAATTGCTCCCTAATAATCTCGTGCACTATTGTTTTTGGCACATTACACTGCTCTGCTATCATCCGAACACTAAGACGACGATCAGAGTTCAGTACATCGCGAACTTTTCGCACATTTTCGTCGGTGAGTGTCGTTGATGGACCTTGGTTCGTCGTCGACCTCTTCTCTGCCCTCCACGAACATCTTGTGCCACCGAAAGATCATGTTTCTGGACATGGCTGACTCCCCGTATGCCTGGTTAATCATACCGACAGTTTCGGTAGACGATTTCCTAAGCTTTACCGCAAATTTGATGGAATAACGCTGCTCCAAAAACTTCGGCAAGGCGTTCCGTGACGTGGGTCGAGCGTGGAGGTTCGCGTTAACAGAGCTCCTCACTACACCACAGCTCAGAGCCGACTGCCTTTTTCAGCGTCGCTTGCCAACATACCCCCCTCCAATTGCAGCCCGCCAGAGCGGTGCTGGGCGCGCCTGGAGCGGCGGGAAAAAATCAGTACACTTATTTTCCGGACGAACCCTGTACGTGGGATCTGCCTCCTTATGCCTGCGCCACTACTCTAGGCAGTTCTCTTGTGGCTGTTTCCTCAGATCAAGTACCGGCGAAAGAAATAAGCCAAGCTAGTAAAGATTGCTTAACCACATTTCTTTGTTTATTGTGTATATTTTCACGCTAAATTTTGCATTCGTTATTTTCCTTCCGACGTACAAGGTTAGCGTCATGACCATCTAAATGTTTCTTCAAGATCTAATTGTATATAACGGTGACTCTCCCGGAGATCCAACTCTAATTCTCCTAATTCTAATCTTTATCAATTTTCCTAGTATTAAAATAAAAAAAACACTCTACTGTTGATTCTATGAAACAAGTAATTTCAAGGCAGTGCAGTTCAAAGCAATCAGCCAATAACTGAGGTATTTTTTCTATAGAAATGCGATCAAAAAATAGCAAATATATTTCAAAAATTGTAGCTTCGGCTGAAAATATGAAGATATAGAAGTTTCAATAACATCATGAGGGTCATCCGGAAAGTAGTACCCGTTCGTGCCGCATGAAGTGCTGACGACGCGAGTAGCCGCTGGACGAGGTCAGATAGCTTCAGTGGCTTGTCTGCCTTCTCTGAGCCAAGTTGCGTGACGCTAGCATTGCCTGTGTTGTTTCTGTGATTGTTTACAATGTTTAAAAAAATTGAGAACGCCGCCAGTTGTGAAGTGAGGGCAGTGATTAAATTCCTCAATGCAAGAAACGTTCGCCCATGTGATATTCATCGCCAATTAAAGGAGGTGTATGGAGACAATGTAATGGACGAGTCGTCTGTTCGGCGGTGGTGTCGCAACTTCAGCATGGGGAGGGGGAACACACACGACGATGAGCGTTCGGGGAGACCGTCTGTCATTACAGACCAACTGGTGAGCTCAGTTGACGAATTCGTGAGGAACGATCGGCGCGTCACAATTGATGACATCTGTGAGCATTTTCCCAATGTTTCTCGAACAATTGTTCATGAAATTGTTAAACACCATCTGCATTATGCAAAAATTTGTGCAAGATGGGTCCCTCGCGTATCTCAATGAGCTGGCGGCGAAGGACTATGCAGCAGGAATACAGAAACTTGTCACACGTTATGACAAATGCCTTAATTTGCTTGGAGATTATGTTGAGAAGTAGTTTAAAGTATCCTCTTTCAAATAAAATTTTTTATGTTTGTTAATATTTACTTTTGTGTCTTTATTTCACGAACGGGTACTACTTTCCGGATGACCCTCGTAGGATTCTTCAAACCGCACATGCTCAAAAGACAACTTGATTGCAGATTAGATTATGACAGTGAAAATGAAGAACATTCAGAAAGTACAAGAAGTGCATGAAGAGGAACTGACACGGAGTTAGACGTAGGGGTAAAGTCGTTAGAGACAGATGGAACGTCCAAATGCGTTAAGCTTATAAGCATCAATAAGACGGACTAAAAAATCCATGGGGAGAGAGAGAGAGAGATAAGGGGGATCAAAACAAAGTGCAGAGGAAAGAAGAAAGTCGAAAGAAACCAAAACCCGAAGGGATCCTCTGCTTTACTTCTTCATGTCTGCATACAAGGCAACGAAATAAATGCTACTATTATCAGAGTTTGTATATTGCAAGAAAAAATGCCCATTAAACTGTCACAGAGATGGAAGCTACACTACAAAATATGTCATAAACTAACGAACGAGTCAACCCGGTTCAGCGCCCACCTTATTTCCAGATTACTCAACAGGACAAAAATATATATCATCCATTGCAACTTTACAGTTAACCTTCAACCGACAGGCCTTTGATTCCATCACAATCTTCACATCAGGACAATTTGCTTACTAGTTAGCTGTTCTGACAAAACACCTCAGTGAGCACAATTAATTTCTCACTCAGATTTACCCACCTCAAATGATAATTTCAATGAACACTGATATTTCTGGCAGCATTTAACTATTTTTTGGTGTGTATTACAGTTTTTACTACAGTTTAATGAAAGTATTTCGGTAAATAAAGCCTCCTTTGTGGATTCCAAGCAAAACATTTTCTAATTCCCAAAAATAAATTGCAAAAGAACTCGTACTTACCGTAAAACACAGCATTTTTTCGGTTTCAGTGGGTCAACATGTATTATATCTTGTAGGGTCAATATCATCCTTCACTATGTCGTGCAATTCTCTAAACTGTTTCCAGTGTTACCAGGAATATTTGACATATGTACTGCCGTAGAATTCATTGGTTAAAGCAAATGGCCCGTGAGCCCTTTTCCTTATTTAAGCACTTATCACCGCCTTCTTCTAGTTAAAGATATATGCGCATCGTACTTTTGCACTCGATATATAATTGTATTTGTTATAGTCTTATCGGCTGCTTCTCGTAAATTCTTCTGAAAGCTTATCTATTTTTTCATAGGTCCTCATTTTATAGCTGTATCTTGCCTTCTCTTATGCGTCTTTTGAATCTGATTAAATATTAATTGGAATGAAAAAGCGCAGTCATTTTTTAGAAGAGCACTTGCACAAAATCACCTCTCGAACAGTGAAAGAGTACATCGTGTGTCTTAAACTACGTTCAAATGTGTGATCACACCTGCAAGCAGTTCTTTTCTTTCGCTGCTTTATCCTGTGGCACCTACGTTGCCATGCACCTGGCTTTCCAATTTGTTATGCTGTTAGCAAATGTAGTAATTCTTTGCGTTAGGCTTTTTGCCCAAAGGTTAACAATAGCTAGAGGTTGTCTTTTTGGGCTGGCGAGACTGCCCCCTAGGCCCATAGCCTGTTATAATTAGTTGTATTGAGTGAGCATTGGTGGTATTGGGTATTCAAATAATGTTTTGTATCAGTGGCATTGTTTTTTGTTGAAAATTTACAAGATATTGTCCTAATACAGTATTTGTATTCAAGGTTGCGGATTAGCCCTCCCTCATGAGGGTCGCATCGTGGGTGGCTGGAGGGTATCTGGAGAAGGACGGTGGCCTTGGATTGCTGCAATAATGCGCGATAATGGTGCTACTCACTTTTGCGGAGGGACTCTCATTACGAATATGCACGTCATGACCGCCGCTCATTGCCTTCACGGGTAACTATTCGACACGAAAATATTTTTCGACCTTCGCAGATCCCTCAATGTCTTCGTTTTTGCCACTTATTACATGAAAAATTGCTGGATATTATTGAACATACTTTTTTGCGCTTAACCTTGAAAGGTCAGATTAGTTGACGTAGTTATTTCAGAATAATTTAGTTGAAAGCATACATCTTTCAATGACACCAAAAATAAAGAAGAAACATTTTTCACAGTGTCACAAAGCGTACATACTAAGTACCGTTTAAAAAACCATTAGCAATAAGTCGATTTGGTTGGTAATGATGGAGTTCACCCAGTATTAAGCCCGATGGCGTGTGAAATGCACACATCAGGGTACGGGGGCCAATTCCTTTCCCTGTATCGGTTATGGTTTCTCAGGAAGATCTGGTACTTGAAAAATCACATAGCTTGGGTGCCCATAGAAGCTTGCCCGGGAATCGAACCCGGGCTCTCAGTAGTCCAAATCCAACCCTGGAGTTCCGCGACCCAACAAGTACCTTATCGATTTAATAATACGTATACTTTTATAATCTTTGTCGGCAGTCATTCAGCCGCTGAATTCTTAATTCACTTCTATGGATGTAGGCACCTCATACATCTTTCTAGATACGTACAATATATATATATATATATATATATATATATATATATATATATATATATATATACATATATATATATATAATATTTTTTAGGTAATTTACCTGTCAAGGTAAGTTTTGGATGGACACAACTACCAAATAAATATTTTGTGACTCTTGACAAAACACAACCTTACATTCTACTCTACAAGTCCCTCTTCATCTCTGTGCCCTTCCTTCATCCCGTCCAACACCTCTATCCTATTCCTGCCCTTTCCTCGATTGCCTAAAATTCTCCTATCTATAATAGTCTTCAACATCCAACTGCCGATCAAAATACTTTTCACCCATTTTTTTCTGCCTCCTTACGATTTCTCCCAACAATCCCCACTTCTCACCCACCAAGCAAAAGAAGCATAGTGGAAGACGCAGCGCGAGGATATGGAAAGTTTGCGGAGGGAGGGTGAAATTGGTACGCTCTACATGAAGGTTAAAACACTATTGGAAAGTAAGAAGGGAAGATCTGTGGTAATAGTTAGAGATAAAGGGGGTAAGAAAATAGTTCACACCGAAAAGATCCAAGAGAGATGAAAGGAATAAGTAGAACAACTGTATGGTAAAGAACTTAGACCAACAGGGTTAGTCATAGAAAGAGAACCTGACGTAGATGAAGATAGCTAATGTCAAGGCATACTCAACGATGAGATAGAAAGGGCACTAAATCAATTAAGGCCTTGGGGGTAGACAAAATTCCTCATACTGCTCAGGTGCGAGTGGGGAACAGAAAGTCCGGATGGGCAGTGTTGGGAAGAGGTGTAAGGTAGGGTTGTCCATTGTCACCGGTGCTGTTCAACGTTTATGAAGAGGAAATGATTAAAGAGGCATGGGAAGAGCCAGAGGTAGACATGAGTGTCGTAGGGGAATCCGTGAAATCAGTTAGGTTTGAGGATGACCAAGCTCTAGTTTGTCAGTCGGCCAAGGGATTGCAAGCATTGCTGAGTGAATTGGAAATTCAGTGCGGTAGATACGGGATGAGGATCAATATAATAAAAACAAAGGTTATACGATTTTCCAGGAAGGAAAAGGCTAAGGTAAACATTAAAATAGGAGGGGAAAAGCTAGAGAAGGTAGAGCAGTTTACGTATCTCGGAAGTGTTTTGGACGAACATGGTCAAAGTAGTAGGGACGAGGGGAGAAGAATTACGCTAGGAAAAGAGGATTTTACGAGGAGGAGAGAGTTGATGCCAGGGACGTTGAGTAAGGATGTTAACAAAAGACTTGTTAAAACTTTGATTTAGAGCGTAGCTATGTACGGCGCGGAAACGTGCTCACTGAAGCAGGAGGATAGACTTAGATTGGAGTATTTTGAAATGTGGGTGTGGAGAAGAATGGAGAAGGTGAAATGGACAAAGAAGAAAACAAATAAGGAAGTACTTGGTATGGTGGGCGAAGAGAGGGGTTTGTTGGGAGCAATCCTATTGAGGCAGGAAAGGTGGCTGAAGGGGGTTTTGACCGGCAGCGGGATGTTGAAGACTGTAATAGAGGGGAGAATGTTAGGCAAACGAGGAAAGGGAAGGAACAGGATAGGGATGTTGGACGGGATGAAGGGAGGAAGGAAGTACTCGGAGATTAAGAGGGACCTGTTGTAGATTAGAATGTGGGAATGTGTTTTGTTAGGAGATATTTATTTTGTAGTTGTGTCCATCCAAAACTTATTTAACCGGTAAATTACCTAAAAAATTATATATATATATATATATATATATATATATATATATATATATATATACACACACACACACACACACACAGAGGCTTGGAAATTGCGCAATCGAAGGGGGTGGAATTATTCATAATGGGTGGATTGCAATGTCCGCAAAGGAGACATTAATGAAGGCATGTATTTCCGGAGAGATGATTATAAAGGTAAATGAGAAGAAAATGAAAGAGTGTAAGCGCAAAATTTCGAAGAAGAAAGCATAGAAAACATAAATAATAAAATAAATTTAGAAACAATTAAGGCAAAATGAACGTGGTGGAAAGAGTAGTGTGAGCATATAGAACAAGAAGGGATTTAGGCAAAATAGAAGGGATATATGTAAGAAGTTAATTTTACAGAAATTAGTCTATTGGAATTGGACATAGAGGGCATAATATCGATAAGAGCAGCGTACTTCATTGCGAGATAAAAAGTCACCAAATCACCAAAAAGTTCCACAAATCGATTAAAAATAATACTGATCTATCTGATACATTTATAGTTAAAAATAAGAGAGCATATATAAGTGAAGACAAAACAGAGATATTTAGTAGTATAAAAGGAATAGGGACATCATTTTGATTTCATGCAGGAAAAATAGTGCTTAGGATCATTAGTGAAAGGATGATTAATGCTAAAAAACGGGGATAATCTTATTCAGGTGAATGTAATGATGTTGGTGGGGAGAAAAAAGGGCCAGTTAAATATAAGATTGGAAGGTCTGGAACTAGAGCATGAAGATTAGTTTACTTCTTTATTTTTAAATGAAATCCTCTTCCGAGAAATGATCAAAGGAGAAGCCAATTAATGCAGAAACATAATATTTATTGCATAATTAAGGATGTATCAGGAAAATCCAACCCATTTAACACAATATTTTCGCGATGAACAGACATTACTTCTTGATACTTCCTGTAGAAGCAGCATATCAAGTTCGTTAAAATATTTGCAGCACCTGTGTTGGAAATGCTTTAGATGAAGATTTCAGTATCAGTTTTTTGATTGATGGACCGATTTGGTAAATCACTGTAGTGAATATAAATGATAAAATGATTTTAAACTAAATAAACCCAAAACTAGTTGGATTGTGTTTTGTGTGATCGTTGAAACACTTAGTTTTACCCAATATAATAAAAAAATGATAATTTTATAAAATAACCTCATATAATGAAGTCACAATGTTTTGAAATAATGACTTTCAGAGGAGTTATGTTAATATAATTTTGATTTTTATATGTTATTATGTTAATATATTGTTGATATTGTCAATAAAATATTTTCCCCAAAGTTTTTACACCAACTCGTTAGTTTTGGGAACTAAAATAATTCAAATTTAGTTTTAAAATTCTTGCGATATATTTGAAAAATTCAAATGTCCATATCAGCATTGAATGAAAGTACGCCGTGTAATTGACATTAGAGAGCTAGTTTAGTCTCTCAAGAAGTATTTAAAAAGGTCTCATAACTTTTTTCCCGACAAATTTTTTGTATCATTCTAAACGGATAAATGAATGGTTATGGATATGCAAATAGTCAAAGGAATTCAGATACATGATTTACTCGTGTCATTTCACCCAACAGCCGTACAAAAATACCACGTCGAAATATTCCAAGTGGCTTTTTCAGCATGCATTTTTATTGTCGACAGCCTGAAGCCGGAGAATCTGACTGTGAGACTAGGAGAGTTTGACTTGGAGGAGCCTAGTAATGCTGAAATTGCTGTTGGAGTTATTGAGTTTATCCTATTCCCTCACTACAACCGCATAACGTATGAGAATGACATTGCTATCTTGGTTTTAACAAGGAAGGTTGAATTCGTCCGTGGGGCAATATGGCCAGCATGCTTGCCTCCTGAGAGTCCTCCTGACGAAGAGCTTGAAGAAAATGACCCACTTACGAATCTTTCTGCTATTGTGTCAGGTGAGGAAGTAAAAAATGGATCAAAGCAGGTGACTTTGACCGAAATATATCTTTGATATAATACTCATAGTACCATAAGGTACTTCAAGATAAATTGAAAGTAAATAGTGGCTATAAACACGACCACGATTTTTAAAAGTTGGCTCACTTACCTATTTCCTGAAATCTGTCATTAATCCTCCCTAAGGTAGTATATTCGGCGATAAAGGTTGTGAAATACATTTTTTATATTAATAATAGCTCAATTAAGTCTTAGCTTTCCTTACGTTTATTTAAACTTACGTGAAAATAAAGAGAAAACGCAATGTCATTGAGTTTTGCTTTACTGATTAAGGCCAAGTATACGAGAAGTCCAGTACGAAAATAATTAGAACTGGATTTATTTATTGAATAGATGAAAATCTCCAATAGCCTTAAACAGTTTACCTTTCCAAACAAAGTATGAATGAGATTAGTTGGCTACCTTCAGTACGCTGAAGAGGGCTACTTTGTGGCCGTCATACGGGTATTCGTATTCACCTTTCTTATCCCTTTCCTTATTTACCATTTACCCTAACCTTTGACTTGTGGCGTTAGCCAACTAATATCATTTTTACTTTGTTTTGAAAGTTAAACTGTTTACGGCTATTGGAGTTTTCCAACATCCCAAACTATTTGACAAGAAAGCATAACTCTCAGGCGTAAGCATTATTCTTTGTTCTTATTAATGAATACTCTCGGCAAGTAATTTATATGCGAGAGGTGTAATGACAATAGTAGCCACCGCGTGCGGAAATTTTAATATTAACCATACTTTTGTCTAATTTACTCGTGGTTTTATTCATTTAATATTAATTGAGTTTCATTTTGTTATTATTGAAAGTCCGCACGTTAGGGAAAAAAACACAAGAGGACATAGTAAGTAGAATATCATTTACGATGAAGGTACTCTTCTAGAGAAAATCATATCACCATGCATGAAAATGAGCACTAACGATAGGAAGTATGTCGCGCCTAACAAAGATAATTTTTTCTCGTAACGAGGCGAACGGGAACAATGGAAAATTTAGTTAACAAATGACTGCCGGTGATTGACCTATATGTTCGTACATTTTTGCGGAGAAATTAAAAATGAGGAAACTTCAATTTTTTTGCTTTAATACACGTGGAATATTTAAATCTGTTGGATTTTTTGGTATTACTTGAAGTTTTTCTTTCTGCTTTAGTTATCCGGTGAAAACTATTGCATCTAAATTTATCTCCCTGTTGCGACATATCTACTGGGCCATAAAGTTATTTTAGGCAACCCACCAATGGATGCTTATAATTATAAAAAAACTACCTGAAAAAATACATTTTTACGGGGTTTTTTCTTCCAGAGAAGTCGTAAAGTTTATTTGCACTCGTCCCTAAAATTTTCAGGTGCAATTAAGGAAATATTCATATGGTTATCCATTAATTACATCCTTGTTACAATATTGAATTCAATTGATTAGCAGTCATGCCCAATTCACTCTTGATGCACAATGCAGACTTCAATCCGTGTATATTTTAGAAAATGTTGGAGGGGGATAGTATGGAGTTTTGAATTCATAACCTTATAATCATTCTAAATTCTAACCGAAATTTTTGAAATGGATTTAATTCACTTTCCTCTTATGCAGGATGGGGACATCTATATTACGGAGGTCCCGCGAGTGATATTCTTTATGAAGTAGAAGTACCGATTTGGAAGCAAAAGGACTGCAGAGATGCCTATGTTCAGCCCATCATGTCAACTGCGCTTTGCGCTGGGTACCGATCAGGAGGCAAGGACAGCTGTCAGGTATAAAAATACCTTCAAATGAGGAATTACTCTTCCTTTTGCTCGTTTGAAATAAGAAAACAGTTTGATCTGTACCTGAAAATGTTCTGCTGTTATTTCTGACGATTTTTAAAATTTGAATTAGGCAGATTTTACATAATAATAATTCATATATCTCAATTATTTAAATTCGCGGATCGGTGATAGGCATATAAGTTTACGATTGATGTTCTCTATTGTATCCGTTTTAAAATATATAATGCGAATACAGATTAATGAATGAGATAACGTCAAGTCCACATAAACAGTATATTTTTTCCCCAGCTATGTTTTGATCATGCAGTCACATTAACTGGTGGCAGCGATTAGGAGGCCGCATGTGGGGTTGAGATAGTTGTTGGAGGGATGGGAAAAGAGAAGGAGGGAGTGAGTGTGGATAAATAATTACCATTCCCTCAGGAAACAATATTATGAACGCCAGATGTCAACGGCATCAGAACAAGAGGTATTAAAACCCCCTTCCCATGAACCTCTAATCAAAGAATGTTCCCTACACCACATCCTTAAGTACCACCTGGAATGGCTCAAGTGTTCAAAACCTGGGTTGGAAAAATAGAAATGTTTGCTAGACTACATTTTGTCTCTTTCATTGTTCTGTATAGTGAGAATTTTTACTTATATGAGTAATTCATCATATTCTATTAATACTACTTCAAACCGTCGTTATCTCTGGGATATATATTTGTATTTCAATATTTATAAGCTCTAATCATTAGAATTTTGTATTGTTTATTACGCTAGTTAGTTTGGAATACAGTGAATGGAATAAATCAGAGCGTTCCTTTAATTTGAGAGATAGTTGAGGCCGATACTTTGTGGAATTCCGTAGGAGTGCACGAGGAAGAACCAAAATACGTTCTTCAGGTTTTCACGGGATAGAATGTATTGCTGTCAACTAGTTTCGTTACACTATAGTGTCATATGGAATAAATTGTTTTTGGATGTGAACATTTTTCCTTTAAGTTGGTGCATTTGAAAATACCTGGAATTTCAGTTATACTTTTAAAAACCTATGCTGCTAATGATGATGCAGTGATGTTCAATAACCATTTTATTTTCAAGGGTGACTCCGGAGGTCCTTTGGTACTGATGTCAGAACCCGGCAGATGGGATGTCGTTGGAGTGGTATCATGGGGAATTCGATGTGCTGACGCAGGGAAACCAGGGGTATACACAAGAGTGGGAAAATATCTCGAATGGATATTAGAGGTTGCCTCCTGAAAAGAAGATGATATTCTCGTCTTCCGAGGAATTTTCGAAAATAATGCCTATGAAGTACCCCGATTCACCATCATTATACCAACATTTCTATTGCTTCGTCAATGATGTATCTCAAATGTACAATTTAAACAAGGATGAATTTATCACAGGCATATTAATAAACTCAAGAACATGAGCTAAATGCTCATTTTCTTAATGATTGTTAATAATGCATTTTAATTGATCTCAATAACCTTAAAAATGATGTAGACTCTCGGTTATCGCTTCTCAAAAACGCACCCAAAGAATATGTGATGATATTAAATGAATATGCCAATGTGTAAACGGAGAATCGAGATAGCACTAACCAACAAAAACATAGAGAAACACATACAAATGAAACTCACTCGTATTCCGAATTTTCGGAGGCCAAACCAACTTCCTTTGGGGAAAGAAGGAATTGAGGAGAATGTTTCAAGAGGAGAACACGAGGACTCTGAATGGGAGGGGAAAGCGGGGAAAGGTTTGGGAGGGAAAAATTTGGGAGAAGGTTTAGAAGTGTGGAATTGATGTGGAAGATTTTGGAAGCGGAGGGGGGATGAAAAATATCTCGAGATTGGGGTAATTAATGTCTAATATTGATCCCTGGCTCATTCTAGGAATCGAGGAGTCAGATGTATGCCTGTTCTATTGCTTTGAGTGCAAGTGGAGGGTCGTAGGGTGGGAGGGATGCTAGAAAAGAGACACTAGCATCTATGAAAGAGAGTGTTATGTTCAAAGGCATGTTTTGGAATTGGGAGCATCAAAAATAGGGGAGGATTGTTACTCAGTGAGTAAGACTTCATGTCATGCAAACAATGTGACCACCAATGGAGAGTTCGGCGGCCTCCATTGGCTAATTAAATATTATTTACTTTTGGATTCTTGGTGATACAATGGAGACTAGTTTACAAAAATGCTCAAAATTATCAACGTCATGTATTTTGATAGTATTGAGGATCCCTGCATAAATAGATATCAAATTGAGCATCGAAGGAAACTTTAGGATGCCTTTCACAGAGATTTTCACTTGGTGAATTGCTTCATCATGAAACTTGAGCATGAATCTTGCCGCATTGCATATCATTCTTGGCCAATCGCTTGGCCGAAGAAAAACCTTTTCGACCAAGTAGTTCCCCTTCCATTGTATGCTTGTTTCTCACCCCTTTCTGCTCCTTTGTTGCCGGTTGAATTTTGAAGACATGTTTGCGTAGTCATTCGTCTCCTTCACCTCCAAAGCCACTCTCTTGGGTCAAATTCGCAACACATTTCATAATCTCAAGGTTGGGTAAAAGGAGCAAACGATTTAAAGTGCTTAATACATTCAGAGGCAAAATTTTCCAAAGTTTCTATTTCCAGGGAGGAAATTATCAGTATGAGTTTAACTTTGGATTTTAATAGATACTGGTTTTCGGAATTAATTTCTGTAGGTAATCACTGAAAGGAAATTGATTTTTGTTAGCCAGGTGTTTAGAAGAATTTCTCTCAAATAGGGAATAAACTTAACCAACCGATGTCAAAGATTAATTGTCTACTTCCTCTCTCCTCAGCATTTACTTGTACCCTACTCCCACACCAGTGATTAATAAATTTTGAATATGGTGACTGCTGATTTTTTATCAAGATTAATCTAAATAGTGCTTATTATTTAAAATCAATGACTCCTCAGGGACTTTTCCCACCAAAAAAACCATGTCAAGCTATCATCACTTTTGAGTAATGATAAATTCAGGTTTTTTAATAAACATTTCGATGGGTCAGTTGCAATATAATTACTGTGCAGCAAGAGATATCTGGAATGTATTTTACTTGACATTTCTATAATCAGTGTATCTCAGGGCTATAGTTAATTATATGGTCATAAATATCTTGGGCTCAAAATTATTCGTTTGAATATTTTAATAACGTCGTCTCAACGCAGAATATGGAGCATAGAGATGTCAACCCATGTTCATCCTCAGTGGATTTCATCAGTGAGGAATGCAATGATTCATAACGCAAATTATGTGTGACGCCATCGAGAAAATTATCGAGACTCGTCTTTTATACAAATAGAAAAATATAGGCCTAATATTGCGGGAAACCTTATCAGAAACCACCGCTGAGAAGTGGGATAATCTGGAAATGACGGATTAAGTAGGATCTAACCAATTATACCAAGATACGGTGCACATCTCTTGAAATGTATTTTCCAAGAGACAAAGGTCCTTAAAAATTCCATTTTTTCTTTGCATCCATTCTTTATTTCATTTTCCATAGCGTATTCTCCATTTCAGCTTTAATTCTTTGAATGAAATTGGGAATTATGTTTTGGACGAATGGAGTGAGAGGAATTGGAAGAGTGCTTCTGCGGGAAAGCACTCGTCTCCGCGGAAGTTGTGGGTTTTTGTTTCGATTTTCATTTTAATAAAATTAATTTTGATTCATTTAGGCTGCTATGACGACATACTGCAATGGATTTTTCCGAATACGATGCTGAGAATGCGTTTTGTTTTTAAAATAAACCCTTTCTTGTGATCTAATTCAAAACGGATTCAATTTCAGTTGCCTCTCTCAACCAAGGTGCTCAAGTCTGTGTGGAGGACCCTTCACATTTAGGAGCCTACCTTAGCCCTCGAAGTGGGTTGCCAACCTGTTGGACGCACTGCCATCAATCTAACAGACAAAGGGAGTGTGTTGACATCGCAGGTTATAGGCTAGTTTTTACACAACCTGGTTTCCATTACTCCGATGACGATGACTCGTGACGCCTATTCGCCGCAAAGATGACGTTATGTATTTCCTTTTTTTTTAAACCGAATATTGAAGGTAATTTATTCCTAAATCATTTTTTCTGTGCCATGGTCGTCTGTTACGCGCGCAAAGAAGATATCATTGCACAAGACAACTTATGCACGATTGATTTCTTGTGCAGTCATTTTCATAAAACTGTAATCGGCGTTTAGAATATGAGATCTGGCGTAGTAAGACTTTGAGGTTTGATGGGAACTAATATTTCAATGACCTCTTTAGGGATTTTTATGGGATATTTTTTTCCACAGTATTATATAAGGTTATTTAGCGTATGCTTTTAATATGTCAGGGAAAGAAAGAGTAAAGGAATGGGTAAAACCACAACCGAAATAATCAATTTTTAAACAGGACTCGATCGATTGTGATCATTCAGTGAAATTAGCTCATTGAATAATTTTGGTGAAATACTGAAAATTAACCTATTGAAAGTCGTGCCCTTAGCACTTAATACTGCTGAAAATCATTGAAGAGCGAGTGCTTTAGACGATTTTCTTTAGGAATGTGCGAGAAATGCGTGTATATGTTTAGCGTACAAATTATGTTATACTCGCACTTTAGGTAAGTCACCACCGTCACGAAAAAGGGAGTAATTTTACCCGACGGCTGTTTTTTGATAGGTAAAGTTAAAATTCACCATGAACTAGGCCCGACGGTTTATGGAATTTCCACGTTCACGTATGGGGATTTTTCTTTCCTCCGTGTTACTTACGGTTTCTCGGTAAGTTCTTTTAACCAATAAATTGCATCGAAATTATCCAATACATCACCAGGGAAAATCGTCGGTGACTATTTGGTTAGTAACCGAATGCTCTGCCAACTATACTACTTAGCTACAATTAATGGCTAAACTAATTTCTATCCAACTAGCCTTTTATTTCGGGCAAAATACCTGCAGCTTATTTTACTTTCTTATCATCAAAACAGCCGTGATGTGCCATATATTTTATTAGAAGAATTGAAAATCACCTACCATTGTTGTGGCGCAACTTGTCGAGAGGCTGCTACCAACCAATACATGGCCAATTTCTCGGAGGAGAGCCCTCCTTTATGTGAGTGAAATTTGAGAGCACGGTGCTCACTACAGGCGTGGCAAAATAATTTTCAAACTATATTAATGCCACAAAAAACTACAAAATTATTACAAAAAAACTGCTGCAGCACTGCGAAGTGGAAGGCAATGAAAAACTACCACTGCTATTCTGAGGAGCAGCTGCAGACCAATCCTTTTTATTTTTTCTTTCCATTGTATAAATAACAGATGTGATGGAACTCTATAGGAAAACATTCCCGAGGTGAACTACGATAATACCCAATTCCGATCTCCGGGCGGGGACTACTCGATAGAGTACACCAATTAAATGCCACATCAATTTAGGATTTGAACTTGGAATTTCTGATTATTCTGGGCATGTGGGGGGGTTAATCTGCGTAGAGTGGTGTTATAAATTAGGTGTAAATTAAATGATATGGCCTGAAAAAGGAGGCTTTTAATGTTACTGCTAAATTTTTTTCAAACAGGCTCCATCGATAGAAATGCGGGAGTGAGCATTCTTATGCGGAAATATACTGCAAAAAGGATAGAAAGCCTTATATAATACAACGAAAGAATTATTGTGATGAAGATAGCAACGAAGCTCATATAAATGTCTTAGTGGGACAAAGTCGCAAGCCGTCGACAAACTACGATGATGACAAACTGGAAGAGGTGTATGACGATATCGCCGAAGTAATCAAAATGGAAGGAAGAACAAAATCCATATGGACACCAAAGAGCAGCAATCAGAGAAAGCCAGAAAGGAAAAAATTCGATAGTTCTGTTCTAGGGAAATAAAATGAAATTTGAAAGAGGAGAAAAGATTTGGAAATTTTGTAAACAGCGCACATAAGGGATAGCGAGCACAATTTTCCAGAAACACTCACCGAGAAATTTGGAAGTTGCCAAGATAAATCAGAAGTTATCAATATGACTACATACCTGCGAAGTAGAGATTCAGAAATAAAATGAAGGACTGAAAAGCAATCCGTTAGCAGATATCAATATCGACCAGAAATAATAATGAAGTAAAATATCAAAGTCAAGGAGTTAAAGAAAAGAACAAAGAGTTGATAGGAGTTAAGCAGATAGAAGGAAACAGAACCAAGGATGGAATTCTAAATATTTTAAAAGAAAATTGAAAAAAAACAACGCAGGATTTATTGAAGAAATGTGGTAAAAAGTAAAAATTTATTTATGGAAGCCAAGAAGAAAACCATTGGTTGAAGGAAAGTTTGAAAAGGATGAACATGGATAACAGACGAAGTGCTGAACCCAATTGAAGAAAGTACAAAAGCTCAATGATTGAGAAAAGACAAGTGCTACAGAAGGTTGAGATGTTAAATCAGACGAAAACGAAGGAAAATCGGAGAAAGATGGATGAAGACATTTCGAAAAAGACCTGCATAATCGTGTCCAGCGAAAGCTTGAAGCAGCTTGTACAACTGTGATATATCATTTCAATGAACGCCGAACAGATATTTATTCCATTAGGGATAAAAAAGGTGAAATTCTTACTGAAAATAAATGTAAGGTAAAGAAACGGAAAGCATATATAAAGAATGTATAAGATGGCAAAGGAATGTGCATTAGAATATTGGAAGACATTGTCGACGATGATGAGAAAGAAGGTTACGTCCAAACTTTTGAATTTGAAGCTGCAATAAAGGATTTAATGGCAGACCAGAGATGGATGAGATATGCTAGGTATTAATAGAAGAAAATGAAGAAATAAGAATCTGGTACGGCTAAAAAACCTAATATGTCTTATATATGTAACAGGAGAAATAACGATGAAATTTAAAAAAGAATATAATCGTACCAAGGCCTAAGTACGAGGAACCCCCTCGTAGGAAAAGGATGAAAAATGTTCTTCACTTCAGAACAATCATTCTGACAAATCGTGCCTTGAAGTTACTGGTTAGAAAAACATATCGAGAAAATTAAAAGAAAGCGGAAGAGCATTTCAGTGAGCACAATTTTAAATTTAAAAGAAGTAGGGGAACGAAACTCCTCTCGTTGTTCAGGTCATTGTAGGACAAGAGTCATTGTAGGACACAAAAAGATCAAACAACGTGCATCGCATCCCTTGATCTGGAGGAGCCTTATACGAGACGAACTGGAATATGATGCTGCGTGTTCGAAAGTGAATTGGGATGAATTAAAAAAACCGGAACCCATAAACGATTTGTACAGAGAGCAGGAAGCAGTGATTAGCTGTGGTGAAAGCGTGGGAGGAAATTGAAATAAGAAGATGAGGAAAAAGACAGGATTTCTCATGATCGCTCTATTGTATATAATGAGTAAGCAGTTATCGAGGCCAAGGAAAAGATAAAAGTTGCCTATGGATTCGATGAGGAAACATAGGTGCGTTGTGATTTACGGACTTCAGAGCTATACACTAAAAGAGGAAAGAAGAACTTAAAAGGATACTAGCCAATATGGAGAAGGAAATGGAAAAGTACCATCCCAATATTATAATTATTTTTGGTATTCTACCTGTAAAGGTGAGTGTTGGGTGGATACATAATATAAAACGGTATGGTGACAATTATCTTGTCTCTCCTAAAAAACAACCTGACATCCAACGTTACCATAATTCCCCTTAAATTCCGAATTCTTCCTTCCTCTCATCTCTCCTCCCAATGCTCCTATCCGGTTCCTACCCCTTCCACGTTTACTCAACGTTCATCCCTCTATCCGAGTATTCAAAATCCAATCGCCGATAAAAACGCTCTAAATTAATCTTTTCTGCATCTTTTGGACTTCTGCAAACAGTCTATTCTCCTTCCCCCACCATCCTTAGCCCTTCGTCATTTGTTTTCCTTTCTGTGCATTTCACCTTTTCTATCCAAATCCACACCCACAT
This sequence comes from Hetaerina americana, assembly GCF_022747635.1. Classification (NCBI taxonomy): domain Eukaryota; kingdom Metazoa; phylum Arthropoda; class Insecta; order Odonata; family Calopterygidae; genus Hetaerina; species Hetaerina americana. Next base: position 63,078,598 of record NW_027286763.1, read on the forward strand.
TTCAAAAGCCTCAAATCGGCTAATATCGTTTCGCTTCAATGACCATGATTCCATGCCGTACGAAATCATGCTCCATATCGAAGTATTCCGAGGCTTTTCCTAACATTCTTACTGAACGTCCCTGTCATCTACTCGTATTCACTCCTCCTGGTGAACGCTTCAATACTTAACGCAATTCTTCTTCTTACATCGCTACTAATTAGTCAAAGTACTTCCGCGATAGGTAAACTGTTCATTCGACAATAGTTTATTACCGCATAAATATTTAAATTACTCGTAACTTTTATCTTTCTGAACAACCATATAAATCTTCTTTTGTTTACATTGATTGCCATCCGATACCTGATGCACAAACTTTCCATGCGCTCAGCAGTGCTAAACCTCTTGGCTGACCAGCAAACTAAAGCTCCATAATCCACAAAAACTGTTTTAATGAATTTCCCACAGAAAATAATTCCCTCATTTTTTATCTTAAATTCTTCCCACAGCCCTTTAACCCTTTATTCCGAAAGGCACAGATTATAAAGGACACCCCTGCTTTATCCCTTTTCATAATTCTGCCTTACCCGTCTCTTCATCCACCACTCACATCTGAGGAGTCTGAGACAGGTTGATAATAAGTTCCTAACACCCCATTTACTCCTATTTTATTCTATTCTTTAATTAATTCCACCCAATTAACTCTGCAAAACGCCTTTTCGAAATATAAGAAACAGATATACATTCTGATTATATTCAATATTCCTCTCTATTAGTAACCTCATTACTGCTATGATATCACGGGTGCTTGTACCTTTCTAAAACCCTACCCGATCATCCAAGTATTCACTGCCCTGCCCTGCTCTTCAACTATTTGTTGATGATCATGAGACCCAATTTAGCTGCGTGCGAAATCGAACTTATTGTTCACTAGTTCACACATATGACTACCTTTTCCATTTTCGAGATGAAAACTGACGCTGATTTGAGGAAATCTTCCAGCCAAGTTCCTTCCCATGAACAAATTAGTCCATGAAAACTCTTCCTCACACGTTTTCCTAAACCGTTAAGGGATTCTGAGGAAATATTATCTACCCCCCACAACCTCATGCGTTTTAATAATAATGCATTTTCTACCTCAAAGTACCTCTTCCTTCCGCTCCCATATGATGAGATATGCTCGGCATTAATATAAGAAAATGAGGAAATAATATTCCTGGCAGGGCTAAAAAACCTAATATATCTTATATATATATACCTTTGATTGTTGTACCTACTTAACTCCTTATCTGTTACCTTGCTGTAATTTTAACTATTGCCTTTCAATACAGCCATGCCAATTCCAACCTTCCTTTGTAAACTTTCCATGTACTCATATTCGCACTGCGTCTTCCACCACCCTTCTTTCGCTCTATTAGTTTCCCATCTCAATTTTATATTAAACTCTTTTCATTATTGTCGGCCCAACTCTTTTGTTTACATTTTTCCATTTTCTTCTCTCGTCTATCTTTCTAATCGCATGATATAAATAATTGACGTTGTTTGCCACTGCTTGCCTTCCTAACTGCTGTTATTAATGTGACGGCACCACTCAGATGACCGCTCCACTGGTGTCAGACGCCTTTTTAGCCGCCTCACCGAGGACAGACGCTGCCTTTTGTCTTGGCCTACCCTTCGACCTATCAGGTAAGGGGCACCCTACCATAATTGTTTATCATTTCTCTCGCCAGCACGCACCGGAAAAAGTGGTAGAGTTTTTTACTTAAGCAGTCGGTAAGAACACTAGTTACTATGGATATAGTAAACAGGATAGGAATGTCGAGAAGTATTTGTAAAAGAAGAAACAGCTACTGATGGCAAATATACTAACGTGGAAATAAGTAAGAGATTCATGAAAACTTATAGAGAGTAACCTTTGCCAAGGGTAATTGCTGAAATAGTGGTGGCAGAGAAAATACGACTGGAGGCAATGGAAATATGGTGCCACCGAAGAATAAGGAAAATAAAATTTATGGGTAAGAATGCCAAATGAAGAAGTACTTTGAAGAGGAGAGGAGAGATTGTTATAGGGAGAGAGTTTTTTTCGCTCACTAGTGAAAAGGAAAACTAATGGGACACATTTTGGAGCGCGATAACTTAGTAAAGAGTATATTTGAGGGAAATACAAAGGAAGGAATCACACAGGAAATCTACAATTGAGCATATAAACACGAAAGGACGATATATGAAAAAATAAGCATCAACTCGTAAGTAATGGAAAATGTCACTATAGGATTAATCGTGGAATCAGAATTAAAAAAAAGGAAAGGAGCCATAATATTAAAAACAACAAGGCTTTTTATCATAAACAATACAATGCAAAGTAATATGAATGATTGCGGATAGCTGGAGTGACTTCGACTTGTGGTCAGTATGTTTTTATGTGGCTTCCGTCCTCTCTTATCCACCTGTCCTTTTTCCGCACCACCTACTGGTGGCTATGATACTACGGAAAAATATAACTCCGCTCGCAGAGACCCTGGCAAGAAAAAGTTTAGTTTGGATAGCTGATGAAAACCAATCCTCTGATTGATAAGTCTTGATGATTAAAAATGTTCCCTTCTCATAAATTTTATTCCTCAAACATTCAAACACAACCGGCATAAAGTGACCGACTTGATAATCATTAGTATAGATATAATGGTTTCAATGGCGATTTGAAACCTTTGTGCCTACTCATTTCTTCCAAATGTTATCCCCAATGAACTGTGATTGCACAGCTAGGAATATCAGCGGGTGTGGTAACAAATTTTGAGGTGCACGTATTCTTTTTATGAGGATAGTTGGGTTGATGTAAGAGAGAGGAATTAAGCATAAAGAAAAAAAATGGAATGAATGCCTACTCGGGTTGGATGCAGTTTCTTTGTCGTCTATGCTGCAGGTTAAGTATTCATTATGGATTGAGAGCTCGCATTTCGTATACCGTGCTGTTACCGCCAATCACAAATGAGTAATTTGCCCATGGTTATTGTGGAAACGATCTTTAGAAATTCCTGCGTAGTGCACGTACTGTGCATGACGGTCGACGAATGTGCTATTTACATGTATTTCTCTCGAGGACGCCTCTCTTTGCTGCACTCTGAAAAACAGCGGTTTTGAGTAAAATCTGTTCATAGGATATTCGTGGTTAATAAATAAAGAGTATTTATCAATAAAATTGTAATTTTTTAGAAATTGGTTTTAGTTGTTTGCCAATATTTCAATGCGCATTTTATTTTCAGTGAATAATATAAAAGTTATAAATATATCAAATTGAGTAGATTCAGGTGTGATGTGGTGCTATTCGAGCATAATGAAGAACGGATAGTAAAAATTTTCCACTAAATAAGTTAAATTCCACTTAATAAGTAAAAGACCGAGTTTCGATGTAAGTATTTCATCATTTTCAGGCAAAAAAACGTTTCCCGTCTTATATACATTTTTGCATCCCGGGAGGAGGGGTGGATGTGGTAAGAAAGGAGGGACGGGGGAGAGGGTAGGTTGACCAACCAACCAATTGGATGCGAAATAAAAAGTTTAAAACATATTAAAAAAAGGGTACGCAAAGTCTCAGAAGTCCACATGAGTGATTAGCAAATCATTTTTATGCTTTAGGAACGGCGTAGGGAAACTATGGGAAGAGGTGGTGGAAATGGCTGAAAAAAAGGGAGGAGAGAAGAGAAAGGTTGGCATAGGATTGTGAAATACAAAGTTTAAAGTTTTATAAAGGAAGCCTCGTTAGCTTCACTGGATAAAGCACTCGGCCGGTCTTCGAGGGATCCAGGTTCTAGGCGAATGACCTTCACACTCTGACATTGTTGCGTTGTAAAGCTGAACTAGGTAACTTGGCCGTTTATCCATATTAAAATATTTTGTGCTTTTCCATAGAAATTTATTTTGTGATACAACGCGTTTTACCGACTTACGGCATCGTCAGGTACGTAGGTTACAGTCAGAAATCCAAATCATTAATTATGGATACTAAATACTTTTACGAAATAAAGCCTGAAACCGTAGAGAACGAACTTGGTCATTGTTGAGGTATACAATACATGCCACCTAGCAATCACAGGAAGGAAGAAGTCCATAGGGTATACGATCAGTTCGAGGACATATTTCCGGATGTTCCTGGAAGAAAGTATTTGATAGTGGAGGATTGGAACGCGACGGCAGGTGGAGGAAGAGGTGGTGGTGAGGTAGGGGAATACGGTTTAAAAGCAGGATATGACCGCGGGGAGAAAGCAATAAGAGTTCTGCCAGGAGACAGGGGTTAATCATAACAGACGATTGGTTTAGACATCACAAAAGGCGTAGGGATGCGCGGAAAATCCTCGGGGATTCAGAAAGCTTCCGGTTAGACTTTATTACGGTTGGTCACAAATTTAGGAACCGCGTGATTAATTTGCAGTTTCCCGTGAGCAAATGCGAACGCAGACCATAATTTAGTAATAATGAAGTGAAGAGCTCGATTCAAAAAGATAAAACGGGGAATACGGTTTAAGAAATGGAATTCGGAAGCATTAAGAGGGATGATACGAGAGAAGTATCACCAGACTATGGAGACAATTATGAGTAAGGACGGGGATCTGGATGCCTTAGAGGAAAAATGGGAACATATCAAAAAAGGGATATCGAGAGCCGCAAACGAAATATTGTGAACTGTAAATAGGGAAAGGACCAAGAAACTATGGATTACGAAAAAAATTATAGGGAAGATAGGCCAAAGAAGGAAACGCAAAACTGTAAACACACAGTAAGATAGAAGGAAGTATAAAGAGTTAACCAATGAACTAAGGAGGGTAACAAACAGAGCAAAAGTAGCGTGATGGAAGATACAGTGCGAGGAAATGGAAACTTTACAAAGGAAGGGTAAAATTCGTACGCTGTACTACAAGTTAAAATCAATGTCAGGACGTAATATGGAAAAACAGTCAATGATAAGTGAGAATTATTATCAATTTAATCTGGGGAGATTCGTGAAAGATAGAATATACATGCAAAGAGGAATCATATAGTACACAACATTCCCACGGAACGACTTAAAAATTTAGGAGAATCTGGGAAGAAGAGTTTAATTGGCTAATTCATTTATGAGGGAGAAATTTAGGTGGAAGATTTCGCCAGATCAATGTTAGTTCCTATTCCAGAAAAGGGAAAGGGTAGCTATATGTGAGGATTACAGAACAGTGATTTTGATTTCGAAAGCAGCCAAAGTGGTTCTCAAGATCATCAATAAGAGATGGAGAGCAGGGCAAAGTACTCAGGCAGGCATGAGGCAATGGAAGTGAAGAGGTCACTGAGCGGGAGGAATATAGAATACAATCAGGATCTATTTTTAATTTCATAAATTTCAAGCTGGAGAAAATATAATAAATTAAATTGAATTAAGGAATGCAGAGCAGAAAATTGCTGTGGATGTGGGTTAGGCAACTTGTCCGCAACCTGTCCATATCTCAGAGTGCTCAGGTGTGAGCGGTAGATGGAGAGCCTGAATGAACAGTGTTAGGGAGAGGGGTAAGAAAGGGGTGAAGAAAGCTGCCTCTTTGTTTACCTTGACGCATCAATATACTTGAGCGTATTAAATATATTCTACTAAAATTAGGAAAATAACTTTTTTTTCGTTAAAGAGACAATATCACTAATTAGACTGCTTCATATCAGTGCATTTGGAATAATATCAAATTAATTTTAATTAGAATCAAATATAAATATTGGATATAGACCGGAAACAGAGAAGGGTAGTCCCTAATAAAAATCATAAACGAATTTGTTTGAAGCTTTAATCACGGTATTTTCGTCACCTGTGGTGCTCCTTAAGCTTAATCAGTTATCTCCAGAATGAGTCTTTTAATTCAGCTGAATATAATAAGGACTTGGAAAATTAATGCACAAAAATATTTAATTTGATTTTTCTTCGCATAAACGAAAGGAAAGACGGTTACCTTTTGTATAGCGATAATTATATTACCCGGCATGTAGAACCTACCACAAGATTATATGAGGTGGTAGGTGGCTCCAGTCCTCTAAAACGAACATTTTTCTGTGATAAATTAAGTACCGGTGTCCTTTGGAATAATATTATAGGGTAAATATCTCTAGGCGAATATGGAAAATTGTTTACTTTATTTTTTTTAAAATATACCAAATTGATTATAAAAATGAGTAAGAGTTAAACATTTCCCCTTCCTTTCACCATATTTAAAATTAAACGAATCCAAATTTTTTTCAATAAGCATTTGTTATTGCTCAAATAACATTAATATATATTGCTTACCAATTATAATTATGTAAAGCAATGCCGAATTTTTAATTAAAATTGGATTTAAGATTTATTTTTTTAAACGTGTATGAGTAGTTATATTCTGTAAAATATATAAATTTGGACTCGCGTATTTGATTCCATGAAAAAGGACGGAGTTTCCGCGCAGTATGAAAATTACAGATTGGTCTTTCGATGATCGCTTAGGTTTTGAATACTTGCCCTTGTAGTGCAAGTGACGATGCAATTTCTGTGAAGCATTACGCTGTGAGTTTGTGCGAAAACAATCTCAAAGAAGTGAAAATAATCCATCATTCGTATGAAGGACTATGCAATGTAACTAGATAGGCATTAATAATCGAAGCTTTTTCAATGCACCGAGTTTTTATACCAGCACAGAAAATCTATTATTTTTGTTTGCTGCTCCTGCCGCAGGATTGTTTTGCTCTCTTAGAGAGTTTAATTTTTTTACAAAGAAGTTGATATTTTTGCCTTGTTGGTCATCCCGCAGCAAGCCTAGGAGACCTCGATCGCGTAGGCACAAGACTGGAGAGTCATGCACCTCTTTTTTTTCTTCCTTGGTCGCTTTACCTTTTCCATTAATAATCCCCTTCCCAAATGTAACTCCCGATCATAATACGTGACTCGCCTACTTCGAAATGAGTGGAAGTCGGTGAAGGAAATGCAAGGATAAATTTTATTATTTCCTATTGTCTTCTCATCACTCTTGAAGAAACATACGAATAGTATCCTTTCTATTGGCGCCCACCAAGTGCTATGTGGTTGGGCCCATCTTGTTCGGATCCTCTAATCTAGCGATAGTCGGGAGATAACAACAGTCTGGCCAATATCAACTTATTGGCAGCAATGTATGAGTATCACCATGCAGCATCTGTGCATGAATGCATGCATCGAAATTTGAAATATGCCAAAATCTGACATTTAAATCTTCCAACATTCGACATATTTAATAAAAATGGCCATTATTTGCGATATCTGCTGATGTTAATCCCATTACCCCTCATTTTTTAACATGTCAAATATTTGATATTTTGTATGCGAAGTGATAGTGAATGGCTGGAGTAAACTCACTCCTTATCGCACAGTCTAGAGGTGACTTGCAGGATATTGTGTGAATGTATGTACTGTAGTTGTACAACATTCACCTGTATGCAAATGCAGTGCAGTGGAAAGTGGAAAGCAGGCTAGTGGAAAGCGGGCTAGTCAAAAAATGCAAATTGTTCCAATTTAATCCAGCTTACAAGGGAATAATTGTTTTCCCTCCATTTCCTAACGAATTAGACCGTCATGCATGAAAAATAAACTGAAGGGAGTATTTTTTGAGCATTCTATTAGATCGAGAGGTTTAAACAAGGATTTTTTAAACGGGCAACGAAGATAATGGCAGATTCATTCATCCATAATGGAAAAATGAGTTGCACATTAACTCTTTTCTCTTAATATTAACATCAGTTTCTTCTACAATAACGCTACGTCAGTTTCTTCTTTTAGTTTCTTCGGGACGATTTTCGTGATAGCATGCAGTGTGAATAGATTTCTATTTTCAGCGAAAACTTTGATATGGAGCGTAGCTATGTACGGCGCGGAAACGTGGTCATTGAAGCAGGTGGAAAGACGTAGACTGGAGGCTTTTGTAATGTGGGTGTGGAGAAGAATGGAGAAGGTGAAATGGACCGAGAAGAAAACAAATGAGGAAGTACTTGGTATGCTGAGCGAGGACAGGGGTCTCTTGGGAGAAATCCTATGGAGGCAGGAAAAGTGGATGGAGGGGATATTGACCGGCAGTGGGATGCTGAAGACGTTAATAGAGGGGAGAATGTTAGGCAAACGAGGAAAGGGAAGGAACAGGATAGGAATGTTGGACGGGATGAAGGGAGGAAGAAAGTACCAGAGATGAAGAGGGGCCTGATGTAGAGTGGGATACTGGATTTTGTATTTTGTTGGGAGTCACAAAATATTTATTTAGTAGCACTGTCCATCCAAAAACCTACCTTAACCGGTAGTTTACCCTAATTATATATATATATATATATATATAATGTGTTACCTGTTTTATTTTGTGTTCCATTGTGCCGTTATATTGCTCTCGTGAGTGCTTCTATATCATCGATATATATGTGTGTGTATGTATATATATATATATATATACATATATATATATATATATATATATATATATATATATATATATATATATATATATGTATATTGAAAAATTAGTAATATGAGTGTCCTTTCTCTGTGTTTCTGTCTATAAATGCTTTAATCCAAGTTTTTATATATTTGTGTCGTCGTCGAAGAGCGCTCCTTTTCGAATTGATATGTATATAACAAACATAGACACACTCACATATAAATAAATAAATAAATAAATAAATAAATATATATATATATATATATATATATATATATATATATATATATAATTGGGTGTGTTATATATATTGTATTAGTGTTCTCTCTTTCTCTTGAAGCACGCACGCACCCTTAATCATGGCAAGAAAATGAAAAGAATAATAGAAAACCACTCGCATTAAAATTTCGGTGGTTTCAGCCACCTTTAAGGTACGAGCAGTTACTGAGGAGTGACGACTCCTCGTACCCTAATGAAGGTGATTGGGACCACCGCAATTTTGAAGTGATTAGTTTTTGTTTTGATTAATGTTTTTATTTTTTATATCTTAACAAATGAGTGTATACACACCCATATATAATTACTTGATGATATATAGTAGAAGATTAGAAAAGCAGAAATGTTAGGACGTTTGGAATATGCATTAGGGGTAAATACATGAGGGGTAAATGCTTACGTATTTTAGAAATTCATATTATTTAGACAATTACAATTAAGTATGAAGTTATTTAAGAGTCAAACATTATTGCAATGTGTCCACAGATGATGTAATTATGGTGATTGAACTTAGAAATGCTTGAACGTGTGATGAATAATGACTAACCTTGAGACCTTTTTTGCTGAGTGAGAGACAAAAGGGAGTCACAAGGCCTTCGAGAAGGAGAAGTATTTGAATTTCATGAGTTAATATTTATAGATAGCTCTACGTATTTAGATCTTTCGACTACAGGTGAAGAAAAAATATTATGTGAGTCCGATTCCGCAAATGATGATTTCAATAAGGGTCACAATGATTAGAATGATGACTGTGATCTACGTCAAATCATGCACTCTGGTGGAAATTTTAAATGTAATTTCAATATTAGTAAACCACACCTCTCACTGGAGGAAATGTAATATCTACAACTCTTTCTATACGGATAGAGCATTCACCCCAACCGATTGTTAGTTTTTTATTCGCATATTTTCCTCTCTTCTTTGCCTTTATATTATGAATCAAATTTACATTCGATTGGCAATGGAAGATTAGGAGAGTAATAATAACTTACTCTATGAATTACAAACCGTAATGGCTTTAATATTAAGTTATGTCAATAAAGTGAGTATTCTTACCATAGGAGGGGAATAAAATTTAGATATCGCATGACAATTAACTCTACTCGAAGCTAACCATTTTACTCACCTTAATTTCCTCATACCACCTTCAATTCTAAAATGTGCTCCAATGATCCGTAGATTTCATCCTAGAGGCGGATTGTGGATGATACAAAGGATATAATTGATAATTATTTAATATTTGTTTTTAATACCACATCATAGGCCATTTATTTATGAGTGAAGATAAATTATCAATATTGGTTTTGAAACAGAATGAATATGGGATTACTATGAATGATTAGAACTTTACCACTCAATTACAGTTACAAAATTAAATTATGTTACGATTAATTGTTATCAAAACATTTTTCCTTCAAGTGAACTATGACGATGAAACATTTATGGCCAAATCAGAGAGAATTTCAAATATTAGACCAAACATGTTTTGAATTAATGTACACGTACATGCATCCTCATATTCAGCACCCATCGGCATGCCAGTTTATACATAAAATCGTCTCTGAACCAAATAGATGCTTCTAAATAGGAAACCAAAATTTCGAGATGACATGCTGAGGTGACGTTGATATCTTAATGGTTTATCTAAGCCCGGGACAAAACTGTAACTATCCCACAGTGGTATTTGTGAGTTAGATGACGGGAAGATGGTGAGCGCTTAGAATGGGAATGAGTAAGAGCAAAAGGGAGAGTACAACTGTGATGTGGTGTCGGCTGGGGAGAGGTGGAGGTGGGGGAAAACGAAGTAACGAAGGGAGCAAAAAGTACGGACGAGAGGAGGGGGGAGAAGAAGGCAAGGGAGTCGGAGCGGGCTCGTGGATTGAGTGCGAATGCGAATGTATATAAAGACGATTCGCGTTGGCGGTGTGCTCTCTTCCCTACCTCATTTCCATCGTCTGTCCAGCCTGGGTTAATCCTTAGTCATCGGAGAGCTCAACGAGCGTGATTTTCCTTCCGTTTCCCGAGTGTAAAGATCAAGTCTGCGTGGGTCAAGATGGACGGTGGCAAGAAGCCATCGATCCCCCAGGTGTTCCAGGGCCAGAACATCTTGATCACCGGGGCCACGGGTTTCGTGGGAATGGTACTGCTTGAGAAGCTACTCCGCTGCTGCCCCGGTGTGGGACGGATATACCTAATAGTGAGGTCGAAGAGGGGGGTCTGCCTAAGGCAGAGGATGAAGGATCTCTTGGAGCGATCGGTAGGGAAAGTGTGAACGTGTGCAGGGATTGTGTTTTGTTAGAGTACGATTTGAGTGTGTTGGGTGGTTATCAACAATTTGTCATTGTGGTCCCTCAGACGTTTTCATTATTGAACGTTAATAAGTTATAGATACAATGAATGGGAAAGGATAATAAATTGAGGAAATATCTTTGATATGACCTCATTTGACTTATTTTAACTCAATAATCCTAAATTTGTTTCATTTTGTACGTTTCACTCAGCTTTCTCAATAAATTGAGAATACATCTGAATTAAAATTGAGAAAAACTTCTTTGCAGAAGGCGTCAAAACAAATCATAAAACTTAAAATATTACGATGCTTAATCATAGCCATTAATTCAAAGAGAGAGATTTCAGGAAAGTGTGAAATATCACCCTTTCCGTGTGCAACAGGGCGTCGGGAAAGTTTGGATAACAGTTGCCAGGGTCTAACCCACTATTGACAGTTTATATCTCAAGGATGTGACACTTTTTTCCAACTTAAAAACGTAGGGTATAATGCGCCTCCAATGTGCACTCTTCCAACTTCAGTGGACTTAATCTTTGACATTGCATTACGCCTCAAATAGTTAATAATTATTAAGTAATACTGATTATGAATAATGCACTAATGCCATGTGTGAAATCACAATTATTAAGTAAAATAGGACACCATTCAAATAATATAAAGTGATTTTATAGTGTAAAAAATCATGAATTCTGAACAGTGCTTGGCATATAACCGGATATTTTATTTTTGTGCAACGTCAATTAAGCACTCTTGATATAGCCTACAAGCCTATTTAACCGAGTTTGAGTCCCTCAGTGATAGAAGATGGGACGGGTTGATGATCGGCTAGTGTACCGGTTTCCCACCCCCAGGGTTCGAATCTCGGCGGTGGCAGAACTTTCCAGTGATAAACCGATTCCCTCTTGGGTGCTATTTGGAGAGCGTTTCAAATGAAGTGCACTGTCCTTCTGATGAACCGTTGAATTGCGTGGATCCTGTTAACAGTAGGCTGATTCCGAGGCCTGGCTTTACTCCTTCCTTCCTCTATTTCCCGAACAATCTGACTGTAACAAATTTCCCATCCATCCATAATGACAATAATGAACTCAACTGTCGGTAGTAGGTTTGAGGGGAGGCGACCAACAGCTGAGGTCATTTGCGCCATTATGGATGGACAGGAAAGGATGAAGGGTGGAGAGAAACCCGGTGTCAGCAATAGCCTACTCTTGACGAAAGGCGCCAAGGGGTCCGCAGCTTAACGTCCCATCCGACGGACGGCGTACTCACTCAAAGTGCCCTCCACAAAGCACCTCAAGTAGGGATCGAGATACCTCCGAAAAATATTCAACACCGCCGGGATTTGAACCCGGACCCTCTGGGTTGGAAGCCAGTACGTTAGCCGCCGCTCCATCTCGATCCCCTCAACGGTTGGTTTCCTCCAATAAAAATCCACTATTACTGGTGGCACTAATTTTTGGTTGTTCGAAATCAATATCTTGGAGAACGCTGCCTGCATTTACTTAAAATGCTGCCATTGCAGTTTTTCAACAGGTGCCGATCAGAACGTGGAAGCATCACTTGGTGCTGCGGCTCCGCTGAGGTGGCTGCTATGGGAGACAGCGCGAAAGGTCCTCTCGTGGTTGGAATCGCTGGGGATATAGCCGAGAAAGGCCTGGGGCTCGAAGAAAATGATAGGCTGCATCTGGAGCTGCACGTCACCATCGTCTATCATTCCGCGGCGACTGTGAGATTCAACGAACCTCTTCGCCAGGCCTTGTATCTCAACACTCGGGGAACCAGAGAAATGCTGGAACTCGCCTCCAGAATGCCCCTTCTTAAGGCTGGTATCCCAGTGTACTTAATGGGTGCTTCATTCTTTTCTAAAATTCTTTTAAGGCTTGGTGTTTTCCTCTCTACAGACCATTGATACACTAGGATTTGGAAAACATCGTAAGTATACCATTATTGAAATAGATAAGAAGCTGTAAAAGTGAAGTAGTAAATGCACTCTGCAGATCTGTAATAGTGGAATTTTCCAAAACGATACGTCAAATAACTGATCCCTGGGATCCCATTAGACTAATTAGGTGGCCAGAAATACAATTCGCGTTGTTTTATATCGGTATTATTGGTTCACATATAGCTAAAATACTTGGTGGCTAGTATTGTGGTCTCCTCCTTGATCTTGTTCTAAGAACCAGGAAACATAATTGAAGTGATGCTCCATAAAAAGTGGTTTACCATTATTGTATTTCATTGGTAGGTTACGTGGTTTATCCGTTCTTTAATAGATTGTGTGCATTAAATGAGGTAATGTTTTGGATAGAGGTGTTAAATATTTTTATTTCGAATAATGGCAAAGAATTTTAACTTCACAGGTGAGCTCATTAACCATAAACTCCCTTGTCTCTCTTTTTTAAGAATAACCCAAAATAAGTAAGCTAAGGAACATTAGTACCCTATTCGAGACAGTTGTCACTAGACACTTGAAATTAAACTGTGCTACGGTATTGACGTCTTCTCGCTGTCAAGCCCTTACTATCCCCGTTGATGCCCCCCTGCAGACCGAAATAAGGTTATTGGAGCCATTTACGTTTCTTATCATTGGCTAAAGGAATTTACCTAACTTCATATGACAGATGTAATTGGTTTCAATACCATAGGTTACGATTAAATCTTTATCCCGTTTGAAGTATTTAGACTTACAGGGACGGAAAATGGAGTGAGGCGAGGTTGTTGATTACTTAAACATATACGCCGGGGAAACGCAAGGAAGATATTGATAGGCTGGGATTAGAATTTAAAGTAGGTGAGTAGCTGATTCTGCATTATGTACTTCTGAGTGTTCAAGAGTTATTTGACAGTTAAGTCAAGCCTGAAGTTACTCGTATTAATGAGTGAGATTAGTGTTAACGTAGATTTTAATAGTGATCTAGATCAAAAAATTAAATTTTAACACGAACATTTACATCATAAATGTTGCCTCCTTGGGAAACTACTCCATAATAGTTGTCAGGGTGAATTCAAAATTAATCTTTGTATGATAGTAATACCAGAAAAGTGATTTCCGCATTTTACAAGTAGAATATTCATTGGCTTTATGAACATCATTGAGTTACTATATTTAATCGATAATGGACCACCCATTTATAGCATTATGACTTCAGGGCATTGATTTGTATTCCCTTTGACCACTAAGTTACATTGAGTGGGGGAGTAACTCAGGAGGATGGAGGGAAAATCATTATTAGAATGCACGTCTTGAACCATTTGCTAATGTACCATGGAGCGATTTACCGTGGGGGCACTTCACAGCGAATACGTAGGTTCCGCGTGAGCTGCCTTGTAATATCATTCCGTATTCTTCCTTTTCTATTTACAGGATTGCTCTTTCTTATAAAGCCTCAACACTCCGCCTATTATCCAAAATTTCCTTAATTTTTAACGTATTGAAGACTTAAGTTATTTCATAAATCATACTCGGATATCAAATTAATAGCAACTAATTTTTCTAGATATGCTAATAATAAAATCGAGTAATTCCAGGACTGGGCAAGCTTAACGATAATGATTCATTTTCTGACTCTCCTTTTGGTTTTAATAGCCAGAAAAATTATATCCAAATATTTTGATGAACATTAACTACAAATGTCGTGATAAGAACAAAAATCATATGGGTTGATTGGGAATCAATCTCCCATAGATATTGTGAAAACATTTTCAGCAATATAGGAAGGTTTTTAGAGCCAGCATGATGCATTATCAAACGTCAACAGTGCAGAAGTTTTGAAAAGGGACACATTTCATTTTCAATATTTTAGCCAACTTTCATGTCCAAAGTACACCCCATATTCGAAAAAGCATTCCTTAACGATGTCCACACCATTCTCTTAACATTAGAAGTCATCCTCGGAGCCATGCATCATCCCTATTCTTATTTTGTCCAATGTTTTAGGTCAACTAATTCTTTTTTCTTTATTTACAGGAATTTATTCATGTATCGACGGCGTACGCTCACGTGTCCAACCACCACACAACAATAGGAGAAAGATTTTTCTCAGTCCCAATAGAGCCAGAATATGTTATCAAGGCCGCTGAAGAGCTTAAGGATGAGGAATATGATGAAATCGTGAACAGGTTCGTGTTAATTATGTTCAAACAAGTATTTGAACTTAAAAATTTAGTTTTCCTCAATTGAAAGTCTGTTCAAACCCGATTTACTTGACTAAGATTTCATATCGTCTCGCCGGCGAACATAATAAAAGACTTTAGAAATACTTAAGGAAACTAACAATTGAAAATAACGGTCTGACTTTCACTGCCTTTAATTCAAGTATCCTCTTCATATTTCCAAGAGTTCGCGAAAAAGGGATGAAAGCTTTGTGCTTCTTCGTCCATTTCCAAAGTGTCACAGAGAAGATTTGCATACTCCAGCCCAAAACAATGACTTATTCTGTCAGAGTTTGGAGTGGCAAGTTTCGACTTTATCGCTACCCAATCCTACATTCCCGTTTTCATTAAACATGCATTTGTGCTGAAGCATTCAAGGACATTAAAACCAATAAATTTTGTTTTGATTATGCTTGAGTCCATTCTGGCGTGCATACGTTGAAACCGTGTTAAATAAATTTACAAATGTTATGGTAAAGGCATAATAGTTTTGAGATATTTATTTATACATTTGAGATTTTATTTTCATTTATTTTCGGTGGTTTTATCAATTATAAAACATGTTATTTCACTCTTATAGGCTTGCAGGGATATATCATAATACATACTTATGCACAAAGGCTTTGACTGAGAGGATGATTGAGAAGGATTACAGTCAATTGCCCATATCTGTTTATCGACCCGGAATTGGTAAGTTACCGCAAACACTATAGAAAAATTATTAAATGGAAAATTTGCCCACATATCTTAGTCCAAATAAAGTTTGTCATCATTTTGCATAGGATTCCTACTCTCATTGCGTGGACATACGCTGGGAACATTCCAGGTGCTTCTTAATCTTAGTAGTCCAAAGCGTTGCCTCGAGGCCAATTATGTATAAAACGTCATCCACAAACATTCAACTTGGCATATGCCTGTCTAAATGTAGGACAAGGTCAAGTTCCTGGACGCAAGATGGACAACATACCTGTATGCATTTTTTATGGGCGGCACCGCTTCGTAGAAATCGATCTCGTTTAACAGGTCCAATGCAGCAGTTCGCTTAAATTGAATTTGAATTATACATAAAATAATAAAACTAACTGATGAATTTATCCGCGCCGAAAATGTTTACTCCATGTAAAAAAATTCCATTGGGATTTGGTTTAGAGATAAGGTAAGAAATTATAGATTGAGGTGGTGTATGGGAGTGGGAAGTAATCTATTGCCTCAAAGCTCAATTGTTGAACAGGTGCTAAAAGTCGCCGAAACAAATACGTAGTTCGGAAATCAAAACTTTATTCATTGTATTTTCGTATTATATTCTCATTATGGCAATAATTGAATTATTTCTTGACTTAAAAAATTCAAAATGTTAGAACTTTCCTAAAAACCCCAAAAGTTAAGTATACTATTTTTTCAGATTTTGCGAAATAAATTCTTTTTAAATTTTACATCAACTCACTTGACTTTGAGGGTCATAGTATAATGGTATAGTTGTAGCCGTGTTTGACTCATTCTTTGTATGAAAATGTATTCTTCATTCAATTTAGAACACTATGTAATTATGTCCATTTTCAAGAAATTCCTTATGAACTTCCTGCACGGTCTTTGTTAATGTATTATTGAGTATATCATTCGAACAAAAACAGAATTTTCTATAGTTAGCCCCTTTACTTTCCGATTTTCCAAAGAAATTTGGATCACTAAGTGAATGAATAGACTGGAATAATGATATTTTATTATTATTATCTAAATCTTGTATGCAACTAGGAAGACTAAGGACTGACAGGTTTAAATGGTCATTTTTTCCAAGAACAATAAGAGACCAGAATACCTGTAATCGAAATCCCCCACTAGTCGGCTCGACATAATAAGTATTACCCTACAAGGTAGCGACTGCACATGGTTATACTAGAATATTTATATATATTTTTGCAGGTTTCCCCCAACTTTCCCCATCCATTTGAAAAACCCTAATCCCCTCATCCCTTACCCTTTCCTCCTGGTGCTGCACCCCCTGCCACACACCTTTTTGGTGGCTCGTAGGGTATTAATGTAGATGCTCAAGTCTGGTCAACGGTCAAATCTTGTCAACGGTCACTGTTACGATGCACATGCATGCATACACAAGAAGAACAAATATGAGACATAATACTCTGATATACAATGACACTTAAAGATCTCCAACCACACCTTTACCATCACATATGG
This sequence comes from Hetaerina americana, assembly GCF_022747635.1. Taxonomy (NCBI): domain Eukaryota; kingdom Metazoa; phylum Arthropoda; class Insecta; order Odonata; family Calopterygidae; genus Hetaerina; species Hetaerina americana. The sequence goes on from NW_027286763.1 coordinate 63,095,917, forward strand.
CCTAGGTTCTCAACATTCCCACAACGCTCCGTCCATCGCCGCACTCCTCAATTTCATGTGCCGTATAAAATTACGCACCGTTAGCAGATAATTTCTCACGCCGTCCACATTACGTAAAAACAATATTAATAAGTACAATAGTATAATAATCACTGATCAATGAAGTTTACCACCCAGTGGCTGCTTTACCCTTATCTTAAAACTCCTAAAATTAGATGGAAAGGGCTCAAACAAGCCTCTCGGCAGCTGGTTCCATTAAACAATAGTTCTGTTCAAAAAGAGTATTTGTTCTAATTTGTTTTTTGCGTTCTTATTTTTATTTTAAAACTCTGGTCGCTTTTCCCTTAAATATGGTGGAATAGCCATTTGTAAAATGGTGTATGAAATATTAGAATGAGATTTCTGGAAAATAACAAGGCAATAAGTAGTGCTGTAAAGAAATGATATAGAAAAACTCAATATCATTCAGTGCGGATAAAATTGCGTAATTATTTTGTATTGCTGTAGGTTGTTAGGTAGGTGAAACTAGAGTATGTACGGCCCTGTGCGAGGAAGTGCTCATTTGGTGATAGGTAGATCAACAGGAAATAAGCACGCATTAGGAAAATTGAATAGTATTTTTTTCAAAATATTATCCAGTATTAGAAATAATTACTTTCATATACATTATTAAGGTGAGAAAATAAATTTTTAGCGAAATTATTTCTTGCATGACATTAAAATAGTGGACGCAAGTGCTTGAAAATTTAATGGTGGAATGAGTACTTAAAGCTTCATATAGACCACATTTTTTCGACCACCAGAAATGGGGCATTTGCATCAAAGTTCTAAAATCTTACGTAAATGACATGAAAAATGTATTTGATGAGTTTGAATTTTTATAAAAACTCTTTCGATACCTCAAAAGCTATTAAACGATGATGTCATTTGCAGGTGGAGCAAAACTTTACTCTTTAAATATAATGATTCTCAGTTAATTTCATTCAACTTCCTGGATGATATCGTGGAATTCGGTGACACGCTCTTAACCATTCCTTATTCGAACAGTTATCGCCTGCCATGCCAGCCCTGCGCCCGGATGGACCACAGGTCTCCAAGGAATTGGGATTGTCATCTCTGGGTGTGCCTATGGCTTCCTCAAACGAGTGTATTGTGATCGTAGAGTAAAACCAGAACTTGCTCCCGTGGATCACGTTGTAAACGCTATGCTGACAATTGTCTGGGCAAAAACCATTGATCGCTCAAACAAACCAGTGAATGGTATGAAAAAGAGAATCCCCATCTTCAACCACGTGAGCAGCAACCATATGGGATTTTCTTGGGGAGAATTCAGCCAATATCTAAACAAAGCCATTCAAGAAGACAAGAAAACCGAACGATTGAACTTATTAAAATTTTCCTCGAGTTACATGGCTTACGAATTCAGTTCGTACATGACCTTATGCTTCTTCAAGCTGCTGGACATAGTGAATAACCTGTTCGGAGAAAAATCAGAGTGAGTATAACATACTGTTGCCTATGTTACGAAATGTGAAATTTTTCGTAGTTCTCCAATGTAACTATTTTAGAGTCTAAAAATCATTCACTTTGACCGGGATTCGAACCCAGATCCCTCTATCTCCGGCTATTACATCTCGAAATTTTGGGGGCTTTTAAAGGAACAAGATGTGACGAAATACCGTACATTAAATGTCACTGGCATTCGAAGTCGAGCGCGATGCACCAAGGTCCAGGAGGTCAAAGGTAAATTTAAAAACAGTGTTTTACCTTTGACAAATTCCATTTTTACACTTTGAAATTGTTGCACTGTAATTTACATTTAGCGGATGACTCCGTTAAAAGTTACTGTCGCGGCATCTCCTGCAGCTACTTGGAATTTCGTAGTCTTGTTTGTCATTTGTGTATTTGTCTGTTTCATCTCAAATGTATCGGTAGACGAAATTTGCTACTAATCATCCTCTATCAGCAGGCCGCCTAACAATAGATTATTGAAAATCCGACTGACCCTGCCCCCAAAAAATAGTGTATGGATTTGTATACCTGATACTATTGACAGTGACCTTTACATCACGCAAAACCATCAATTATTCAATACATGAATGCAAGTGTTTTCCAACGGTACAACCACTGCTCATGAAGCCATTCACGTTTTTCAGACTGCAATACATATCCGTTAACGAATTATTTCAATGCGAAATAAATATTTTCAAAAACTTAACTTTTTACGAACAGCAAATAATATAGTATAACACAACATGCTCTCCGTGTGTTTTGTGAGTGGGGTTTTATTTATTTGGCTTGATAGTGGAGAAGGGATTATATTTCAACCGCAACTTAACGTGGAAAGATAGGTGGAAGAAAAGGTCGCGCCCACATTCATTTTCATCATTCATCTCGTAATTATCTAGCACCATTCATAAAAAATGAAGGTCGATTCAGAATTTTAACAGGCCATCTACAATGCTGGAATATTGTTTCACAAGCGTTTATCAATACTTCGATGAACTGAATTCTTTGCGATTGATTTTTTAGATTGAAGGCCTATCGCTTAAGAGAGGATGGTATTTGAATGGGAATAGTAATCCTATCACATGTGCATTCTTTTTGGACATCTCGAAACTAATTTTTGTTTTCCTTGCAGAGCGACTTTTACCTGGCTTCAAGGTTTTCCGTTACACGTTTAGGTATGATTATATAAATAAAAATTATAAAACACTCGAGTGTTTCTTGTTATCTACACGAGAGTTCACAATCGGTTGAAAAACTGAACTCGTTCCAATCAATAGTTATGGCCAAGATATGAGCTTTTGGAATGGTTCTTACTACCTTACAATATTTCTATTATTGCTTACATGTGAATGGAAACTATTTCTGGCAAAGAACGCTCTTGCATAATCATTAATTGGGTAATTCAAAAACAGTGCGCAGTAAAGTGTATCAAACATAATTAAAATATTGCTGATACTTTAGGTAATGCATTTAAACAATATTCCGCAATATATGCCCATTGATATACAATCACTGTTTTGAATTATCCAAATTTATTATTTATTTATACATATTATGTCACTAAAATTATCAGTAACTATTTTCCACCCATGGTGAAGCCTTCTAATATCTCCTGATTTGAGCTGACATGGATTTTCATATTCCATTTCAGTTTTGCTCGTCTGCAGATGAAGGCGAAGAGTGGAATAGAGACCGTTGCGTATTTTATGAATAATCAGTTCAAATTCGCCGATGAAGGGCTCATAAATCTTAGAGAAAGGTATGCCAAGGAAGCTGGTACAGACGAAAGCGGCTATGATTCGACTGAATTCAAATTTGATATCACTACTGTGGATTGGAATGCACTTTCAAAGCATTACATAACTCACTTAAGACGAGAGTTGGCGAAATACCAAGGAGATTTACCAGGAGTTTATCAAAAAAGTATTCAAAAGTAAGTAGAAGACTTCACTAATCATTGTGGTTTTGACATCGCTACAAAATCACAATTTTAACGGGAATCGGTTTGAACACTGGTGGTTTCGTGTCACAGGTAATTTTGAGATGACATTATGCTCCTTGCACTAAATAAACAGTGGTCATGCTGCCTCTTATTTTGATGAAAATAGACAATTTTCTATAAACACAGAGGCATGTAGTCTCAAATCGGTTTGAATACCAAATTGGAAATATTTGCTTTTGGTAAGAAAGGGACAAGTTTTGTGCTGTTTATACCTAAAATCCTTATGTGGAATTAGTAACCGAAAACTACGAGGAAATATAAATAATTGATTTAAAAAAAAATTAATTACACCTTGGAACAAACTTTAAGGCTAATTTTATGTTACTTCTGCATTTAAATGCTTTATCAATTTGTTTCAATAAAAGTATTAGGAAGTGTCTTAATAAAAGCTTTGACGTGACAATCAAACTCAAAAATCATACGTTATTTAACATTGTAATACGAGGTCAGTTCAAAAAGTATCACGACTTTTGTGTTATTTCAAAAATTATTTATTTATTCATCAATATCTATTTTGTCCCCTTCAAAGTAATTCCCATTGGATATTATACGCTAGTGCCAAAGTTTTTTCTAATCCTCAAAGAACTTTAAAAAAATTATTTTTGTGATATTGTTCAGCTCCTCCTTCGATGCAGTCTTCATCTCGTCAATCGTAGCGTAGCGTCGTCCTTTCATTGGCCTCTTCAGTTTCGGGAACAAGAAAAAGTCACAGGGGGGCCAGATCTGGGGAATACGGTGGCTGCGGCATCATTGTTGTGTTGTTTTTGGCCAAAAATTCGCGCACAAGTAACGATGTGTGTGCAGGGGCGTTGTAATAGTGCAAAAGCCAATATTTGTTTTTCCACAAATCCGGGCGTTTATGGCGGATTGCTTCGCGCAAATGGAACATAACTTGCAGGTAATATTCCTTATTTACCGTTATACCCTGTGGCAAGAACTCATGATGCACCAGGTCCCTGCAATCGAAGAAACCTGTAAGCAAAACTTTCACATTCGACCGAACTTGGCGCGCTTTTTTCGGTTTTGGCTCGTACTGCAGCTTCCATTGGGATGATTGAGCTTTAGTTTCCACGTCATAAAAATAAACCTATGATTCATCACCAGTTATGATCCTCTGGAGCAAATTTGCGTCGTCGCGGACGGTGTCCAACACCTCATTAGCAATATTAATGCGTTGTTGCTTTTGGTCGAAATTGAGCAATTTTGGTACGAATTTCACGGCGACACGTGTCATGCCCAAATCATTGGTTTGGCACGAGCCAATCCATATATTTAGGTTCTCAGCGACTTCTCTAACGGTGATTTGACGATTGGCCAATACTATGGCTCCGGTCCAAGGTAGGCTCCTTTTTCCTATGCCACAGTCAACATTCAGAATGCGTCCGCGCACTTAATTTCGTTTTTCACACAATCCATTTTTTGGAACAGGCAAAAATCGAAGACAAGCCAAAACACGTCCCAGTAAAACATCTGTCAAAAATAACGGAACTTTCAAAATTACTGAACTTTTCGCCATAAGGGAGGGACATAAGTACCATACATAACGCCACAAAAAAATCGAAAAGCAAGTATACGTTAACTGCAAAAATTCAAAATTCGCGATACTTTTTGAACAGACTTCGAATATTAAAGGGATTTCACAAAAGGTTCAAATCTTATTTAAGGATATTTGCCATTTCGTTAACACTTTTTGACGAACTGGAATAACATGTTTTATCATCATCTCAATATTCTTGCTTTATTTGAAGAGTATTTTTCTGGTATCAATGCATGTCACCTATAGCATTGTTTATAGTTATAGAACTGTTTTTAATGAAAACACGTGTACGTTTATTCGAAATCAGCAGGGCATATTTTGATGAATAGACTGCATAATTAGAAATTTGCAATGATCACCTACTAAGATTTCTTTGAAAAGTGAAATGCGCATACATTTGAAGATTTAAAAGTATTCTTTATCGTTAATATCAAATAAGCAAGAATTCAAATATTTCATTTTTTAAATTAGTATCATACTTGACGGGAATATGCGGATTGGCTTTGGTGGATATTTTATCCATGAATTCCTTCTCCTTCCTTCAATATATGTCTAAACGTTCTGTTATATAATTCTTGTTGTGTTTAAAAAATGCCTTTTCGTATTTTTGGGGGTGTTTCGGGTTTTGGGGGTTTTTTCGTAACCATCAAATACCGATTTATGCATTTCTTTCAACGTGATTGCAAATGTTCCAAATGTTCCTCCCCTACTTATTGCATATCCAAAATCCTTAATCCTCTTCGTTTGCTCTTTTCCGTCTTCCTATACCGCACCGATATATGATAGTATCTATGCAAGTTCTCTAGTAACACCATAATTATTAATCTTACCGCAATTCACATCCATTGTTAACATCGAATGGTACATGAATTTTTCCAAATGTTTGGTTTTAGGGAACTATTCTGAGATTCCATGAAGAATGAACTAAAATGAAAAGGAAAAAAATATGAAAATGCTAATTTAACTCGCTCAATTTCAGATTAGCGGTTTTTATTAGATAAAAACTAATAAAGTAGTAACATAACCCAAGGCATCACTTCCTTTTGGTCGTATCCGTAAATATAACGTGTATAAATTTTTTCTTAATTTTTAAAACAATCTTTTAAATATAGAATATAGTTCCTTGAACGAGCATTTTTTCGGTTATTATCCTTGCTAAATTCCTATCGCACACATATGCTCTGGTATTTTCAGGAATAAAGCGGAAACCTATTTCGAGGATATGCATCCATTTCTTTGAAATCCTGAAGTCTATCTTTTATATGAGTAAACTGCTTTCACCTTTCCAAATTACGGAGGAGATAAGTTTGCACCAGCGTACTTAAGTAATCGTATATGCCACCGATTTTCAAAATAAATATGTATTTACCTAACTAGCTGAATCAGATGCGACAGGAGAAAAATATCATATAAATTATGGATTATTGAATCATGATTATGGTGAAGCGAAAGGAGTTGTTGTTACGTGATGTATTTACTTGCTTTGCTTCAAGATTTGACCAAGCATGTGGACTACCCTTATCAAATATCCCTATATTTCAGAATCACAAAAACGTGCAAAGTGCAGAGAAGACCATTTGCTGTGGTTGATAAAACTTATTGCATTTTACCCTCTATCGAGTTCTAATAATAGTTTTCAGTAGCTTATATGTGATGAATTCTTCAGATACTTGGCTTCGAGATCAGGGAGTGAGTATAATACAAGTGATTTTGTAATGTGAGTTTGGAGGAAGAGAGTAAAACTCTGTGGATGATGGAAGTAAACGAAGATTTTCTCAATAGAGTTCTGAAAGAGATGGAGTTTTAGGGGAAAATTCTTGACAGGTGGCTAAAATATAAGTAAAACTTTGGAGAGATAGGGGAAATTTGACTAAATCCACCTTACCATGCATCAAAATTTGTAATATAGGTAATGAATTTCCATGTTTTATCATTATTTTATCTAATTGTAAAAATGTGCCGAAGAAATAATTAAGAAAATGAATATGACAAATCATATGAAATCCGTCAATAATATGTTCTTAATCTAAATCCAAAGGGAAGTAAGAGTTGAATTTGACGGTTGGAGGCCCTACTTCGTGAAAATTTTCCTACACATTGTGCCTTCCACTCTCCCGTCATTCACCTAATTATAACAACCCATGCCCCTCTCCCGCCTCACCCGCGCGGCCCCGTCATAATCGATACTTCCCCCTCCCCACCCTCCCTCCGCAAATTTCCTTCCATAGCCCACCTGCCCTTCTAACGAGAATATATAAATTCCCTGGCCTTGTATGATTTTATGCCTGATGACGTCGCATATGCGTCGAAACCGGTAGTATTATTAAGTTTTAATGAGAAAAAATACTAAGTTTATTTATTCAGTTCGAATAAAGAGTTCTTTAACTTTATGAAACTGATATTAACTAATTATAATATTTTTAAGGGATAAATTTGTTAATAATTGATACTGGATCAAAAATAGCCTTTGAAAAATAAAGAAAGAGTCCTGCTATTGAGAAATTGACCCTAAACACAGTACAAAATAAAGGGAAATCGCATTATGCCGAGAAGGAATGAAAGTTGAACTGGTGCTGGTGAAAGTTGCTGTCGACGGAAGTCGGCATGGTACTGTAATCCAAGTTGCGTTTAAGAGTTGGAGTTATGGTCATTATTTATCTTCTCTTACATACTTTTGAAGCAGCCGAAACGATTTTAAATCATGAGCAAAAATGATAATTATGCATTTTAGTTGATATAATTCATAATTATGTATGTTTACATCAACTTAAGAATCAAAGTTAACTCAAGGTGTATAGTTATCCATTGAAAAAGAGAAATGTGCCCCTTCACTGTAAATGAAATGGCACGACACACTTCGCAGTTCAACCATATGACAATGGAAGATCACCACACCATGCTAAATTAGTAATACTTTTATTTTTCTATGGCCACACAAAAATTTCACAAAGTGAATCCTAAAAAAATGACAAGGTACTTAGCCTTTGATAATTTTGCTGTGAAAAAAACGAATTTTTCACCTGGATTTCCCTATCATTTGAAAATATTTCCTTCATTAAGTTTAGCTACTAGCCATAATTTATAAATTTCAAGATTTTAAAAATATTATGGAAAAGTGCAAAGCAAAGGAAACTCTGCACTGCCACAATAAAGATCACCTGATGATGATGCGCAGCATTGAAACCATGGTCATGAAATATTAAATCTTTAAAATTAAGTTTCTTTTTTTCCCTCATAATGAAGGAATTCCACACAGTTAAACCTGAAACTGTTATTTTTAGTTCTGATATATACACGTCTGCTACATATTCCATTAAAATAGTTCAGCTATGTTGGTGGTATAAGTTCTTGCTTCGATATGCTAACAATCCTTTATTGTTCTCTCCAATAATCCAGACTTAAGGTTCTTGGGTGTTCATTGGGGCTGGTTGGCATACTTCTTCCCTACGTTTCCCTGTATTATTTGACTGCACCATTTCAATGGATTTATCAGAGCATTTTGACGATGCTTGGCAACCAGACCTGAAGTTTTGCAGACTAAGGCGAAGATGTCTGAGAACAAGAATCCAAATGGAGCAATGCACAAATTTGAGATGACCCCGTTGGATATTGAATGCTAAATTTGTTTAACGTGAAAGGCCTCAATTTCGAAATCCTTTAAGTATGGAAGATGATGCTAAAGATTGATGGTAATTGTGATGGTTTTCTTGAACACAGATCTGGATGTATGGACTTTTGATTGATACAGTTTACAAAATATATTATCATTCTCTTAAATGGAAGAAAATCACCTTTCGGATGAAGTTTCTGGTGAAATGGGAGCCTCCTGCCTTTTCTTATTCTACAATAAATTGCAATAAGTTTCTCAGCTAACTAGTTTTATTTTGCATGCGCATATCAATTTTTATTATATTCTATTATAAAAAAGAGACGAGAATTTATGGAAATATTTACATATGTATCTATACTAATTTTCAGTTAGTATTTAGGATTTAAAAAAGTTATTAAAGTACAATGTCCTGCCGTAGAGAGTACTAGAGAAAAAATTGAACGGTATGAACAAAATTTTACTTAAAGTTCAAAATTTAACACACACCCACAATGATGGTTTTACTAACCTAAGGATATAAAAATGACAAGTTCTGAGAGCACCGTCAGGAGAAATAAGGGTTGTATTCTTTGTTTTTCCTATCATTGTTATTAAAAATATGAATTACTCTAATGTTCTTAGCTGCCATCTTAAAACACAGCGACGAAAATGTAGACTATGGTTTTCTAATGCAGACCATATATAGGTAATTCTGGTTTCATTTTTTCCCATATTGTGCGCATAATTTCTTTTAAAAATTAATCAATGTGCTTGCAAATATTTCATGGGTACATCTACTCAAGTTATCAGTTTCAGGATTGGTTTGAATAAGCTCTCTGAGCAGCCCTGTTATCTATCAATTTCTTCACCCTCAATTCTTTCCTGTGTCCTTCCCAGGTTCCCAGTGATAAGAAAACGGCTTACGTAGCACCATTATTAATACACGGAGACAAGGAAAAACCGAGCAATCACACAACTATTTCCCTCACATTCATTTCGTGCTAGGTTATGGAACATATAGTTACTAGGTCGATCGTGTGACACCTCGATAGGTAGGAGTTATTAATGAAAAATCAGTACAGTTTCCGAAAAGGTAGATCCTCTGAGACACAATTCAGGCTTTTTTCATGATATTTTTACTTTAAGAGAGAGTAATGTTCCAGTGGAAGCGTTTTTTCTAGATTTTAAGAAAGTCTTCGACAAAGTACCTCATAGTAAACTACTCGCAAAGCTAGAAGAATATGGCATTGATAAAAATATCCGGGGTTAGATTAAGGAATTTTTGAGTGGCCGGGTAGAAATAGTAGTCATAGATGGAGTTAACTAAAATGAAGTGGAAGTTACTTCAGGTGTGCCCCAGGGGAGTATTATCGGATCTCTTTTATTCCTACTTTACGTTGACGACATTCACTCCATAGTCACTGGTAAGATACGTTTATTTACCGATGATGCAGAGGTTTACCATGATATTCTTGATCCTAATGAAACAGCAGGTTTGTCAGATGATCTTAATGCTAAAAAACGCTAGTAGAAAACTTGGAAATTAGAATTAAGCTTTAAAAAGTGCGTCGTAATACACTCTTAGAAAATAAAGCAATTCCCTTACGAACGCCTACTGCAGAGAGAACACCGAAATGGAATGCGTAGATTCAATTAATTCAACCTAGGCGTTACCCTCACTCAATATCCCTCCTGGGCGAAACACACACGGGGAATATGTGGAAAAACTAACAAAAAATAGGATTCATTAGAAGAGTACTGGGTAAATGTGATGAAATGATCAAAGAGAAATGTTATCTGTCGCTGGTTAGGCCTCATTTTGAATATGCTTCTACGATATGGGATTGCCGAATTGGATCGCGTGCAGCGTAGAGGAACTAGATTTGTAAATTTTGTTTTGATAGACTTAGGACCATGTCCAACATATTAGAGCGGCTAGGCAGGTAATCACTAACTAAGCAAAGGTTAAATTACAGATTGAAGCTCTTGCATAAATTGGAAGGGCGTCTCTTTAGTGATGATGTTTACAATATATTATTACCCCCATCCTACTACGGTAGGAGAAATCATTCTAGTAAAATTAGGGAGATTTAGTGTAGAATAGATCGATTTAAGTAGCAATTTTTTCACGAACGATAGGGGATCATAATAGCATTGTCCGACCGCGCTAAGGTAATTTTCGGGTAAACATTCTTGTGTGCATTCACCTCCTGCTACACACCCTAGCGGTGGTTTGCCGGGGACAAAAATACTCTAAAAAATTATAAAAATGGGGAGTTACCTGAAGACTTTGTTAAAAGCAAAACTAATATGATGCCAAAAGCAGAGAAAGTAATTATATGCATGAACTGCAGAACATATGCTTTTCTGTCATATGCTCCCGAGGATCTTTTACATACAATAGGGAACAGAATCAAAAAGAAAGTGAAGAAAGTCTTGAGAAGTTCATTTGACTTCCGGGAAGGTAAAGGAATGACAAATGTTTTTACTAATGGTTACTGGCACTGCGCTTGATCCTAGAGAGAAGGATAGAAATGGACAAGGAAGTTTTCCTTACCTTTATTGATTTGGAAAAAATCGTTCAATACTGTAGATTGGAAAATTATGTTTGAAACCATGAGGAGAAAAGAAAGAGACTACAAGGATAGGAAGCTTATACTACCTTGATCAAAAATTTCCCGGAATTTATTCAGAAAATTAAAAATACAAGTTTATTCATCTAAATCTATATTGTCCCCTTCAAAGTAATCCCCATCGACTGCAACACACTTATGCCAGCGCTTGATCCAATCCTCGAAACATTTTTTATATTCGGTTTTCGGTATGTCCATCAGTGCTTCCTGCGATTTTTCCATTACTTCCTCTCGGCTGCTAAAACGCGTTCCCCGTAATGGTTTTTTAACTCGATTGAACAGAAAGAAGTCACAGGGAGCCAAATCAGGTGAATTCGGTGGCTGTTGGATGGTATTTGTTGCATTTTTCGTCAAAAAATTACGAATAATGATAGCACTGTGCGACGGTGCGTTATCATGGTGCAAAATCCACGAGTTTTCTGCCCACATTTCTGGTCTCTTTCGGCGAATTGCTTCACGCAAACGTCTCATAACGCCCAAATAATACTCTTTGTTTACTGTCTGGCCTTCTGGCAAAAATTCATGATGCACTACACCGTTGTAATCCATGAAAACCGTCAGCATTGCCTTCTTTTTTGACTGAAAACGACGTGGTTTTTTTGGTCTCGGCTCATTTGGTGAACGCCATTCACTTGCCTGATGTCTGGATTGCGTGTCGTACTCATAAACCCACGTCTCGTCTCCAGTAATGATCCTTTTGATGAATGTGGGATCGGATTCAGCCTCGCAAATCATGTCTTTTGCGACGTCAACACGGTCTCTTTTTTGCATGAAATTGAGGTCTTTTGCTGCTACACGACGGAAACCCAAATCATTAACCACAATGTCTTGGGCGGATCCATAGGCAATGTTCAAGTCCTCCGCTATTTCTCTGATGGTTAATTTGCGGTTATTGACCAACATTTCTTTTACTTTATCAATTTTTTCACCGACTTTCGATGTCGATGGTCTGCCACTGCGTTCATCATCTTCGATTGACTCACGACCACTTCTGAACCGCTCGTGCCACTGGTAAACGACCGTTTTTTTTAGAGAATCGTTGCCGAAACACTTTTCCAACATTTCCAACGTCCGTGCGCCACTAAATCCGTTTTTTACGCAAAATTTAATACAAGTTCGTTGTTGCAAATTTAAATCCATTTCTGAAATTGTAAAAAATCGCCAACACACACAGAGATAGATGTACTCTTGGCTACGTAACTTTTGCAAATGTCAAGTTATGACACTAAGATTTAAAGGGAATATCAACAACAGATGTACCAATTTAACAAAAAAAACAGAACTCAAATCGGAACGATGGGAGCGCCACACGGTGGTTATTCCGGGAACTTTTTGATCAAGGTAGTATTTCAGCTCTACTAGAACCGACGCACGTTCATAGAAGTAAAGGGGTGTGAGAAAGTGGCAAAGATTAGAAAAGTAGAAAGACAGGGATGTCCACTTTCACCATATCTATTTAACTTATATATTGAAGAGGTTATAGAGACAATGAAGGATAAAATAAATGGTAGAAAGGTAAATGAAAGAAAGATACATTACATTAGGTTTGCAGATGATGAAAGATTCTGACCATGGTAAAATCAGCCAAAGATATGAATAGAATGCTCAAACCCCTGCCCACAGCTTTGAAAAAATTGAAACTGAAAATAAATACGAAGAAAATCATAACCATGATAGTTTATAGAAACAGAACCCCCTGTAAATTAAATGATAGGGAAATCAATGATAAGCCAAGTAGAAGAGTTCTGCAAGCTTGGGAGTGTAATTACATGATACAATAAATGCACTTCTGCAGTGAAAAGAAGGGTAGCCTTGGTAAAGAAAGCATATGAAAATAAAGAGAATCTTTTAGGAAAAAAAGACATGCATTTTGGAATTAGAAAATTCTTTGCAAAAACTTTTATTTGGAGTACATTATTACATGGATGCTAAACTTAGACATTAGGAAAGAGGGAAAGGGCTCAAATGGAAGCAATGGAAATGTGGATTTGGAGAAGAATAACAGGAACAAGATGGACGGACAAGAAAAGCAATATAGAAATATAAAGGGAGATTTAAGAGGAATGGAATTTGATAAAAGAGATGGAAGAAAAGAAAATTACATTTTTTGGACATGCTCTCAGACATAACATCTTCGTGGAAAATAATTTGAAAAAAAAGGAAAATGAATGGCTACAAGGAAATTTATAGATGATATAAAAAGTACTTTGAGGGTAACAACCTAAAAATGAACAGAAAAGAACGGCAATGGAAAGAGAACAATGGCTGCAACGACGAGGCTACGCCTTTGGAAGATGATGATGATGAATATCATATGTAATCACTTTATAATTTTTTACTAAGAATTCTGCGGTTAATATATTATTGCAATAAGCAGACAGAGCAAGTTAACCTGCCAAAAGATTGGAAGGAATAAAAAAAAACGAATGCGATGAAAAGTCTGGGGTAGGAGGGATTTTGAAAAATCAAAAGAACAAAGAAAACGGCTGGCAGAATAATGCTATTAGACTATCATATGATTGTAGCATTGATATGTCATAAAAATGTGCAAAAATATAAATGGGAAATTCTATTATTAATGCCAAAATATAAGCCAAAAAACATTAAATATTATTTGCGAAGCCATAAATATTGAGCTGTTGTGCTTTTATCATTTTCTCTTATTTATAGTTCATATTTATAGTTACTTTCTATGATTTGTTGTGTTGTTATTTATTTGAAATTTTTTACCTCATGTCTTTACCTTATTATTGTAATGATGTTCTAATTCTTGTAAAAATTGAGTGGTAGAAATTGAAGATTGATCGATTGAAGTATGTGTACAAAATTAATTCATTTGAATAAAATAAAATCAAACATTTATTTCGGTGCTTTAATTGATGTAATTCAACTAGAAATTTGTTGATACTATTACGACACACAATGTAGTATACGCCAAACCCGCACTGTGTTCTGAAATAAAAGGTTTCATCTGTATCATTAGTTAATGGTTTCTGGCGTAACTTTATGGAACCGATTCATTATAAATAAATGAAAGGACTAACTTTGTAGTTCCACACGAAAACTTTTCTCTCTTGAGCCATGCTTTCTTGGTTTTCGTGTGGAACTACAAAGTTAGTCCTTTCATTTATTTATACTGTATCATTAGAATAATTATAAGACGTCTCATGACCACCGGTCAATTACTATTAGTGATCATAGAATTATGTAAAATTGTTAAGCTAGCATCTAGTCTAATTTTAATTCAAAATTTTCCGGTTATTAGCTATGTGTCCTTTTCACTCGTCTTCTTAAGTGCACCTAAGTCTGTTACTCTTTAACGAGATGAACGACATTGCATCTAGAGATTTATTTGCAAATATTTTCCTAGACGAAACGTTATCCGAATGCTTTTCTAATGAAGTGGCTTGGTTGTCACATTTACATGTGCGTGTCAAATTTTTCCAACAGAAATGTATTGGCATACTTTATCATAACTGTCCTAGCCACATTATTGATGATGACAGTAGTGATTTTAATGAGTAAAAATGAACTATTACCTCCGTTCAATTTATACAAAAGTAAGTATACGTCGCCTTTGTTTCTCCCAATATTACTTCATTAAACTGAGGCTTCTTTTAATGATATCTAATATCAAATACATCATAACAGTAAAAATAATGCCAAATAAGCATAAATATGGACTAAAAAGATATTGGGTGATTGTGTTAAAAAGGGTGAGGTTGGTTTGAGGAATTGGAGGTCCATGAAAGAATGTTGACTAAATGTACGAGTAACCGATAGGCATAAAAAATGTGGTGATCTGATTTGACCATTTTGAGAGCATAAATAATGATGGACTAATAAATAATGCTGGTTAATATAAAATATCTGGGTCGCGGAAATCCAGAAGTAAAGCGTTAGACTTCTGACCGGAGGGAACAGGTTCGATTCCCAGGCAAACCTCTGGGCACCCTCAGCTCCACCCTGGTTATGTGATTTCTTGGGTACCAGATCTTCCTGGGAAACCATAACCGGCACAGGGAAAGGAACTGGCCCCCTACCCTTATGTTTGAATTTCACACGCCGTCGGGCTTAGTACTTGAACTCTACTATCACCTATCAAACCGACCTTCGGGTTGATTATTTCTGTTTATTATTTATTTAATATTGACCAAAACAATACGGGAATTAAGAGTAAATAATTTTAGGGTGAGGGGCAGACTAAGAAAGCGATGGATGAATCCAGATGGCTCACTCAACTGGTTGAAACGACTCTTAAGGAAAATAAAACGAAAAGTTTCAGGAATAGAATAGCTGATGTGAAACATCGTATGAATCTGAGTTAGAGGAAAGATCTACCTGTTCAAGGACAGGCATATGAGAAATCATTAAGAGAGAATTATTTTTCTGAAATAATGTAAAATCTTTTTGACTTTACCATCGAAAGGGTTTGAACATAGGTATGTAGGTATTTTTATGACGCCGCATCTCATTACTCCTCCCTTTTTTCTCATTTCCAGAGTTTCCTTACCTATTTACTAGCAGTAAATGGTGAGCCAATTTGCAGTCTGCCGCGATCCACAATGACAACTTCTGCATAAAAATCTATTCATTTAATAAATAGTTCGGGAGAAGTGAAATTCATCATACATTATGTAGACTGTCGTTAATATTTGAATAACTCAAAGAAAAAGATATATATTTTATATTTTTAATGTTTAGTAACAAAATTCACTTATACTCTAATCCATGTAAATATATCGATATAACATATCACATTAATTCGCTAAAATGCAAAATATACGGTCGTAATGATCGTACAAAACTAGTATCATACGAAACAAAATATGTTGCATCAGATTTCACAAGGCAAATGTGAATAAAAATTGTGATGCTTTCATTATTGCTGAGTTTATAGTGTTATGGACTCAGCTACGGTGCGATTGAGATTTAATCACTCTCTATGTTAGACCATTCAATGTAACCTTTAGGTACAATGATAATCCAATAGGTAACTTACTTTTATTGTAGCCTCCAATAGATATAGGCCGAATGATGATTAAATCTATGATATATGACAGCCTGGAGGCATGCCTTTTCATACCGATGAAGATTTTATACAGTGATGTGAAAACATTTAATGAGATGGGAACTTCCTCTAGACAGGAATGTGAGGTTACCATCTTATTCTTGAAAATGTAGTGAAAATAAAACCTTGTTGCATCCCGCTCACATTTCTGCAGGAATATTAATGAAGTGTTCTTTTTACTATTTTTTCTTAACATGTAGTGATTCCACCAAGTAGTGGCTGATAATGTTCATTTTAACCATCTTGATCATCCATAAGGTTACCCAAAGGTATCCGGGCAAGGTTGAAGATACCAAAATTCTTTTTAGAGAGGATGCATACATTTTTTCTGTGAAATTTGTCAAGAAAAACTTAAAAAAATAATAAAGTTGAGGTTCATTGTCGTCTTCTGTAGCCATTGAATAAATGCGCTTCAGCCCTCCTAAGCTAAGGCGAGCTTGAAGCAGGCACCGGTGTGGCGCCAGGCAGAGGTATTACTGTTCTTCTGAACATTGAAAAAAACATTTGACTCATTTCTTCAGTTATCTCCCGGATGGTTTGGGCCGTAGGCGGAGCCATGGAGAAGAAAAACCAGACCAGAAGCCCCATCAGCACGGCCTTTGTTATCCTGTCCACCCAGTACATCCTACAAAAAATAAATATTAACAATAAATATGTATATTTCCTCCAAATAATCTATAAGTGATAATTTAAGTGCAGAAATTCTAAGTATTTTTCCTGGCAACTTCATTAGCATTAAAATGTTTATATGATTCCTGAAATTTTAATTTAGACGAATAGGCAATTATACAAACAAGGAATTATTTTAGTGATAAGAATTGAATAATAATATTTGAAATGAAATTCACCCAAGAGACTAATAATAAAACACAAAATTACAAGGGTTTAAGTTTCATATATTAGCGCTTACACAAAATCAGTAAAGTTTGGCACCCGTAAAGCATTTAAAATTTTACAAAAAAATTGGACTTCTTAGGCTCTTTCTTTTCGGTTTCCATGTAAAGTTTTGACTTCCGTTCTTTGATACAACTTCAAATCTTCGTAGTGATTTGCACGGCAAACTTTAGAACTAGTAATATAACCTAATGGTTAAATTCTGCAAACGAAATTGAAACAAATTTTGAACTAAATTAACACATTATTTGCTTCTTAAATTTGATAGCACATTTACTGCGCCTGAAACCCATTTAGTCATTTTTTTCACGTCTATTACACCTAGAGAGTCTAACTTTTCAATAATGAAAAAATGAGTGGATCATAGGAATCAAAGGAGTATTTTTTTTAGTTGAAAAAAAATATTGATCTGTGACGCTAAGTTGGATGCTAAGTTTAGAGGAATCAAACTCAGTGAAAATTTACAAAACCTTTTTGGGTATTTTTTACTTCGCTTATGACAGAAATTGGTATCTTTAACGCTCCGACTATACTAGCCAAATTAAAATAACTGCTACCTTCCTTCTTTTACAATGCAACATAGCTTCCTTTTTTTAAACGTAAAACACTTTCATTAAAGAAAGTTATGTTGACGCACCATGCATTTTGAAATAAGAAGGCCGATGATAAAGTCGATCATATCACTTTTTTAGCTGCGGCAAGCATATTGCATTCATTATTCTTGTCCCTTGTTATTGACTGAACGCTGATTGGAACCGTTTCGGAGTGTGGGAATCATCTTTAGCAGATTGATTGATTATAGATCGATTGTTTCTCAATCTTCTATAAGTCCAAAATATAAAATATGGTAAAAATACAATTTAAATTCTATTGAATCTTGGAGAAATACTATATAATGCTAAATAGCGGGTAGTATCGTAAAATAGGCATACAATGGAATGCAAAAACGAGGCGATATCGATAAGGGGATCAAAGAATTGAAATTTCAACATTTTTAGACTCCCTATTTTAAGATTTTCGATAAATTATCGGTGACGCAAGACTGCTTTTTCACTATTCGCTCGGGAGAAAGTATGATCAATGTAACGTATGTCAAGTATGTTCAATTCAAAGTAAGCAATCGGGTATGCCTAATGTAGAGGTATATCCTTACAGGATTCATTTCCGAAATGAGATTGTCCATACTTTCAAAGGGGGAAAGAGGAACACAGTTATGGGAGGGTGGGAGAAATAAGTGTTGAGGAGACGCAATCGAGCGGCCGAGGTCTGCTGACGACGCCAAAGCCTGGACTAGTTGCTCCGACACGGTCGGGTTGGCGCGGCGTCTGCGGGCGGAAAAACAGACCATACCACTTTAACGCGAAGGATTGCGCGTTCACCGATTCGGGACGGTATGCTGCTTACTCACACTTTGAGGTGCCTGCGGGCGGCTGGGAGAGTGTCCAGGGTTTCTCCGAGCAGGTACAGCCGCGCCGCCAACGTGCACTTCTCGAAGTAGTCGTACATATCCATGTTCTTGCCATCGATCACGAGATCCTCGTATTCCTTTTCGTTCTGCACTTCCCTCATCTCCACCAGGTGGTCGTTCCTAAACTCCCACACTCTGTTGGCGTAATACTCGAACACTTCGAACCCTTTGGTGATCCGTGCCTGGACCCGCCGAAGCCTGTATGGGTGGGAGGAAAAACAGCTGTTAAGGAGCTTACGGCTGGAATATTTTGGAGCAGTAGATTTCATCGCGCATTTTGTTTGCAAACTGTCGCTCACAAAAAGGATACCAGCTATCAGATTTAAATTTCTGTCCATCGTTATAAGAGTTATTTTTTTAAACTTTAGAATAGAATTAAACACTATATTTGCCTGAATCAGTTTCAGTTTGGTCCACTAGAGTTATGTTTGACACCCCCCCGGAATTTGGCTTATTTGGCGCTTCCTTCTCTGTGAGAATTTGAAAATCACGCGGTTTGTAGGTCAAGGATGTTGCATTTAAAATTGTAAATCTATTTAAGGCGGTATATATATAATCCAAAGCGATTGGATCTAGCAATAACAATTTTATTCTCAGGTCAATATTTTAACCTTTTTAAATTGAATTTTTTGATGACACGTTTTTGACAATATTTTTTAATACTAAAACATTTTTACTCAAATTAACAATTAAAAATATCTGCGGTTTTCCACTTTTAAGTTTAAGATTAGGTCTAAGTTTACCGTGTGGGGAATCCTTCAATGCTAAATATATGCTAAGAACCTGTGAAGATGCGTTAAACATGTTAGAAAAAAAGTAAAAAATTAATTCAGAAATTGTGATATATATATTGAAGCTATAAAACGAAATGAGGAACTTCAGAAAGTATTCAGCTTTCTTCAAATAAAAAATCCGGAGTGAGAAAGCTTAGTTATTGCGAGTGAGCTGATATTGGTTGATGATGGAGTTGAAAAATACCAGATTTACAATTTACAATAGTCCATAATGAAGTCACAAGTTTCTTCCTTTTGTTTAGTGATCCTAACATTGGAAAACATGTAGCATGTGGTGAAAAAAAAGTATAAGAATTTGGGAGAGTACCGTTTTTGAGAGAGACACCTGCAGTTTAAGACCTCTTTCTAGATGAGTGAGCTAATTGTAATTATTTTTCTCTTAGTATTGATTGGAGATACGGAAATAGGTGGAATTAGAAAATCATAAAATATTTCACGAAGTGCAATGCCTTTTTTATAAACAAGTTACAAAGCTAAGTATTGCGAACTTTCATAGAGGCCCCAATTAAACAATGCCCTTCTATCAGAGGTCGACTGATTCAAGTTCTGCAGAATAATGTTGACATTCAATTATTGTCAATGTTGGTGTACAATGTAGCTGGCGAACAAATTTTCAGTATGGCTTATTAAGTGTGGTTTAAAAAAAAGAAATCAGGGGTAGATCAATATTAGCCCAAAATTCAAGTGAGTATACTCAAAATCACATACAATTAATGTGAAGACTTCCACGCGTTTTTGCCATGAAAAGCAGCAATTTTAAAGGCTGTGAAGAGCAATTTAAAGTACAATTTGAATATTAGCGTTTCAAAGTTACTGTTTAAATATCGTTACTGTTATATTTACTATTTATATTTTCATTATAGATTCATTATGATCAATGCCAAGCAGACACTTAAGTTTACTATTGTCTGAATACAATTTGAAATATTTGATTGATTTTGTTTAATATTGTTCATGCCTGAAACATATTTCATGATAAAATAATTTGACTGCTGACATATTCTTCGCATGCATTGAATTTCCTTCTTTTTAAGTTTCACCTATAGTTTTGTTGATGAAATTCAACAAGAATTTAGATTGGATTACTCCAATCTTATAAATCTGTTGAAATATAAAAATTGGGCTGTATACTAATATTTCGCTTTAGTTCGGGAGAACTACTTTAATAAAAATATTGTCTTGAAGACGAATTCTTAGTTCATTCAAAGGGACACGTCACAAAGGAGGATCATAGGATCGCAAGAAAAAATAGCATTGATATGGAAGATGGGTTGGCTATATTAAACTAAGTCTTCAGAATCCTTAAACTCATGACTTTATATTACACCATGGTAGGAATTGAGTCTGGAATCTCACGATATAAAAATTGTAGAACTCCTGTTTTCATCCAATAATATGGCTGTGACAATCTTTTATTCTAAGGAACTTTGGAAACATCTTGAAGAACGTTTGTGTGCTACTTACACTGGTTTGTGTCCTGACAGCATGATGAGGGCGTCAAGGACGTAGGCTGGGATGGTGTGGAATAGAAACACGCAAATAAGATGGACAGTTTTGGACCGCTTCATGCTTCCTCCCGGATACCATACGATTCCATTCAAGGGAATATACTTGGATACTGCTTTTCCGATGTCCAATATCTCCTCCCAGGAAATTTTATGTTCGGAACTCGAGGTCAAGTTGTACACCCGCTTCTCTGGATCCTTCGGCCTATGATCGAGGTTTGCATTTGAGAGCAAAATTAGCAACATGGTATATCAATGATGATTTATAAATAAAAAGAAGACAATTGAATAGCCATAGCCTAAATGGTTGGCGAGGATCAACTGTTTGAGCAATAGTTTAAATAAAGTGGTGAAACATAATCCCTTGTAGTTTCTGTTAATCGATAATAATTGATGGACTTTTTTTGGTGGGGGTAAAGATGGTGCGTTGATTGAAGTAAAGGCTTTTCACCAAGAGACCCGGGTTTGAACCCTATATTTTTGACAGATTTTTTCAGTAGGATTCTGATCCCTACTTGAGGTGCTTTGTGGAGAGCACTTTAAGTGAGTGCGCCGTCCGTCTGGATGGTACGTTAAACTGCGGACCCCTTGGTGCCTTTCGTTAAGAGTAGTCTAATGCCGACGCCGGGTTTCTCTCCATCCTTCCTCTTTTCCCTTCCATCGCTCATGGTGAAAAGAACCTTAGCTGCTGGTCGCCTCCCATAAAGCTACTATTAAACTACTAGATGTAAGAATACATAAATAAAGTAACCATTAATTCAAGACAAAGATGCATTCATAAAATCATTTGAAATATAACATCGATTGTTATTCCACTATTTGGAGATCTTTTTTTACGGTATAGTGATTAATTCAATATGTAAAATATTCAGACTTGTGTTGCACATATATTTTTTATGGCTCTTTTATTTGGACGTTCTATCAAAAATATATAATTATATCAAAAGTTTTGAATCCTTGGTGTATTTGCTCGCAAGAAACTCATTTGATAGTTGACTGGGGGATTATAAATGGTTCTAAAATTTAGATGCTCGACGATACCTGTAAACATTGAGTCCAAAGTGGAAGAGCTGCTGCCAATCAGGAAACCCTTTTCCCCTATCAAGTTCATTTCAACAGCCCATTTCAAACGTAGGCGGTGTCCGAAAGCATATTTACGTAAAGGGCCCGAATCACACATGGAGGATGAATTTTATCTACTTTCATTGAAGATTTTCTACTTATTTTAATCAAAATTGGGAAAAACTACGCAATAGAGTCGGTGTCGATTATTCCTCCATTGATAGAGCAGTCTGGCAACGAAAGCTAGACTGCTGGAGCACGGCGATCTGCGTGAGAGTGACTACTTTCCCATTTTTCTTGCCAAAGAAAGCGGTTTCGATGTTTCGTACACCTTATCCGTGAAGACCATTAGATTTTCCGCAGTCAATTGGCAGAGTTTTCTGAGATGAATTGTAATTTTTGCATAACGACAGCTTAAACCTTTTACGGCTGAAGGAAAATTATTTCAGATAGTTATTCATGAAAAGGCTGTAAGAAGCTCAATTACACCTACCAATAACAATAGCTACTACGTAATATAAAATAATGAGGTTTTTACAATTTTCCATCAATCTAGACATTACAATGTATCGAGGTCGTCCGGTTTCGTCTCCCAAGTGGTGGAACCAGTAGTGCTCGGGGGCTTGTTTCCTGGGAAAGCGAGTCTTGCGGATTTTGGACGTATTACCCAATGCGACGAGCTCAGCCGCTTTCCGTCGGCTGAGAGCGCGAGCTTGAAAAAACATCGAGGTGAAACAGCTTCCTGGAACGATTTTGTTTCAAGAATGAATCACTGGATCAATCCCCCCCCCACTCACGGGTGTGGAACATGGCGATGGAATCTCAAGATCCCCTCCCTGGAAAGACATCATTTTAAAGTTTACTGGGACGATGTTGATATCCCCCAAGAAAATTGGAAAGCCCTTCGATCTGCCCTGGAAGAGTCATGTGGTAGTTCAAAATACACCGACTTCATTTCGGGCGTAAATGATTGTTGATAAGACTTGCCTTTAGTCTTGAATGATGGACCCACAAAGTGCGCATACAACGAAGCTTTTTATTTGTTGAAGTTCAAATCTATCATAGCACACTTCCGAAATACGTACACCGTATTAGGCGGCACCCACAACGACTTTCATTGGAATACTCCAGAAGAATAGTCTTTACATTACGTCCATTAACCAAACATGGACCATATGTGGCATCCCTCAGATCGAAAGGAAATCTGCAGCTCTTCCCAAAATCAAACATGACGGAGGCATGTCGAACCCGTGTGATTACCACTCTATCTCCCCCACCAGCTGCCTGTTTTGTTTGATTGCAGAGAAAAAATTAAAGGCCAGTTCGTTTGACATTTGGAGTGGCGAAACACTATCAAGAATCAAATGAGTCTTTCGATGAGATAGATCGACCATTGATCACCTCGCGCGAGTGGGTGCATTTATCCATTAATATGGCGAATTCAGCTTGTGCGTTTGCCATCGTATAGTCATATCATGGAGTCTTGAAAATAAAGCTGAATCCATGGTGAACTGAGTTTACTCTTTTTTCCATAAATATGGTAATAAGAAATATTAAACGGAGTAAAGATTTTCCTTTCTCCTCAGATTCCATGAGCGGAGTACAAACCATCTTCTGCCCTTATTCTTCATGGTCTCTTGGTCAGGAAATTAAATCCTTCCGAAAAGGATAGGGCCGGCAATGCAGCAAAAGAAACCCTGAGTGACTTTGAAGTCGTTTCAACTTAGATACCCGTGGCAGATATGAAACGGTGGTTCCCAACATTGGGCGTACGCCCCTCGAGGAAGATATTAGAATACTTTGAGGGCCATTATATGTTATATTGCCTTTATTGCCTCTTGGCCCATTTAGTAATAAAATAAACATTGCAGGTAAAGTGATCATTGGGTGAAGAAAGTCAATTCAAAAGCAATTTAATCTATCTTTTGCTTGTACCTTAAAAATTTAATTATACTTTTCCAGAATTTGTTTGGCTCCTATGCACAGAGCAGACAAGTTCAAAAAAGGTGGGGAAACACATAAATGCTACGCTGAGAACCGGAGCGATGGAGGTAATCGTGGATGCTATTACAAAATAATAATTTTCACGTAGTAGAGCCCGTGATATCAGCGTGGCCTATTTACATCTGGAGCAGAGAAACAAAGGATAAAATGCCAAACTCCAATCGCCGAATAGGCGCAGAGGCGTGACAGGGTTAACACACCGGAGAGTCACGTGGAAAACTGCGTCAAATTAAATCTAGGACTATAGAAAAGGAATGATTCCCTGTTTTAGTGAAGTTCAAAAGAAAATTTCTGTCAAATAATAATAATCAATTGGTAAAGGAAATAAGAATGCAAAGAAGACGTAATAAAGGCACATAATGACCAAATTGAGAGCAAAAATGGAAACTATTACCTCAGCAGTTTATCAGCGTGACTTTTATTGATACCAACATGGTGTAAGAACACTGAAATTATGGTCATCCTGAAGATCGCCTTCATAGAAGATTTATGATCCTATGGCGAACGTCAATGGTATTAGTTCACCGTTTGATGCAGGTAAGGGCATTACACTTGACCCTAAGTTTTGCTTACCTAGTCTTTCAGGGATAATTTATTTCATTTTTATTATATACATTGTAAGTTCCATACTAAATCGACGTATTAGTACTTACTTTTTTGTTACGAAATCCCACGTCAACATCAATGTGGCGTTGACTACAACGTCTACAGGTATAAAGTCCGCATGACCTCTGGAATCGCAGTACATGGTCCTTATGACGCCTTTACCGGCCCCTATTAGAAGTCCCATCGGCCCATTGAGGTTGTCGGTCCATCCTGGTATAGGCTCCTTCCAAATGGGTATTACTATGGGTATGACCACAATAAAACGCATTAAACGTAAATAGAAAATAAACCTATATTTTGTCCATTAAAATACACATCCTTCAAGGAGAACTTTAGACAGATTGATGAATGTGATAGAATAATTGGGAGGAAATGTTCCTGAGTGGCGACCGGGTAAATATAAACAAAGATATTATCCTTTTATAATCATTTGTGACGTTGTTTAATGCTCAATTGATCGTTTTTGTCATACATTTTAATTTAAAAATTGAAAAATCTAATTTAAAAAAAGTGAAAACACAACAGTAAAGTTACCTCATATTTTAACAGTGATTCATCAAAAATACATTTCTTGATCATTCTCGTTACTTACTCTTAGGTAAGAGAGATAAAGTAGCTTATTATTGATTTTGAAGAAGTCAACCACTAAAATAAAGTTCTCTACAGTTTACCTAAACTTACCTATTGAAGGCCTGAGTATAATAACTGGAAGTTTGTCCATATATTCGACGACAAGACCTTCGGACAGCGCTTTGGTGAAGGCATAGGTGTTCGGGAGTTTTCCAAGGATTCTCAAGAAAAAAAACACACGGAGAAAAATTATGCATGCCGTCTAGAACGTATGCGTAGTTTGAATACCTGTATGTATAATTTAGAAATATGACTTTTGGAATAAAATTAGCGGCCCATAAACATTGTGTCATTTTGATTTGAATGATTAATTGTAGCTTTGAAAAATGTTTGAAGATTGAAACATTTAGCTTCTTGATACAGGATTATCCAATATATTTAGGTATTAATGCTCGTTAAAATGAAAACTTTTGCCCGAAGACAAGTTTTGTGTTAATGTCAGCAGAAAGCGGATCAAGGTTAGTTTTTCCATTCACAGGTAATAAATATAAACAACAGTCAATGTGAAATCCACACTACTATATTTTCGACCGATCCTTATCCATTCACATTTCATGCGAAAAATCACACTTTTTTTACTCCAGCATAAAAGAGTTATGTGCCCATTGAGGCGAATAAAAAGCATGAAACACCTGCTAGTACATTCTTCACGCAGCATTTGAAAAGGTGATCACTGATTTTCAATGTCAAACACTCACGTTTTCGTCATAGATTCTGCAATATTGTCTTCGAGCAGCTCCATACACTTAATTATCTTGTGAGGATCAGCTGGAGGTGGATAAGGTTTCTCTAAAAGAATCTCCTGATCCAAATGACAATAAGCTGTGGACACGTGGACGAATGCCTGAAATAATTTCACGTCATCATTATAAGTAATATTTTGAGCGGATTTGACCCACACGAGCGCAGAATTTTTATCCAAGCTTGATACCGGGGTAAGAACGTGACAAAATTTAGAAGGCATTTAACATTAATAAAAAGTATCCTAGTGATTAAGGAAAGTTTTGACAGGCCCAGGGTACTTCTACTTTTCTTTCTGACACGAAACTAAGTAATCAAACATCTTACAATCATAATAAACCGTTTTTAAGTACGTATGCATGGTACCATCATTTACTCACTCCTATAGCATAATTTTCTCCATCCTCAAACTTTAAAATTTATTTTTTTAAATCGTATGCACCACCTAGTAATTCCACCGCATCATTCTTTTTCAGCATGTAAAACTGAATAAGTATTAATTTCTTTGGTTTTACTTAAATTTCTACTGATAATAATCTTTGCTGTCCTGATTAGTGTTTAAAACTTTACTTCCTACCTTAATGTTTAATTCTACTGCTCTTACGCACTGGATAAACCCCCCAAACTTTTATATTGCTCTTAATTATAGCACCATTATTCTCTACTATGAGTATTCCCATTTCACCTGAAGCTTCCCTACCGAATGCATCTATATTTCCTCCATTAATCTTTTGCTTCATGCTTTCTCAATTCCCTGTCCTCATCTCATACCGATACCTATTCTAACAGTTACAGACTTCTCCAGTGTCTAGGCATATTCTTAAAATTATTTGAAAGAAAATATGTGTTATGTGGATATAGGTTTCCTCGATGTGAAAATTTTCTCATTATCATACCATGTGAGTAAGTTGAACGTTAGTAGTTGTTATAGGGGGCCAACGGCTACGAATTTTTGCACCTCTTTGAATAGGTGATACCTTAGTGGAGGTAGAATTTTCAGGGAATGATGGAGAGAAACCTGGAGTCGGCATTAGTTTGGGAGGAGGAAAGGGTGGAGAGAAATTCGGCTACGCTATTAGCCTACTCTTTACAAAAGGCGCCGAGGGGTCCACAGTCAATCGTCCCATCCGACGGACAGCGAACTTCAATTGAAATGCTCTCCACCTGGCATCCAAACAGGGATAGAAATACCACTCTAAATTCAGCCACCACCGGGGCTCGAATCCAAATCCTAGACATGTAGAAGCTACAAATCGTTCCTCTTTTTTGAATAAATTGGAAAATTAATCGTTCAGTAAGCATAGATTTTCATTCTACTTTTTATCCATAAATCAATAAAAATTACCGGCAGCGTGAAATTGAGAGATACATTAAGATACCTGTTTTGTAAAAAATTAAGTTATCTTTGAAATTTACTTGGTCAGTTTGAACCAAACCTAAAATTTCACGGGTTATTTCAATTCGCTCAGACTCACATTTGTAAGAATTGCGCCACCTACAAGGCGAATTCACAAAACAGGCTTCGGCGAAAAGGATTTCCCCAATGATGTAATTTTCAGGAAAAAGTCGTCGGCAAATAGTCAGAGCTTATAACGAACCTTAAGAGGCCAGCTGGAACAACGGGGACAATGTTACATCCTGAACGCGCATGCGCGCGTGCCCCGACTGCGAATCGAGATCCGAAAACATTAAACCTTTATTGCTCATTTACTTGTTTTGAAACAAAACACGTACATGATCATTGCAATATATTTGAAAAAAAATGATCATTACATTTAGTCATCGGGAGTTTCCTTTCACTTGAAGATCGATTTTCTTTGAGAAAGTGAAAGGCAGCATACTCAATAATTATAAGAGAAAATGGAAACGCGGATACTTTTCTATTTATCCAGACCATCCATTATTTGAAATGAAGAAACTGTTAAGGGTTTCGGAGGCAGTTAAGTCAGCAGAATATAATGCCAACTATTTCTGGCTATGTGGGTCTATGAAGTATTATGAAATGTTGATGAGACAGTAGTAAAATGTGTCACGAAATCAACAGATAATTATTACATTTTAGTTTTTGCATGTTCAAAAGAATAATAGCGCAGATACGCTGACCACAGACTGATTGGTTTTTAATTTAATTATTTATCACTTTCTTTATGTATTGATTGATATTTTAAAGTTGATAAAATAAGGAGTCTCTATGAACCTTTTTCAACTGGAATGTTTGAAATTCATTACTTAAGGAGGAAATTTATACAAAAACGTATCTATTCTACATCGGCATGAAAATATTTTGGAGACTTTTTCCTTGTTCACGTTATCAAAATTTGCATCATTTAAGTTGACTGTGTGGTCTTTCAATTAAGTTATAATTTCATTAATAAGTCATTCCCTTACGGGATAGAAGCTTCCGAGAAAAGGTTTCTCTTTAGGTAACGCCAGGAAAATTACTCTTATAATAATTTCTTCCATGGCTTAAATACCCTTGCATACTTTTTTCACTTCTGTCACATTCAAACTCACTTATATTTGATTTTTTATTCCTGTTACTTCCAATGTTACTCGTATTGAGAGCCTTTTCAATCACATCAAACTATGGCTCTTAATCTCCCCTTTCCTGTCCTCCATTACCTTTTCTCTTGTGTATATTTGGTGTATTCACCCGAAATAATCCATGATGCTAACATGAGTGAATCATCGAAGTACATTTCTTTTATACTTATCTATTGCTGGTGTAATCAGTCTTCATTATTTCATACGTAGTCCACAAATTCCTCACCCTACCTCTCCCATTTAACTGCACAAACTCATGATCGGGCACCTCGTGTTTACTAAATCTTTTCCACATTTATACTTATCCTGCCAGAACCAAGATTCCCTTCTATGAAATTATGTGGGGAGGAGCACAATAATTTACTCTGCTGTCATTTATGCTGTCTAAATAAAAAATTAATTGTTTAATTTACTCCATATCAGGTTCAAAGTCAAAGGGAGACCCCGTGTATTGGGAAATATTGTTGCTTAGAATTCAAAATACATATTACTCGTTGCCCGACACTAATTTTAAATACCTATTGTCCCAAGATAAAATAATTATCGTAGGATAAGTTGCGCTCTCTAAATCAGTGCATTTATTTTAAAATGGAACATGATATTCATTTTCTTTGTGGGAAAAAGATTTAAAAATATTTCGTTCATGCATGAAAGAGTCTCCCAAACTTTAAGAAGTTTTCTAGGTTTGCTACTGCTCTACGCGTTCCAGACAACATTTTTATTGACATTTGCAAACATTTTAATTAATTAATCTATACTAACATTTTTCGTTAACATCCATCCAAGTTATTCCAAGATTAAAATTATCGTTTAGTGTTTTTGATAGGTTTTCGATGTCCGCACGCTAACCATATATATATATATATATATATATATATATATATATATATATATATATATATATATATATAATCCTCACCTAACACGGAACAACCACACACTATCATGAACCCATCTTTGGTTCCTCATATCTTTTAGCTCTCTTCATCCCGCTCAACATGCCTATTTTATTCTTAAGGCTAGCTATCCCAACGTCCTCCCATCACACAAAGTCTTCAGCAGTCCATCGCCAATCAAAATCCATCACCAATCAAAATGCACCAATCTTCATCAATCTTTCCTAAATTATTTGGATTTATCCCAAAACCCTCTCTTCTTCCCCACAATCCCTAGCAGCTCGTAGTATGCTTTTCTTTTCGTCCATTTTACTTCCCCACACCCACATCCGATAAATTCCAATCCACGCCTATCATCTTCCTTCATGGACCAAGTTTCCGTACCACACGAAACCATACTCCATATAAAATATTCCACAAGTTCATTTCCCTCTAATAGTAACGCTTAATTTGGCCTTCCTATTTCTCTAAATTTCTCTCTCTTACCTTCGTTGGTCCCACTCATTCCCATCCAATATTTATCATACTGATATTCTAATGCTCCTCTAATGGGTTGCACTCTTTTAGCTGGCTAGCTAACTGAAGCTTAATCATCCGCAAATAAAAATGATTTTATGAATTCTCCACCTATTTTCATTCCAGTCCCCAACTCTTCCCAGCACTATTTTTTACCTTTTACCATTTCCGCTGCGTTACTTTGAGATGTAAGATATGCTTTTTATATGATATTACCGCATGTCAGTAACCCGATAAACGTTATCTTCCCACATGTTCTCCTTTCTGCGTGATTTTGGAATAGTCCATCGATGATAGTTCACGTTCAACCCTGTTTCATTAATTTCCAAACCTCTAACTTGGGCATCTCCATTGCAAGCTGCAGCATACACCTGGTTCCTCTGGTGTTCAACAACACCGCCTGCTTTAGTGCAGCATCAAAACGGATGGTTGCGGCGCAATGGTACACGATGGACGTCTCAGATGTCACACGTGATCTGTCTTCCGCGGAAAGTCCCAAATCCTCCGCTTGTACGTCCCCCATCACCGCCTCCACTCGGCGTAGGGCTTCGGGGTGCTCGCTCTTCAAGCGGTCGAACAGCTGGAAGAAATGACGAAACAAACATTTAAGAGGGAAATGAACCGCGGAAGCCGGTTAAGGCTGATAAACCGGTTTGGCCGGCTTAAAATCCATAGGGGCACGCTTCGTGAAAATGCTTGATATTTAAGCCATCCCAGGAAAATGACCTACATTTCAAGTTTATATTATATTTCACTGCCGGAAATGAACCTTCGAAAATTAATGATCAGAAAAAATAAGTGACTTAATTAATTCATGGTTAATATTTTAAGTTGATGAGCTAAATTTTAGAACATATTTATGAATAACCTTTAAAATCATGTCTTCAATCATTTAATCGAATTTTAAACTTCCCTAGGCATGTATTATAAAGCAACATTTGTTGTTATGAATTTTAGTAACAGATAACAGTAATGCTATTTGTCTTGTAATAGTGAGTTGAAATCTTGTAAGGGCTCACTCAATTGATAAATCATAAATGACATCAATGATATCATTTATTCAGAACAAAAGTTATTGAATAATAGTTCTTAGGCAAGTTATTTTGATGATTTTCAACCTCTAACAGAAAATATTTTGTGATTTGCGTACTGTAATTTGCTGCTACAGGGTTAAGTAAATTTCATAATAATACAATCTTTGTTTATGTACATAGATAATTTAAGATATTTTTTATTGTATG
The DNA here is from genome assembly GCF_022747635.1 of Hetaerina americana. Taxonomy (NCBI): domain Eukaryota; kingdom Metazoa; phylum Arthropoda; class Insecta; order Odonata; family Calopterygidae; genus Hetaerina; species Hetaerina americana. Next base: position 63,127,159 of record NW_027286763.1, read on the forward strand.
GAATATCTAATATATAAAACAATTTTCTTTAGTTTTATGAAACACCGTCGAATTTTACTAGGTAAGTTTTTTGTATTTTATTTTTATATATATTTTTATAATAGGAGCGATATTTTCAATAGCATTCTTTTTCTAGCTATTAATGCTACTTGCTTAATTTTAGGAAAATTAAATATGAATTAGTCCAATTGGATATTTGACATAAAGCAATAAATTAAACAAAAATAACTCATATTTATTATTTGGAATGAACAATAAAAGTAATTTTATTCAACTTGCGAACTACAAGACCTTAGAGTACGTACGTAGTTTTCTTACTAGCCTCTGAACTTGAAATTAATTATCATGTGATAATTTGATCCTAGACACATTTCAGTATGAAGTTGTCATTTAAATTTAAAATGCATTAATTGCAATGATTAGGTTTTTATTTATCTACCAGCAATTCAGCTTGAACTTCAACTTCTGTTTTAATGTGAACCTTGCATGGATATTCCATTTCAATATTCTATTTTTCAACCCCTGAATTCGAACAAAGGTAATTTTAGGTCACAATGTTTCTATATTTCATGCATAAAAACTGGAAAATTGGAATCGAATGCATGGAAAATTTCATATTATATGTGTATTTTTCTGCAAGATATATATGTTAAATTTAGATGGATACCAATGATGTTTGAGCATGTACACAGCGTTTTAGTCACCATGTATAATTGAATAATGATAATAATATATTTCTTGAAATCAGATTTTTACGAAACAGCTATGAATATGAATTTCTGAAAGGTCGCCGTTGTGTTGCAAATAAAAAGAAACGGATACAAGGGTCGTTTGCTGTTGAAGAATTTGCATCTAAAATGCAGAGAAAAATAAATTTATTATGCCGCAAGCTATTATTGACATTACTAGAAAAGCTGTGTAATAAAGTAAATCACACAAGTAAATAAATATCTACCCCTCCTACTCTATGAATGTTGAGCGTGTTAATCCCTCTTCGGCAAATCCCTTTCTGTCTCTTTTAGTGAAATAAATTTCAAGTAAAAATTATCCTTAAAATACTATTGGCATTATTTACTATTTCTCTTTGGTTTGAAAATAATACGGAACGATTAACTTGCCGATAAAAGCACAAACCTCGTGAAATGAACCCATGAAAGTTTAGTACTAATTTACGTCCAATAAAAAATATCATTTTTTTCCAAAAAAAAACATAAAATGTTAAATAGCGTGGCCAATTTTTTTGCTGTAATTATTTGAATAAAAAATATATAAGGCTATATTTATATTATATTAAAATATATAAGGCTATATATATTTTTTACATGTGAAGTACCAGAAAGTACCCCCGATTGAACGTGCCCCGTACGCTCGATATGGAGAGAGATGGCACACTAGACTCTTCTTCTCCATTGTTCTCTTATTTATTCCTACAATGGAATATCCACTCTCGAAATTACAAATATTTTGCCCTCGGATCTATCATTGGACGTAGAGACTGTCATCACGCTTGAATATCATTTCTCTTTCATCATTGACACATCGCGCTTTTCCTTTAAAGTGGGTAAGTGTGATATGGTAACAAAAACGCTTTTCCTTCACATATAGATTAGGTAATAGAAAATAATAAGACGAAAAATATCAACTCCATTTAGGTGTTATTGCTGTCGTTAATATATTCATCACAGTAGAGTTCTGCTTTCCATAAAAGCGATAAGAGGCGTTAGAGGTAATGGGTAGAGATTAGCTAAGACAAGAGCATAAATATGAGTGGGTTTCAAGCGTAGATTTTGTAGAGTGGATTGTATATTCCTCGTATAGGCTTTCCTCCAAAAAGTCAAATCTATAAATGAGATTCATAAGGGCAAGATATTTATAACGAATCTTTATTTCTTTTCTTCATTACTTGCCATATTTAATGCTATTTTGTAATGAAGTGATATGGTATATCTGCATCTCACTTAGTGTTATCGATAGGTGAAATATTCTAGTGGTCTGCTTAGTTTAATTTTATAAAAAAATGAGTTCTCAATAGTTTAGTTTATCTGTTTAGAGTATTATCTGATGCGATGCTCGTACAGCTAACTTAGACTGGTTAATCAAGTTGGGTAACATGTATAATATCATAATTCAGTCTTCATGCTAGTAAAAATGATTGGAGAGCGATCGAAAACTGAAGTAATTTTAGTTTTGGTGGATAATTTGGTAGAGGTAGGATTTTCCTGGGAATTTTTTATTTTATTTTTTTCATTTAACGTTTTTACTGGGGCGAGTTTGAGATTTATTAGTCCCTTCTTCCACCTAACACCTCGTATACACCTATTACAAACATCCATGCCCTGGGCGGAGGAAATTTAACCTGGGCGGGCATGGAACCCGTGACCTCTGGGTTGGGAGGTGTGGACGTTACCTCGCCGCAACCGGGGCCGGCAATAAGGGGAAGGGTAGAGATAAACTCGTCGTCAGCATTAGCTTTCCCATAGTGGAATTCGCCAGAGGGTCCAAACACTAACGCCTCACCCGATGTACGGCGTACAACATACAGCGTGCTAAATCCGGGATTCAAACCCTGGCCCTTGGGATGATAAGACAGTAGAATAGTCACCAAATAACATGATCCACTTCTTAATCCATTTTCCGTCTGAAAGGCAATTAAGTGTCCCCTGAGAGGCAATGCTTGCAACTCCGTGATTATGTGAGCCAAATAGTTTTTAGCCACCGTCGAAATTCAGCCTAATCAGCGGGCTTCCCTTGATTATACCTTTCATTCCCTACTTCCGCTATCTGCTATGTCGGGCACGACTCACCGGTGACGCGAATATCTCGCTCATCCTTGTCTGCGGTTGCTTCCCTTTCTTGGGCCTCACGAGGAGCAGTATTCGGTGCACCCCCGGACACATCCGAAGGATCTTCTCCACGAGCACCTTACCCATGAACCCAGTGCCTCCGGTCACAAAAACAGTGCGCCCCACGAACATCTCCTCCACCCGGTTTGTCGTGCCCGTGGCCCTGTCCGCCTTCGGCATCGTCCCCGGCAACTCTCCCACCGGTGGCATTGCGGCGAATCGAACGGGGACGGTTTCCCTGGTTGAGTTACACTACTGAGACTGCTGAATCTTTGTGTAGGGGAGTGGGGACCGCAGGCTAACAGCAACCACCTCCCTGTCTGGTGTACCTGTTGAGGAAAAGAGAGAGACAAGACTTCAGTTACGTTTTGCGGCATCCAGGGTTTGAATTATAAGGCGAGAGGAGTGGACAGAAGATACTCTAGGTAAGGACAATCGAAGAAGAAAAACTGTAGACTTAATTATTGAAGTTCGAATGCAAAATCTTGTTCGATATCATATTCACTACTCCGATTTTTTAATTGGTTCTTTTGAATTGTGGAGCTATTTTACTATAGCAAGTTAACGCCTTAATTTGTTCTTAATTTGCGGACTTAGGGAACTTATTGCTATATGGTTCACGGCATGATAAAAATCAATTAAAATTACTCATGAAAAGGATCTTATTATGTTTATTATCAATTTTTTAAGCTATACTTAAGTGCTGATACTCGATAAGGAAGACAACCTGAATTGAATCCGTTTATTCGTCTTGGACATCTACATACTTTTAAAAAATACTTCATCAGTTAAATCCTTCTTCTGAATAACTGTAAACATATTATTTCACAATAAGCAACTTCCGTATCCCTTTATTCAAACCCTGTGCCCAATGATCTTAGACATAGGCTAATTTTAATTTTATTGCAGGGTATTGAGAGCTTTATTCCTATTCATAATATTATTAAAGTCATTGGCATTGTACCTTTAGCCAGTCGGTATTAACCAAGAGCACATGCTGAAATAGAAGGGCGTTATGACTTGAACTCAAAGGACTCCATATGCTAAAAGGAATGAAACGCAGCTTTTGGCATAGTAAACGTGCAAAGATATCTTACCATGCTACATAATTTATGTCAATAAATTCCTAATTTTGATTATTAATTACGTATCGTATATAATTCATCAAATAAATAATTTGAAGGTATTACATATGATTCTCGTACTCTTGCATACATAATAAAACTGAATTCCTATGAGTCAACGCTTCGAAAATGTCACCCCCTAAATTCTACCTCTCAAAACTTTTACAAATACAGTATCCGATAACTTTGTTCCCGCAACAACACCGATGAATGCCTTGCCCACCGAATTCTCGTGGATTTTCCTCGCCAGCATTCCGTAAGAAGACACTGCGGTCACATGTTCGCGGTTTAGGTTAAAGACATAATGCTGTCCTGCGATATGCTACACGACGCGCGGTAGTTCTATTGACCGCATTCCGATGCCCTCGGAAGTACCGTCTCCTTCTCCAGTCAAGCCCTAGCCTCGCATCTTCCTCCTTATCTGGTATGACAAGCAATCAACAGGCGACCATTATTACGGCGATGAATCGCAACGCGACGTAGAATGAAATGGCCGCGTTTCACTGGTGCATGGAGATGCACTTCGCTTTTGCGAGGACTACGCTAAGCCACTCCACTCAAACCGGTTTCCCCCACAGAGAGCAGGACTTCCTCCTTCCCCACCCTCCCCCGTCGCCTTAGTCCCTCGACGAAGGCAAGAATAGGAGCCGCTAATCGGCAGAAGTATTAGCATCGACTATACGGAAGTCGGTTACAAGGACGTTCGTGATTTTCTAGAGTTTGCATTCCACCGCCGCGGTTGTTACAACCGCCCGTGCCACATTGCTCCAGATGACCGGCTTTCGATGCGTTGTGGGCGGGGAGAAACATGCCAGCGAAAATTCCGAATGTAATATTTGTATAATACCCTATAGGCAGAAATCACGAAGTGCGTCGGAATATCCAGGGTATATATCTTTTTAAGGTTTTTCCTGCAAAATTACTTCTTCTGCTTATTTATTTTATTATATACGATATATACAAACATGACTTTACCATTTTTTTCTTTTTTATATCGATTATTATTTCCTCTTATTATTATTTTTGTTGTAATGTATTTGACGAAGGGTTACATGGAAGAAGGGTCTCAATTTCGTCCCAATAAAGACGTTTATCTATATATAATGTCTTTAAAGTAACAGAAATCACTCTTGTGTTACATACTACTTGGGAAACGTTCGAAATTAGTGGTGTATCTCTATTATCATGATTTCATGAGGGGAGAGTATGAAGTGTTCAAATCGTAATAACCTCAAATTGGGATATCTAAATGCTTTACCTTCCACTGAAAAATTTCGAATCTTTTGTAGCATAGTGCCAGTCAGTTATGAAACAATAAGCTGAAAACAGGTGTTTGCCAATAAGCTCAAAATTTCAAAAATACTTCGTTTCTTTTTAATTTTGCTTGGAAGAAATGTCCTAGAATGATCCTCGATATCAGTGAGGATCCATAATTGAATTAAATTTAAAGCAATTTTTTCATTTTGTTTTTATGTAGGCAGAGTAAAAAATAATGATACAAATTTACGTGTGAAATTAACTTATTTTATGTGCTGTTACATGTGGTGTATTTAATTTTCCAATTCAAATGCGCTGTAATTTAACTTGAAACTATTTTTATTTGATAAACCCTTACGTGTAGTTAGATAATTCTCTATGCAGTTAATAAGGTCAGCCCGCATATGCTTGTGGTATCCGCATTAGGGTAGAGAGTACCGCCGTGGCTGGCTACCCATGGGTAACCACGGCCTTATGACGTGAGTTCTCCTAGCGTGAATGATAGCCTAATTTTAATATGCGAAAGGAACTCTTCTTTAAAGCTAACTGGCATTGGAAATAGTAATTTTAATTTGAAGTGAGCATTCACCTTATAATTCCCAACAAGGTCACTAGCGTTTTATCGTTAGCTGCATTAAGAAACTCGTCGAAGTCTTTTTAGAGCAGTGCCACGACACTTGAAAATGAGTCTTAGATGTATCAAGGCAGTTCAGCGGTTCCAGAAGCAAAATTTTTTAAGGGCTGAATTTAAATTTAATATAATATTCCTCATCTTGTTTTATCATAGTAGAAATCCTTTCGAAATGTTACATTTAAAGAAAAGGCGTTAAAACCAAAACTTGACAGTGTCAAAAATCTTGAAAATATGTAAGAGGAATAATTCTGTATTTTTATTTTTGAATTTATGGTAATTACTACTCAACTATGCATGGAAAATAGGAAAACGTTAGTTGTAAGCGTTGTATACATATTCATCAAAATAAATGCAAAAAACACGAGGTAAAGACAGAAAACACCTAAAACGGACGGGTTCATTGTATACACATACGGATAATTAAATATTCATTTTTAAACGTTGTAATATCTAGTATATAAAACAGTATTAAAGAGTTTCACTAGTACACACACACATATACGAGGGTCATCCGGAAAGTAGTACCCGTTCGTGAAATAAAGACACAAAAGTAAATATTAACAAACATAAAAAATTTTATTTGAAAGAGGATACTTTAAACTACTTCTCAACATAATCTCCAAGCAAATTAAGGCATTTGTCATAACGTGTGACAAGTTTCTGTATTCCTGCTGCATAGTCCTTCGCCGCCAGCTCATTGAGATACGCGAGGGACCCATCTTGCACAAATTTTTGCATAATGCAGATGGTGTTTAACAATTTCATGAACAATTGTTCGAGAAACATTGGGAAAATGCTCACAGATGTCATCAATTGTGACGCGCCGATCGTTCCTCACGAATTCGTCAACTGAGCTCACCAGTTGGTCTGTAATGACAGACGGTCTCCCCGAACGCTCATCGTCGTGTGTGTTCCCCCTCCCCATGTTGAAGTTGCGACACCACCGCCGAACAGACGACTCGTCCATTACATTGTCTCCATACACCTCCTTTAATTGGCGATGAATATCACATGGGCGAACGTTTCTTGCATTGAGGAATTTAATCACTGCCCTCACTTCACAACTGGCGGCGTTCTCAATTTTTTTAAACATTGTAAACAATCACAGAAACAACACAGGCAATGCTAGCGTCACGCAACTTGGCTCAGAGAAGGCAGACAAGCCACTGAAGCTATCTGACCTCGTCCAGCGGCTACTCGCGTCGTCAGCACTTCATGCGGCACGAACGGGTACTACTTTCCGGATGACCCTCGTATGTAGTAGTTAACCTCTTTACTATTTTGTGTTGGATATTACAAGATAACGAAGTTGTTCCTGCCAAAGTTTAAATATTTTATAATTTTTATGTAAATAAACCGATCATAAATTAGTGAGGACGGTTGAATGAACCCTTGGACAAATAAATAAGTACTACTACTATTACTTATCGATTCTTTACATGTATTAGAAAAAAAAATTTGCTTGGTGGGTTAAATACAGACCCAATGTCGTCATCTTTTTGAATTTGTTACATAATTACCGAGAACTATGAATTAGGTCATAAAAGGCACTAGACCATATTCGGTGCACTTTTTTTCTCGTTACTATGACGTGTATACCTTTATGAGACATTGCGCCGGTCAGCTCCACAGGTCAGACCTTTCACTTTTTTTGATTCGTGAAAGTTGAATTTAGTATTCACCTTATATTTCCCCTGTATAAGAGAAAAATGAGAGCACGACGGTCGAAGCAACAAAAAGTGCTAGTATGTAGGTGTGTCTCAAAATTTACTTTCTCCAGCACCCAAATTCTCTTTTTACCAATCGAATTTTCACGGAGCAAACGAGTTTTGAATTTACCCAGAAAATTCGGCAACTCCGCACAGGGCAGTGCACAAAGGTCATTGGAGGTGAAAATGAGTTCAGAGAAACCTGAAATGTTGAAATAAATACATAACCAACTCATAGGTGTTTATTATATGCATGTGTGTTATCATCATAATTATCTTCTATCATTGAAGGAATGCTTCCATAAATAAATGTTTCGTTTATCTTTGGAAAATATTTTATATGCATGGGTATTTCAAATAAATATGACCCACTGGTGATAATGTGCAATCTGGGCCTCTCAGCCTGTTCCGGATTCGACATTTTTGGGACTCCCAACTCTTCCTGGGTCTTCTGAAATTTCTTCTTACTTCTCTTCTCGCCAGTCTTTTTACATTTCTTAATCGAAGGAATTCCCTCGGAAATATTCCTTTTTTACATATCTTTGAAATGGATCTTCCATTAAAACCTATTAGTTGTTACTGTATCGTTAATTTCTTGTCTTAGAGCTCTTCCCGAATCTATATATCTTTTATTCTGTCTTATCTGGTCTATAAATGATCGAAGAAATTGAAATTTTGCTGTTAAAAACCTGCTAGTAGCAGTTTTTTCTGTAATCAGTCTCCATTAGAGTAATTAATTAATCTCAAGAAATAGGATTTCTTAGCTTCGAATCTATTTTTGGGTAAGAGGTATGAATGCAGGATAGTCAAGGAGAAGACTTGAATGTGTCAGTAAGAAAAGTATTTTGGATGATTCGTTAATAATAGATTGTTATCTTCTGTATTATTTGCGAGAGACCGTAACAAAGATTTGTTGGCAGGGTTATGAAATAAAAGTTTCGGATTGGTGAGTGACTTCTCTTTCATAGCGGTTGTCCCTTTCTCTTGTGTTGTGTGCTCTCTTTTTTCAATTGTGTCACAAAAATTTAACAAACAATCGTCATTTTTACTTAGTTCATACCAAAAAATGATAATAGCCTGATCTTGCTGACATTTTATGACTATAATAAACAACGAAATAAGACGTGGATTTTGAATTAGTGGTCGAAAGTTCACCTTGCCAAGTGCGTCGTTTTTTCTTGTTTGAAAAGCTATATTTAAAGCTATATATAACTAATATTTTTACTAATTACCAGCATTCACAATACAAACTAATAAACAATTCTGCTACAGTAAGTCTCACCCGTGACTTAATGGAAGTACCTAGCATACACAATTGCTCTCTCTTTTCCACCAACGGAGTAATGTGGTGTTTTGATGGACAATTAGATTTCTCTTCTCTACCTCTAAGGGCCTATCATGGGATTAATATTTCTTTAAGATATTAAGGGGAAAGAATTAAACTTAATGATTTCATTGAGTAGGCACAGAGTAGCAACAACGGAAGTTAGGCGAGGCAAGGCGGCAAAAGCTAAATGCCTAAAGGAAATGAATATATTATTAACATTTTACAGGAGCTATTTTTTTGAAAGGTAGCTAAATAGTTCAAGTGTTTAAATTGTATTGTATTGCAAATCAGTAGTGCATTTGTAGTCGACACCACCATGGTTTCAACGATTGCTGTTTTTGGATGCATCATCACTTTTATGCACCAAAACAGGTCATCTAATTCTTTCTGTCACCCAATCGATAATTGTGCATAGATCACTTAAAAAAGTTACCTTTTCAGCATTATAAAACATAGATGATTTTTTCACGTGCATTAGGAACCCATTAGATGAGAAAATCAAGTTTGAAAACCTTTTGTGGGTATACTTTCAAATGTTAGGAATATTTTCAAATCATGAATTATTGCTGCATTCCCAACATATGCTATGCAAAAAGAAATTTCATTTAAAAAAATAGGATTATTTAATTCATTCTTTTTGGTCTATAACCTTTCTATTTTAATATGTTATCCTTCATATTTTTTACATTTCAAAAATCTATATCAATTTTGTCCATCGTTCAGATTAAAATAGAAAAAATAAAATGTAATATATCTGTACTAAAATCTTTGTTAAGTTTTCTGAACATGACATAGGAAGTGATTTTTGGTATAACTTCGTGGAACTACTTCCTGATAAAAAAAACTCGAAATAAGTAGTAATTCTACATTAAATACTTTGTTTTGAGGTTTAGTAATTATATAAATAAATGGGAATGGGAAGATAGAAACTTTCCGCCTCACCTTTCCATCTTTTCAAAAATTGAGCATACGAGTAAAACATCACCTAAAGATTAAATAATAATTTAGACTTCAAATTCTGAAATTATTACCAATCAAAATTTAGTTCCTTTCCGCATCTAGGCATAGCTTGATTTCGGAACATGATTTTCGTATTCATGAGAAGTATTCTTGAGACATCACCTGCCATCGTTAATATGCATCATTCTCGAAGCGAGAGTTAAACAGATTCAGTCAATCCGTGACTATTTTTTCATCAGCTAATTGAAAGTTTGACTACTGTTCCTATTCTCTCTGTGCGCTACGCTTTTAAAAGATGCTGTCTGTAAAACGGACAGATGAACTCAAGGAGTCCGATTTTGTATAACAATGCGGGCGCTTAGTGAAGCAATGAATGCCTTCAGACCCAGGGAGGCGATCTTTTATGCGTTGCACCGTATACTCCATCGATGTAATCGTGAGGCTCGTTCCGATTGCGTAAACCATTCATACCAACGGTACCAGTGCTTAACCGAAAGGCGACAGAGAAAGGTCATTCACCTTAACAATCCACTTTTCAACTCAGTGCCTCCTCTATGGCTATGAATATTTATATTTCTTTCATTGACTCAGGGGGCAAAATGACAGGGCGGTGTGCCGAACGTGACAATGGGATTACCTCCCATTGATTTATTTTTTTCCGGGCACTCATTTTTTTGTTTCAGGGCGAGGGGAAGGGGAGCGAGGGCTGAAGGGGAGGCTATGAAGACACGTTTCGTGATGGAGATATGAGAGAAGTGGGAGAGAATGTGGCTTTGGTTTTGGGAAAGCAGAGTAAGGGGAAGTATAAAAAAAGGGGAAGAAACAAAACAAGTTTTCCAATCCCGAGGAGCGGTGGTGATTTCGGGGGCGGGTAAAACCACGGCAGACTCTGTGTTTGGCAGGTATGAAATGCGTCTCTATGCTCAAAAAATCGTCCAACCAGAATCGTGATTTTTTTTATAGGCTACCGATGTGGAAATGAGACATTCTTGAGATGTGAGAGGGGTAGGGAATGAAATCCGCTGACGTCGTTGGGAAATGCCGACATCGTTGCATCTGTCGCAATTGAAGACTGCTCTTAACGATAGAGGAGCGAATCGGCGCTTATGTGCATTGGCTGTGGTGATGAAGATTATCATGCTCATGATTAACTTGAGATGAGGTATACACACGGAGGCTTAGGATTCTTACGTAGCCGGGGGAGAGCCGACTGTCGCTGCGTTTCTGCAAGGGATCACTCTTTAAAGTGCTCTATCATTACTTTCCCCTCGCCGTTGTTCTCTCGGCAAGCCAATTGCAACACCTTCCGTCACTATGAGAATGTTCTTGGAGGGTTTGAATTACTACCAGACTTAGAAGAAGAAACATCGAATTTTCTGTTTTCACAAGTTGAGTGACACCCACTGACTTCCTGATGACTCTGCCCTTAATCGAAAGCCTCCAGATCATATTCTCATAATGGTTTCTCTTTATTTCGGTTTGATTAAGGTGCATAAAAATAAGAGAGTACTAATTGTACAGCCTACAGGAAGTCGTAATCATATTCAGCACGATATTATCAATAGTATTGACAGATATCGAAGAAGTGCTGAATTACTTTCCTATCTAAAGTTTTCGATAATAAATTATTTTATGCAATAAATAGAGTTGACTTTCACAAGAACTTCATATTAACGGAAATTAGGTATCTTATGAAACACAGTAAAATTGTCAATTGTTAATAATTGTAATTTGAGTTAAAAATACAGGGTAGTGATTAAAAAATTTTGTTTAAAAATTGTACAAATGACAGGTTCCTGCAATAATGCTACTTGCTAAGAGAATGATGAGAATATTAAGTATTTAGATTTATCATGTAACAACTACTAAGTAAATAAAGTTCAATATTTAGAATCAGTAGATTTTAAAACATGTACTGGTTAGGAAATATTTTGGTGCTGTTAGAGGTACTGTTTAGTAACAGTGTACTAAACACTGGTACTGTTGGTATAAATGATTGACGCAATGGGAGCGGACCTCACCATTACATAGGATGCTTTTGTATGAAGATATGATTGTGAAATAAATATCTTCCATCGATCTTCACAATACAACAGCTTAGATTCCAAAGAATTAATATCAATGATTGACATATTCACTTCATTATAATTATTACATTTCCAAATGAACTCTGAGGCAACATATTTATGGCACCTATTCAAGCAATACTGATTTTTTCGAGTTGAGCAAGTAATGTTTGAGCAGGTATCAATGTGGCGTTTGAATAATGAAAGCCATTTCCTCTTCAGGTATTATTACCTCGAATAGTTGCGGACCGCGTTCCTTTTATGTTGCCCTAGCACTTATTTTAGTGCCAACAACTTAAATCTTCGTCTTGGTTCAGTTGAGCAACTTTTGAAACAATAAGATTCATTAATAGATTTCAAGAGGTCTTTACGAGAAACTGGGCGAGCATGAATAAGATTAGTTAATTTATTTAATCATCTTTATTTGCATTTTACACCTCAGATAAATGAAGAAAGCCTCATTTGAATCATTTGAGGTTAGGGGTTGCTATGGAAACATAAGGCTTAATCGGTAATTTTGCGTACTCCACTGACGTCGTAAAAACCCCGCAGTACATAACGTAATACCGGCGATTAATAAGGAAATCACTTTCTTTTGACCCAATTCCTTTCGCTGAACTGTTTTTAAAGTAGTGAATGGGTTTGCTAAACATTTCCTCTCTCATTGTCTTTTTGACGAGCCTACTTTCTCTGCCACTAAGGGTGGCCGGTGGGGTGTTAGGAAAACTGCAAGGCCTCGGATGATTGCTAGAGTGCGGTCTATTGCGATTGAGCTGACTTGAAAATTCATGCGTAGCTAAAAGAAAACTTTTGCGATTAAACTGGAAATGAGGAATGATTAAGCGAATATGCCGATGAAGCGAGGAGCTGATGGGAAAGACTAAATGAGTTCTTTCGAAACAAATGCGTAATGATGTTGACGTCAATGACTTGGTGCGACGTCTTTTGTTTATCTCTCTCTCTTGCATAGTACCACCTTGACCCTCCACCTTCTCTTCTCTTTGCGTCGTTTTCCTGCAACCAGGTCCTCTGCCATTCTCTTTGTTGGCTGCTTTTCCATTTCAACGTCATTTTCATTCCATATACTTTTCTCTGGTTTCGCGGCTGGTATACATGGCATACCATCGCACAATATATATACACACACAAAGCATACATATTCTTTAATTTGCTAGGGACAGCCCATATAGTACGTCACATTTGAAGCGGAAGAAATGTGTCAGTTGTAAAGTGGGGAATTGCAAGACATGAGGCGTCAAGCCTCAAGCTGCACGACGAATATCATTAGACCAATGAAATGATCTACTTTTATAATCTAATGCTTGGATAGGGAGAGGGACGATAGCCAATTATAAAATTGAATATACGTCAAATTAAAAGAAAAAATGTAGACAAGATAAATGGTAAGGGGTGACGTAATATTTGTGGAAGGTTGGAAACTTGCAATAAAAATTACGTGGTGGCAGAGGTCGTTTGGAAAGGCATAGGTCAAATAGCATGCTACTTGGATGAAAGATAATTTTTTACGACCGTCATTATAAAACTCCATCTGCCCTTGGTCTGCTGATAAAGTCATTCACATATATTTCCTCCATTCATGCCTGAGTCTGTATTCATTTTAAGAGGAATGTGATGACTCAAACAGAAGTATCTTGAAGATATTATAAAATTAGCTGTGGGAATGCTTCAGATAGGTAGAATGAACAATACTCTTTTTGCATGTCTACTTTACCCTACGGCGTCTTAGTGCACTTATATGGCCTTCATTTTGGGAGTTGATCCATTCTTGCCCGTAATCACCAAACCTTTTAATTTCAGAAAACGTTAAAAAATAAACTAAATGCAGAATATGTTTACACGTGTTTAACACGCAGTTTTCAAGACATCCCAAAGGACTTTATATTTATGTGATATTAATAGTTTACACGAAACAGCTTTTGATAATTGCAAGTTTTGCACAACGCTACTGTATTTTTTCCATCAATGTGACATCATAAAATATTTTTACTTTTACCCTTTAATTTACCCATTAATTGTTGATATGTAAATTTGAAGAGGCACTGAGAAAATGCGATGGATAGAGAGGATCACAGGGGAAGGAATTTTAGGTATAGACGGGAAAAGAGAGGAAGTAAGTGAGGTAAAACTCAATCATAATGGAAAAGTTGCGTGGCAAACCTTTTGAATGTGATTGCTATTGTGACGGCTACAACACAGGGGAGAATGTTATGTGAGCGGGGTAAAAGGAGAAAAAGAATGTGCATCCTGGACGGAAGAGGGGGAACAAATTTTTGGACAAGCTGGTTCGGAGGATATGATATTTGTTGCGCAAAAAATCGAGGTACACACCTACCCGAGGCAGCGGTATGGATAGGAGGTGATTTTGAAAATTAGTCCTACAACGAGGAAACGACTCTTGGTCGATTGCTCACTCTCGCACAGACTAGCGCACGGAATTAGGCAACCTGGTGATCGAGATTTTGTGTTTTTAAAGCCAGCAATATTAGAGTGTGGTAAACGGAGCATGACCTCTAAATTACTATAACATTGTTTGCTGACTCATGCATCTATGTATGACTTATGACGTATATTTTGTCAACGCATTAATTATACAAAATTCATATTCCTTCAAAATATTGCTCAAATTTTAATATTTCACCTGCTGAAGTTTAGATGGAGATCTCATTAAGTCTCATACTTTTGTGATTTACTTGGCCATCCTTTTTCTTGAGAATTTGATCTCTCATTCGGCCTATAAACCACTCAAAAATAATTGAAATCCATTTTTTGCCTCACTAATTTTTACTTTACAATCTGGAATGACTAATAAACTAACCGCTCAGGTTTTTACTACGGCAAGCCCTCCTCTTCGTGTTTTCACGTTTCCTCAGTATTTGGGAAATTGGGAAGCACTGGTATCAATGGTCAACTCTGTCTCCCCCTTCCCCACTGTTCTTCACGATTATTTCTCTCATTCCCTAAATAAACATGATCATGAATAGTTAACCGAAATTTAATTCTTGAATGTTTATAGCGGAAAAGTTTTAAATGGGGATTAGGATGTTGCGGTGGCCAATTTACTGGTTTTCAACCGAGAGGGCCTGAGTTTGGACCCTGAATATAGCAGAGATTTTTCAGTGGTATCCCGATCCCTACTTGAGATTTGTGAAGGGAACTTTGAGTGAGTACTCCGTCCGTCAGATGGGACTTAAACTGCGGACCCCTTGGTGTCTTTCGTTAAGAGTAGGCCAATGCCAGCGCCAGGTTTCTCTTCACCCTCTCTCCTTTCCCATCCATCCCTAATGGCGCATATGACCTCAGCTGCCGGTCGACTACCCTAAAACTACTGCTAAATTTTTAATTTAACATTTAAATGTTTTAAGCGGCTGTAAGTGTAAATTTTTCCATCTAACGCCTTTCTTTATACTAAGGTAGGCTTGGCGAGTTCATACGTACTTTTATTTTGAACGGAAACTGTGCACCTAAGGTAGAGTATCGAGAGAAATCAACGTTTTAGCTGGACAAGAGATTAGAGTAAGACCTGGTTATATCTTAATGGTTTATGGAATTGTAATAGTAGAAAAAAGAAATAGCTCTCTGTATTTGTGGATTTGAACTCGATTCATCAAACTATATTACTTGGCAATGGGTGAGACGTGGCTCAATATAAAACCAAAGGAGAAAACCTTCAGATTCCCATTCCAGGTCACTCTTCAGGCACATGGTACCCCACAATTCTTATTGAACGGATGTATAATCCGGTTATACGAAGGCTGCAAACGAAGAGATTACAATATCTATGAATATATAATATAATTCATTCATAACCTGTTCGAAGTTCCACATTTAATATCTGAATGCGAGATATGTTACTTCCCTGATGGTTATATTAGGCAAGTAATGGACATAATCAAAAAGTATACGTTTAATATGTTACTTGCATATAGAATTTTTAAAGCGATAGTAAGAAATAATTAAAGTATTGATGATAAAGAAATATTCTGGGAGAAAATATTTTGAAAGAAAGTTGTCACGGTGTGGTGAAAATTTCGTCTCGTGCTGTCCTTTCGCATGCCCTAATTTACACAATTTTACTCCTTACTGATCAACGTTTCCTAGTTACTGGAGTGAAAAAAAAATAATTAATTACAAGTGCTAGTTAAAAAAAAATGAAGGAAATTATTTTAAAAACGCCAAAATCTCGCATTGTTCATATCTCCAAATTATCGACTTAATGGGGGTTGAAGGTGACACTTTTGAGATCAAATGATTAGCATTTACTCTCTTGCATTGACCATTTAAAATAATTAAGCATTAGCGTAAAGTTTCATAGAAAATTTCTCTCCTCATATTTCCATTTGGCAAACCACAAATATGAGGAAATTAGCACTTACAATATTATTACTAAGCAAAAGTACAGAATTCACAACAAGTTTCAAATAATTTTGATTACTAAAGCCGTTCGATGTAATACTGTAATCTGTGGAAAATGAAAAATAGTGTGGCTATTACAACTCGTAATGGGACCAGAGTCGAAATAATTGCTACGATTGAGGTTTGAAAGATTTAGCATCCATGCTCAATTCTGCGTCAAAAAATTGTCGACAAAATCGAGCATGAAACCACAGGTATTCCTTCTTCATTTACGCGGTAATCCCAATCATCCCTCCGCGACAGTATCGACTCCGTCTGGACGCATCCACTAAAAACCAATGGTTCCTCCTCCTGCGCACCATAATAGGAAAATCCCGTTATCCTGTCACTATCGCTGCGTCGCGATGGTGCGAATCCAGCTAAATGCTTGAGAGGTCCCCACTGGTTTGTGAAAATATTTAGGAAGCGTCCGAAACCTTCCTCTTTACCTTAGGCTGCATAAAAAAATGTAACACGTACATGATTGACAGAGACCCTATAGCTACAAATAGGATGCCATTAGGTATTGATTTTTCGTTCTTATTTAATCTAAACTGTTCCCTTGTACTTTATTGCGTACTCTGTGATCTCAATTTTAGAAAAATACCGCCCCCTTTTTATTGTAAAGTGATTTTTTCGTGGCGTCATTTTAGTTAATTGCCCATACTTTGTAGAGGAATCATGAAATAAGGGCGATTTGATTGAATAAAATCCACTTATATGGAAAATTTAACATAAAATATGGCAAAATTATTTTCATTTTATAAAAGATAAACAGGACGTTTTATAATTGTTGCACAAAAAACCGGAGCAGGATACATTTAGTAATGCATTTTTCCCAAATTTTCAGTTATTTAGGTTATAAGAGTTTTTAAGCATCGTTTTAAGCCCTTTCAGTAAATACAAGTATAACTGGGTTTCTTACTTCTTTGTATTTTCAACATTGGACTGCTCTTCCATAGTCTGTGTTTAATTTTTTTCTCTGTAACAAGATTGAATTACTATTAGTAATATTATACCGAATTTAAATAACTGAACTACCATAAAATTGAATTTAAGTATCAATTTTCAAGTCAATCCTCATAGTTTTTTAATCGTAGGCCACCTTGAAGCACTAACATTTTTATAACGTTGTGCATCGTTTTTTGGGCCTCCTTGAGGCTTCTTATAGTTCCCTCATTTTTCGTTGCCTACAAAAACGGAACGTAAAATTTAAAAGATATGAAATTAACTAATATTATTTATACTTTCTTCATATGCTAAAAATATAATCGATAGTTGAGCAGGGCTACATTTTTTTACTGAAGAGTGTATGTAGTCTGCAAATTTCTCGATGGCATCACATTTCTTTTGGAAAATGAAATGTATACATCAATCATGATTTTTAACATATGACATACCATTTGACTGTACATCTGTAAGTATAGGACAATTTAGACACTTTTTGGGTTATACATTACTCTCCTTATTAATTACGTATCTGCATCACAAATATTACTTAAAATAATTTTTCTTAATGATTTATTGGGAAAAATTATGTGACCTCTAATATTCGATCATTCGATCTAAAATATTTTTACAAAGACAATATATGAATCAAAATTTCTTAGGTATATTTTCTTTAATAGTATATAAATATCGAAATGTATGAATTTTCAAGAACAGGTGGTAGAATAAATAATGTAGGTTTTATAATATGAAACTTATTCCATGACTAGCACAGAGGTTATAACTGTTTAAAAAACATTAGAATTCTACTAATCATAGAGACTACTACTATTAAATGCTTTGCTTTTCTAAGTAATTTAAACCTAGGTAGTTTTTTCTTAGCAATTAAAATCTTGGTAGAAAAGATTGAAAACATATTTCCAAATATCGCGGACTAGTGCACCTTGTCCCTATTTATTAACCCAGCACGGTAATCAACCCAAAGAATGGATTCGATAGTTGAGAGCAGAATTCACCCAGTACTTAGTTCAACGGTATGCGAAGTACACATGCTAGAGGTAGGAGGGCTATTTCTTTTTTCTGTGCCGTCTGTGGTTGCCCGGGAAGATCTCGTACTCGAAAAATTACACGCTGTGATTGAAGCTGCGTTTACCCAAAGACGTCACCTTGAATCGAACGCGAGCCATTCCCAGTGGCCTGGAACTCTATCCATTGGAATATAATACTCCCAATTAATTATCATAATACATTAATAACAATATTTTACGAATAATATTGCTTCACAAGACATTTTTGAAAAATGTTACTGTCAGTTGATGGATACTATCCTTTGCGGAATGAAATCCTGTAAAATCTCTCCCGCGTCAGTTAAGTCGCAACAAAACAGTTTAAAAGTTCAGGCTTCTTCAGGTGAAATCATCAACAGTAATTTTCATCTCAATACTTCAGCTGGATTCGCGGGAAAACGTCACCTGACAATACGGAAGAGGCTCCACATTACAGAATTCATAATGGCTTTGTGATAACCTTCCCTCCTGTACACTTAAAATTTAATTTTGATGTCACTCACCACACCCTCAGAAAGGGTGATGATTTAAGTAATGAAAATTACGTTATTAGATTCTATTAATAATATTTCATAGTTCATGACCACCTACTACAACCGTGGCCTTTGCGAATCGGAAACAAATCACCCACGTAACATTCCTTTTGTAAAGGGATAAAAAACATGTAATTTTGCACAGAGATAGTTTTTCAATGCGCGGGAGACTCTGTCCAGCTTAAAACCTTAATTTCCGCGCGATAAACAGGTAGTATGAGTCGCGCGTTGGAATCTTTGCACTCGTCATTACGTGAAACTCGAGCGTTGAAGTCACCGGCTGAGAGAAACTGGAAATATTTGAAGAGAGTAAGAAACGGAGAAAAGCATTCCCACTCACCCCTTTGAAAACTGCCGAGTCAACTCCAAAGTCAAATAGAAGTTGAAAAGGTGGAATCCGAGGGCACTGAGGCGTTGGGCGTGGAAGACACGACGGGTGCACTAAGAATGAGTGTACCAGGACGGCCGAGGCGAGGTGAATTCCTTGAGGAGTGGAACAAGAGGGAAAGTTAAGGGGATCCAGGGAAGGAGTGTGAACTGGAGGAGGATATGGCGAAAGATATAATGGTCATGGAGGGGTCTCTCCCCTCGCGCGCCTAAGTAGGAAGCTGTATAGGGACTGAATTCTTTTAGATGGAGTGAAAAAAAGGAAAATTTTTGGGTGAAACTATTTGATTAGGTGTTATTCTTAACTTAACTAAAAGATGAAGAGTTTTAAATATAGTTTTGACTCTTTTGCTATTAAATTCTATGAATACCCGCTATTAATCTTTGTAAACTCCCACCTTGTGTTCATTGAATACGTATTTGGACCGGAGTTTTGGTATAATAGCAACTTCTGTTTTTACTGAGAAGGAAAAGGAGATTCGAGATATATATTGATTTAAAATCTAAAGGAGAATGAATTTAATCATGGATCATATTAATACATCCAATGCATCAAATAATGAATATCATGAGGAATATAATTTAAACGGCGTTTTCTTCTAAGCAGAGGTATACTATTAAAGGCGTGATTACTTTATACTGCTTATGGATATCGTGAACGAAAAAAGGTTACTGATAGAGCATTAGTTGATGCAATAACAAAGAAGGTTTTCGTTGTTGAACTTACATTTTCAACTAAAGCATGGAAAATTGTACACCGATCGGAATGCGAAAATAATCATTGATATCCTGAATGAAAGACGAAGTTCGGTGTTGCTGACAAAATGAAGGCAATGAACGAGAGAAAGCAATAAGAATTAAGAAAGAAGGCCATTTTAAGGGCAGGGAGGAGAATGGCTGGAAGGAGAGGGATACACACGACTGCCTCCTGCTTGAGTGAACAGACGCGTGAAGAGCGTGCGGAAGGTATGACGCATATATCCAGCATACGGCCATGGGTGGTTACTAAAGGATCGTGCTTTTCTTGTGTTTACCCAACCTTGGAGAAATTTGGTCTAGAGATCTCTTGAAATTGTGCAATGCCATTTAAACTTCCAGAATCTCATACATGTCCACGGATTTTCATAACTTTCCTACGATCTAACGTTCTTTTCACCTCATAAGTCAATTGAAATAAAAATCGTAATGAGTCGTTTTTATAAAGATGCATAATGCCAATCAACTCTATTATAACTCAGTCAACTATCGAGAGCTGTACATATCATGGCTACCAGTACATATCTTTTCAAAAATGGAAAAACATTTTTCTTTTCCATAGTGTGGGTCCTCCAGAGTCACTTGGCTTAGTTTCAAAGTGTACTCTGATGACGTGTCTTATAAGAAGTACTCTCATTGAAGCATGCGGATATAGAATATGGCCAAATAATTGTGGGTAATTAGCTAGAAATCTTTAAAAAATAATATAACTTTGTAAAATCCCCAACTTACTAAATTAGTTTAACAAACTAATTCTAATTGAATTCTCTCCGAAAGCCTGTTTTAAATGCAGCTTGTGAAGTATGCTCTACTGAATAGTTAAATGACGGTCCATGATGTAGTTAACATGACTTTATATACCCAAAGAACTTATGTTTAACTAACCGGACTAATGATAATTTAATTAGGGAACAAGTAGAGTTTGCCAAACTCTAAAAGTTCAATTTAACTCAAGGGCAATAACATACCTCTAATTCGGTATCAAAGGAAATTAACTGTGATAGTGCTTTTTAATCAGCTACAAATTGGAAGAGAAAAAAATCTTAGGTGAGCACGAAACTATGATACTAAGAAATTCACGAATTCGGAATTTGGGAAATTACATAAGTATTTCATTTATAAAAGTACTATATTATTGAAAACACTTTGGTAAAATTTCTAGGTTAATGGTTATAAGGTGTTTGACAGCACTCAAAACCACAGCGTAACTCCTCCGCAAATGAAATTCCTCGGTCTTTTTGAGTGCTTGGCCTTGTCTTTCCTTTCTTTGTGAAGTCTTCCGCAATGATAGAGTGAGAAGTTTTAAGCACTACCCAGGGCTAAAGTGGAAACCTTCCGGTAAAAGTCTTTACTCAGAGACACCTTGGGCTAGTTTTTCACCGTTTACAACAGGTTAAATACACGTTTTTCTACACTCTTCAGGCATACTCAACGTATGACCTAATATTGTCTTAAGCAAGAAAATGTTTTTTTGAGAAAATGAGTAGAAATAATACTATATTTACCATCAAAATTCATTTTTGTGGGATCTATGCGCTTATATTATCCAGATTAAAGAATATGAAAATATAGGTTTGATTAATTATTCATATTATAACACTATCGAGGCTTGGTTTATCACTCATACTAATTATACTTGCTTTTTCCAAGGAGACGGCAGAATCAAAGTCCTTGATAAGGGGCGTATGATTTTGATGGAGAAAATGTCTTGAATTTGGTCACAATTATTACCTATAAGTAGAGTAGTATATATATTACAGGCAAGGTTGTGGTTCTTATATATATATATATATATATATATATATATATATATATATATATATATATATACTCTAAATTAGTCAGTTCGTCGGAAAAAAATTAATAAATAGTTTTCTCAGATGAAATAATTTATACTTATCGTGATTATCGAAGGCTGTTCAAAATATAACTGATCCAAAAAACTTTGCGTAAACATATTTTTAAACATTAAAACTTTCGCAGAGCAGTAAGCCAATAAAATAAACACTAATTCTTGCGGAATAAAGATAGAAGTTAGTCCAATCTTTTGTGAATTTAATATCTCTGAGCCTGTTTTTCTTTATAGGATTTGACTATAAGAGGACAAAAAAAATATTTTTAGTCAGGTTAAAAGATCTTAAAATTCAATATTAGGTCGAAACTTTAAAGCTTGCACAGCAGTATTCTTTCATCGCTCACACCCGGCTACTTAATTTTAACTTTCTGTGTGGAGAAATTCCGTTTCCAAATTATAAATAAAATGGTAACGAAACCCTTGCAGTTTGAAATTTTCTATACATTTATTGTTTTCTAATTTGCATATCCTCCAAAGACATAAACAATTAGTGACAGAAATGGTCCCTTACGAGATGAAGAAATCTCTTTTGGGATATAATCAAACATGTACTTAAGAGTTCATTAAATGAGTTTTAGTCGTGGAGAAAGCCAGAGCTAATTGGCAGTGAGTTATATTATCACCACTTTAAACTTACTTATAAAAAATTTTACTGGTTATATTATTGAATAAATTGTTTTTACAATCATTAAAACTATCACAGGCAATGAAAGAATATAACAATGCTTAACATGAATTGAAATCTGATTATTTCCAGCAAGGTCAAATTTTGAATATTCTATGGAATAATAAAATTGAAGGATCAGTTCACTTCTACTTCTGTTACTCATTCTTTCAGTAAGTGTTTCTAATTTTAAATCATATTTACAATAACGTGTGACTCTATGCGTGTATACTATATAATAGGGAATCATTGACTTTATTTTTTTTTTCAAATGATTAATACAAGAATACCCTCCCTTAGGCAATCTTAGTCAAGTGGGCTACGTACACACCTGCAAAACTCAAGTTATTTAAGCAAAGTGTTTAGCCTTCATTTATATTCCATCTATGAAATATTTGAAAGTTAAACCTATTGGTTCCATCCTAGGAAATCCTTATAACGAGTGAAAAGAACCTAATGACGACCATAATAGGAAACTAAAATCACCCATAACGACTGGCAACTGGGTGAATAAAAGAGAAAGAGAACCGTTTTTTCCTGTTTTGTATCTTAAGGTATTTATGGAGGAAATTTTATTCCAGTTTTTGATTGAGTTCCAAAAAATCGCTAGTATGAAAATCAGCCTGTTTCCTATTTCATTTTATTCTAATGAAACTGAATGTTTTATAGTTACCAAGAGCCATGCTAAATAGCAAGCAATGCTGCGTAAATTAACGGAATTCCTAACCCGATTTCGAAAACGCCAAACTCGCTCCAAATTTACCTTCCGCATTTCACACACTCAAAATTTTGTTTGGTCCGGGTCGATGAAAATTTGGCTCTAAAACAAGATAATGTGGGAAATGTCAAACAACAGAATCTGAATTTTGGATGGGATTGCTTTTCGTAGCTTGCTGGAAGAAAAGGGCATTTTTTTCTCGAGAAAAATATGCCCTTTTCCTCCGACTTTTTTTACTCACTTTTTTATCATCGGCTATGGTAAACACCGTTTCCCTGGTCTATCCAATATTAGTAATATCCCTTAAAATCCTAGTAATCAAAGTTCAGTATTATGGTTCATCGTTTGGTCAAATGTTTTGCAAAGCAATCATCAAAAATCATCCAGATCATGTGTTTATTATAATGGTTTATTTTTATGATAATAGGTCAAAATCATGATAGCTAGCAAAATAAAGGATATTTCTGCGTTCTTTATGACTTAAGATCAATAGAATGGGCCACTATTCAAAATTGCATGAGTGCCTAAGAATGAATATCTAAAACTACTTTATAGAGTTAACTTCAACCGCAATCTACATGACATGATAACCGGTCACACTCCCTGGGGAAATTTAATTACTACATCGACATTAAATTCTTGACGGCAGTAATTCGTTTTTCTTTTTATTTTTAAAATACTTAGATTTCTACATTATGGTTACTAATATTTTGACTGAGAATATTGATATTTGATAAACTAATAATTTAACATGCCCTTGTTATAATAGAGGCTATTGTATATGGTCGAGGGATATTTTTGAAAATAGTATATTTAACACAAATATGATACCGCACCCCTTGATTTATTTTGCATTTTAAACAAGGCAGACAAAGTTCATTAATTTAATAACGGAAATTTTTTATAAAATATTTTTGCTTAATAGACGTCAAAATAAACGTTCCCAGCGGCCGTTGCCAAACTGGATGTAATTCATACTCAATAGAGCTTTCATCCATTAGCTCAGTTTGCATACCACTTTAAAAGACGACAGCGCTAAGGTTTTTCAGCGGAATTGAGGGAGATCTACTGGTTGGCCACGGGGAATACCATCATGATGCAATCATTTTTAGTCCTAACAATCATCGTGTTCAAAGAAAATATACATGTATTTTCTGGAATTATAATGGTTTCGTAATATATGCAGTAGGTACTCAGATTTCATCAAAAGTTGCAATGAATGGTTTTTAATAGATTGATTGGTGGAATGCTATAAAACTGCTTTTTTTGGGTTCTTACTAAATGCGCCCAGGAGAAAAAATACTGTCTTTATTCAAAATTAATTGTTTACCATGACTTACAAATTTCATATATCAGGTTTAGGTTTTGGAGGAAGGTTTTTGCTGAGTTTAATCATGTATCTTTCCATTACATGCTTTTAATTTACGTATACCGCTTTATTAAGTAATCTTCGCCCGAAAATAAAATAGAGTCCCCAGTGATAAGCTTAAAGTCATACAATACCCTCGGGATATAAGATACAACCATGAACTTATTTACTCACTTTAAAGGTGAAATCATTTTCAAGGAGCAATATGTATTGTAAAAATAGATATTTAGAAATTTTTACTCTGTAAAACCTAAATTTCTTTTAAAATTTTTAATTGCAGACAACATTTTTTTATTTGACTTAGACATCATGCGTCAGACCGAGAAATTTACTCTCTATGACTGTATGTAGGGAAGTCAGCCAGCAGCTTTCTCTAAAGTTATGAAATAATTCATCAATAGCACACTCACTTAACTGTATTTGAATTTATACTGTACGTACATTTCCGCTAGTTACATTCTTTTGAAACAAATGCAGGTTTTTGGAGTTAAAATATTGCCAAAAAGACATCAACGGTAACCGCTATTAAATATTACAACTTAAAAAAATAATTTTTCACTAAAGCTCAAGATTCGTAAAATATTTACTACTATCTAATGCTAACAGCTACTCACCACCTTTACTCTGCAGATTGTGTTTTCTGTGAGATGAAATTATCCATGCTTACTCCGCAAATATCTTCAATTATGTGTACAATGTTGGGCAGGTCCCTAACTAACTAGCAGAAGTACAACTTTTGAAACGCATTCACTTTCAGCCAAGGAATTTTACCATCAGCCTAAAACTTGATATTCCTGTTACACAGTGCTTTGAAAAACACGTATTTCATGCGGTAGTAACTCTTTAATGTCCAGGCGAACGAACTCTCTCCGGTTGGAAATAGCCGTTTCCCGGCGGTAAACAGACGGCAAAATCGGGCGTTGAAACCACTGAACTCCGTAATATTCGTAAGTCGGCCGTTGAAGTCACCAACGGAAAAAATCCTCACGAATAGAAAGATGTAATCAAGGATTTTGGACTCACCCCTTTGAAAACTGCCGATACAATCCCAGAGCCAACTGGAAGGTGAATAGGTGGAATCGGAGGGTTCAGGGATGTAGGGCGTGGAAGGAACGGCGGATGCAGTGCGAATGAGTGTGCCAGGACGTTCGAGGCGAAGTGGATACCTTGAGAAGGAGCGGAACGAAGAGGGAAAGTTAAGGGAGTTAAAGGGAGGGAGGGGACTGGAGGAGAGGATGGTGTGAAAGGTAAAAAGGACGGGGGAGCCCCATTGCAAACCAAGCCGAGGAGGGGAGGGGGAAGGTTATCTTTGGAGAGTAAAAGGGGCCAGAGAAGGGAATGTTATGTGTCATGTGCAGACAAGTGTTTAGAGAAATGGTGATTGTAATCCACCAAAAATTTAATTGGTTCATGCTTTAATTTTTAAGTGTAACGGCCGAATTTCCTGTAGTAATTCCGTTGTCAAAAACGCTTCCATTAATATTTATTCTTTAATCTAAATATTTTTGATAATTTGATATTACAAGCATACGTAGATGATAGTAAATGGTAAAATCACAGTGGAGCTGACAAACGTTTCAATAGAAACTTATTTTTGAATAATTATAATCACAAAATAGTAATATAATTTGAAAGTCAGAGCATACACTAAATGAACAAATCATAATATGAATTAAATAACTCGTCTCTTTGCTAATTCATCTTACTCTGCGAGTGAAAAGAGAGTGCCGAATAATAGAATACTCATTGAGTACATGTTTAACAAAAAGGAATGATAACTAGAGATACAGAAATAGTTGTAAAATTTACATGGTCGGATATTTAGTTATTCATCTCAATATAATAATTAGGCGTTGATTAATTGAGTTTTATTAATGTAAAAATAGCTTGAAACAAAAACATACTAATCATAGAATATATATGTGAGAGGTATACAACAGTATTCAATCTTACAGAACGGCGAAACGGACACTAGGGAAATACTATACTGCTAAATATTTTGAGGAAAACATTTTTCAAAAGTTCATTTTCAGTTTTAATTCATCATCCTGTTATTATTTCAACCTGTTTAATGACTCAATAACCTATCTCATTATATATCCTGTTCTCAGAACTGGGCTGAAATGTATTTGCTTCATTAAAGCTCAATTATGTTTCCTGAACATATCCGAGTGTGAATAATCAAATTAATGTGGACTACATTCCAATTAATGTTTTTGATATCTCTGGAACTTCATTAAAAATTATAAAATGTAATATTCTAGTACTAAGACGGAAATAGATCAAGTTTTTTTATAACATATCTAACTTCTACCTAATCTTCTTTGTGAAATGTATTTTTTGCAGAATAGTAATTTCCATGCCATTATATCCTCAGTAATAACTTATTAACAAGTGCTTACGCCACGCTTTTGGCTGATGAAAATAGAATTTTCCATCAACTGGCCTTAAATAAAGATATAAATTTCTTGAGTTGAGTATGGGGGTCATTTATAACTACCATTGTAGGAGTTTGCGAAATTATCATACTTGTGGGAGTCACGTTAGTGATAGTACGAGTAGATAAGTAGTAGTAGATAAAAACCCATGGTCATTTTCTCTTTTTCTTTATAGGCATAATTCTCAACAAAGCTAATGATTCCGTCCTATTATATATTCTAAAACTCCTATTCTCATAAATTTTGTGCAGAGCTTATGGCACGCTTATCAGAGATAATTGAATAGAGTCTATAAATAAGGCAAGTTGTTTAGCACGAAACATGCAAACCTGTATTCCTTTCAAAATGTATTGTCTGCTGTTGTTGTTAACTCATTATCTATAAAATATTCCGCAATTTTATTTATGTTTCATTAATCTAAGATGAAAATGGAAGAAGAACATGGTTTTAAATTTTAAATTCAGATTAATTTGGAATCGCGGAAAACAGCCAGACTTGTGACAGCCTGACTGCAACCACCTCATTTTCAGCTGTAGGTGTCTTACTCGGGTCGGGGAAAACAAGCACCTTTCCAGCAAGGGGGCTATGAGGCAAGATGAAATGAACCGATGAGGAAGAGAGAGGAAATTATCGTCCATTACTCACGCCATTGGCAGTGCGCAATGATGAGTCGGGAGTGAAATGTACGTATTTTTTATGCCCCAAGAGAAACTTGTTTGCCAATACACTGCTCATACCATGGATCATAAACCGCCATTTTAGTTTGCTCCCACATTTAGGATGCTCATATCTCCTTCCGGCTAAATTTCTTACGCATACTTAGTTGCTTTTATTTTGCGCACCGCTGATTTCTTAGTGTGTTCCTTGCTGGTGAAATGCGACCTCAGAGGCGCAATATATCCAAAGAAAATTCTTACAAATGAGAGCTGAAAACCTTGCTATCATGTAACTCAATCTATAAAAATGAAAGTTAAAGAAAATGGTAAAAATACATAAGCTGTGAATAATTCATTATAAAATATTCTATTTTCTCCATTTCGAGAAACTCTCCACAATCAGGCTTTATGATGAATTTGATGAAATAATTTGTATTTCGGATCTCATTTAAGGTTTCCAGCAAAAATACTTTTTAAAGTTACCACTGATAACTGAATCAACCTGAAATAAATTTGAACAATTGAATCCCTGTCTTCTTCTTATGACCGTATACTATGGAAAAAGGAAAATTAATCTACTAGTGGCACTGGAAACCTTTACAACTCGTTTCGTGGTAAGAAATCGTTAAATTGCCCTGGTAATATTAATAATTCACAGATATATGTATATATAGACAGACATGCATTCCCAGATGAATACAAAGTGTACTCCTGGTAGGGTCACCCATGCCAGATAGGTCGAAGGTTAGGAGCCAGACGAAAGGTCCACGCAGCGTCTGTTCCTCAGTGAGGTGGCTGCAAAGGCATCTGACCCCAGTGGGGCGGCCAGTAAGTGATGGTGTCACGTTAAAAACACTATTGAGGAAGGCAACGGGAAACCACCTCAATTACTATTTCCGAGACTTAATGATGGACACTACAGAGAATGTGAGTTCTGGCAACTACGGGGCTCGGCCCAATCGACCGTGTATCGTGCCCGGAAGCGGAGGAGGCAAGGCTTCCGAGGTCGTCATCCCACGAAACCCTTGCACGGGAAAACCGAGCGCAGCAGGATACAACACGCAGGAGAAGAAGACCAAAGTGGTTAGAATAGGAAATTCAATTGGAATTGAAATTGGAATGCGAAGATATATATATATATATATATATATATATATATATATATCCTCCTGCTTCAATGACCACGTTTCCGCACCGTACATAGCTACGCTCCATATCAAAGTTTTTACGAGTCTTTTCTTAACATCCTTACTCAAAGTCCCCGTCATCAACTCCCTCCTCCTTGTGAAAGCCTCTTTTCCTAGCGCAATTCTTCTCCTTACGTCCCTACTACTTTGACCGTGTTGGTCCAAAACACTACCGAGATACGTAAACTGCTCTACCTGCTCTAGTTTTTGCCCTCCTATTTTAATGTTAAGCTTGGACTTTTTCTTTCTAGAAAATCGCATAACCTTTGTTTTCTTAATATTGATTCTCATCCCATACCTGTCGCACTGAATTTCCAATTCACTCAGCAATGCTTGCAGCCCCTTGGCTGACTGACATACTAAAGCTTGGTCATCAGCAAACCTAACTGATTTTACGAATTCCCCACCCACTTTCATTCCTACCTCGAGTTCTTCCCATGCCTCTTTAATCATTTCCTCTGCATACAGGTTGAACAGCAATATATATATATATATATATATATATATATATATATATATATATATATATATATATGTATATATCTTCGCATTCCAATTTCAATTCCAATTATATATATATATATATATATATATATATATATATATATATATATATATATATATATAATGTATAACACTTAGCACTAGTGGACACAGAAACACACAAAAAAGAGACTCAGTATTTTTCGAATTTTCGGTGGCCGTTACCACCTTTATCAAGGAAGAGAGGGACAGAACTCTCTGTCTCTGTGTTCTGTCCCTCTATTCCTTGATAAAGGTGGTAACGACCACCGAAAATTCGAAAAATAGTGAGTCTCTTTTTTGTGTTTCTGTGTTTTTGTCTGTGTCCACTCTACATCACCTCTAAACATCTAATCCGTGACCTCTTCCCAATTATCAATAACAATCAGTCCACATCACTTTTATTCCCACAATGTCCCTCTGTTTCGTTTAAACGCCCGTCGAACCTGCGAGACATCTTTAAGTCCACAAATCCAACTTCAAGCACCCCCGTCACCTCCCCGCCCCTATCCGCACCATGCAACCGCCCACGCTGCAAATGCTGTCATCTTTTAAGACCCTCCCCCTCACTCAGTACCAACTCCCAACCACTCGCCACCTGTACCTCAAAAAATATTATATATCGCCTCTCCTGTAACTTCTGCCCTGCCTTCTACGTGGGCGAATGCACGACCGCACTTTCCCTCCGCATGAATAACCACCGATATTCCACCAAATCTCCCACCTTTCTTAATTATCCCATCCCTACTCACACCGCTTCCCACAACCAATCTTTTGACGACTGCTTCTCTGTTTCGGTGATTGAAATCCTTCCCAAATCTGCGAGTATAATAGAGGTGAGAACCCGCGAGATGGTGCATATCTGGGTGGCCCAATCGTTCAAACCGCCCGGGCTGAACCAAGCCCACTGAATGGATCAATTGGCTGCCTACATATCCCCCCCACCCCCTTGTTCATTTCCTATTGGTCCCTTTACCTCTCCTTCCCCCACCTCTCCCCCGCACATCCTCTCCGCTCTTCCCCGAGAACGCCATTCTGAAGACGACAGCCGTGCTGTCGAAACGTAAAATAACAAATTGTGAGTGTCCTTTCTTTGTGTCTCTATATTCTAAAAATCTACATCTGTGTTTTTATATATTTGTATATATATATATATATATATATATATATATATATATATATATATATATATATATATATATATATAAAATATCTTCGAAATGGAACGCTCTTCGGCGACACACAAATATATAAAAACACATGTAGATTTTTAGAATATAGAGACACAAAGAAAGGACACTCACAATTTGTTATTTTACGTTTCGACAGCACGGTTGTCGTCTTCAGAATGAAGACGTCAGACCGAAGGCTGAAGACGACAGCCGTGCTGTCGATAACAAATTGTGAGTGTCCTTTCTTTGTGTCTCTATATTCTAAAAATCTACATCTGTGTTTTTATATATTTATCTATATATATATATATATATATATATATATATATATATATATATATATATATATATATATATATATATATATATATATATATATATAGGAGGACAATGTTGAGGACAAGAAGATTAGAGAATATAAAGCAAGAGATGGAAAGGGGAAATATAAATATTTTAGGTCTATGCGAGGTGAGATGGAAGGATAGCGGGGACTACTGGAGTGATAATAACAGATTAATATACAGCGGTGGGGACGAGAGTGAACGTTGGGTCGCCATAAAATTAAATAAAGAGGTAGGAAGAAGCGTAGTCAACACAGAACAGGCAACGGATAGAATATTACTAGTAGAGATAAAAGTAGAACCGACGCACTTGGTCATTTTTCAGGTATACATGCCACCGAGCAACCATAAGGAAGAATAGGTCGATAGGATATACGAGCAGTTAGAGGACATTATCGCGTGCGTTCCTTCAGGGAAACATTTGAAAGGGATGGGGGACTGGAATGCGGCGTTAGGCGAAAGAAGTGACGGTGATGAGGTGGGGGACTACGGGCTAGGAACGAGGAACGACCGCGGGGAGAAAACAATTGAGTTCTGCAGCAGACAGGGGTTAGTCATTACCAATACTTGGTTTAGACACCACAAAAGGCGCCTGTGTACACGGAAAATGCCAGGTGACTCAAAAAGATATCAGTTAGATTATATTATGGTCAAGCACAGGTTTAGGAACAGTGTGATAAATTCTAACAGCTTCCCGGGAGCGAATGCGGACTCTGACCACAACTTAGTTATGAAATGTAGCGTCCGTTTTAAAAGATAAGGCGCGGGAGGTGGGTTGGCAAATGCAAGGAAACCATGGATCATGGATGAGATGATTGCAAAGATAGATGAGAGAAAAACATGAAAGAATATAAACACAGAGCTAGGTAGGAAAATGAAGTACAAAGAGTTGAATAATAAATTGAGACGGGCAACAAATAAAGCAAAAGAAGCATGGTGGAAAACGCAGTTCGAGGATATGGAAAGTTTGCAGGGGAAGGGGGATATTGGTGCGCTATATAGCAAGGTTAAATCACTATCGGGCAGTAAGAAGGGAAGATCTACACTAACAGTTAGAGATAAGTCGGGTAAGATAATAGTTGACACAGCAAAGATCCTAGAGAGATGGAAGGAGTATATAGAAGAACTGAATATTAAAGAACTTAGACCAACAAATTTAGACATAAAAAAGGAACATGACGTTGAGGTACATAGTTTAGGTCCAGGAATACTCGACGATGAGATACAAAGGACATTTAGGGAGACTAAACTAAATAAGGCCGTGGGGGTGGATAATATTCCTGCGGAGCTACTAAAAGGTTTAGGAAAATTTGGGAGAAAGAGGCTATATGGACTTATTCTTAGTATCTATGAGGAAGGATTCCGGCCGGAAGCCTTTTTAAGATCAGTGTTAGTTCCTATTCCGAAAAAGGTAAAGTCTACATCATGTGAGGAGTACAGGACAATAAGTTTGATATCAGTGTTAGTTCCTATTCCGAAAAAGGTAAAGTCTACATCATGTGAGGAGTACAGGACAATAAGTTTGATATCCCACGCCGCTAAAGTTGTTCTCAGGATCATAAACAAAAGGATAGAGAGCAGGGCAAATGATTACTTAGGGGATGATCAGTTTGGGTTTAGGAAAGGGAGAAGTACGCGTGATGCCATTGCAGTAATGATATTATTAATCGAGAGGAATATAGAATACAACCAGGAAGTATTTGCCTGCTTCCTAGATGTCGAAAAAGCGTTCGACAGAGTGAATTGGGAAAAACTAATGAGTAAATTTTAGAATATAGAATAGAAAATAGGAATACTGTATATTGGAGGGAAAGGAGGTTAATCCGCAACCTGTACATGTCTCAGACTGCTCATGTGTGAGTGGTGAACGGGGAGTCCGGATGGGCAGTGTTAGGGAAAGGTGTAAGGCAGAGTTGCCCATGATCACCGTTTTTGTTCAACGTATATGTGGAGGAAATGGTTAAAGAGACATGGGAGGAACTGGAGGTAGGAATGAAAGTCAGTGAGGATTCGCAAAATCAGTTAGGTTCACTGATGATCAACCTTTATTTTGTCAGTCAGCCAAGGGGTTGCATGAATTGCTGAGAGAATTGGATTTCAGTGCGATAGACATGGCATGAGAATCAATATTAATAAAACTAAGGTTATGCGATTTTCCAGAAAGAAAAAGGCAAGCTAAACATTAAAATAAGAGGGCAAAAACTAGAGCATGTAGAACAGTTTACGTATCTCGGAAGTGTTTTGGACGAACATGGTCAAAGTAGTAGGGGCGTAAGGAGAAGAATTGCGCTAGGCAAAGAGGCTTTCACAAAGAGGAGGGAATTGATGACAGGGACGTTGAGTAAGGATATTAAGAAAAGACTCGTAAAAACTTTGATATGGAGCGTAGTTCTGTGCGGCGCTGAAACGTGGTTATTGAAGCAGGAGGATAGATGTAGACTGGAGGCTTTTGAAATGTTGGTGTGGAGAAGAACGGAGAAGGTGAAATCGACCAAAAGGAAAACAAATGAGGAAGTACTTGGTATGGTGAGCGAAGAGAGGGGTTGATTGGGAGAAATCCTATGGAGGCAGGAAAAATGGATGAAGGGTGTATTGACTGGAAATGAGATGCTGAAAACTGAAATAGAGGGGAGAATATTAGGCAAACGAGGAGAGGGCTGGAACAGGATAGGGATACTGGACGGGATGAAGGGAGGAAAGAAGTACTCAGAGATGAAGAGGGATCTGATATAGAATAGGTAGCTGGATTGTGTTTTATTTTGTTAGGAGTCATAAAATATGTATTTGGTAGTTCTATTCATCCAAAAACCTACCTTAACTGGTAGAATACCTTATAATGATATATATATATATATATATATATATATATATATATATATATATATATATATATATATATATATATATATATATTTATTAGGTAATATACCGGCCCTCCCCCGACTACAACCTTGACGTGGTGGAAGGGCTTGTGCGTTCCGATAACCCCTAGAGCTGTGCTGGCGGGCCAGACGAAAGGTCGTCCACGCAGCGTCTGTTCCTCAGTGAGGCGTCTGACCCCAGTGGGGCGGCCAGTAAGTGATTATGTCACGCTAAAAACACTATTGAGGGAGGCAACGGCAAACCACCTCAATTATGATTCCCAAGAAAAAAATGATGATCACTACAGATATATATATATATATATATATATATATATATATATATATATATATATATATATATATATATATATAAAGGAGAGTGTTTGTTTGTATGTAGGTAATTTGTTTACTTTTTTGCTGTCATAGAAACAAAAAAAAAGAAATTTCTTACTTAACCGACACTTGATAATTTAGAATTATAAACAAAAACAATTGAACATCAAAAATAATTTCTCACTTAACCGACACTTGGTAATTTAAAACTATAGACAAAAACAATTGAACATCAAATCAATATTAATAAAAATTTGAAAATCAAATCAATATTAATAAAAAATGAACATCAAATCAATATTAATAAAAAAACGGTTTTTTGATTACATTTGATTTTTATTTTTTAGATTATAATTGCTTAATAATGCCTCCAAAAAAACGTAAAGCTATTGAAAGTAATGAAGAAAGAGATAAAAGATTAGCAACGATACGTGAAAGAGTTGCAAGATCTAGAAATTCAGAAACAGCAGAACACCGTGAAGCCAGACTCCAAGAAATGAGAAACAGGGCTGCAAAAACCAGAGCCTCTGAAACACAACAACAACGTGAGGCCAGGCTTAATGATCTATGAAACCGAGCTGCAACATCCAGAGCCTCTGAAACACAACAACGTGAGGCCAGACTAAACGATCAACGAAACCGAGCTACAACATCCAGAGCCTCTGAAACACAACAACAACGAGAGGTCAGGCTGCAACAAATCAGAGATAGAACGAGACGTTCACGAACTGATGAATACTCCGATTTACAGTGTGTAGCATTATTCTATGACCCTCACATAGATTACGCACATCACGCCAGTATCAACATAGGAAAAATGGATTTAATTTGCCGCAATTGCCAAGCCAAAAAGTTTAAATCAGAACCTCCCGGTCTTTGCTGCAATAATGGTAAATTAAAACTTAACCAACTAAACCCATTACCACAAGAACTCTTAAAATATACAACTGGTGATACACTACAGTCAACACATTTTCTTAGTAATATCCGAAAATACAACTCATGTTTCCAAATGACCTCAACACAACAACCC
Source organism: Hetaerina americana (assembly GCF_022747635.1). Taxonomy (NCBI): domain Eukaryota; kingdom Metazoa; phylum Arthropoda; class Insecta; order Odonata; family Calopterygidae; genus Hetaerina; species Hetaerina americana. The sequence goes on from NW_027286763.1 coordinate 63,162,335, forward strand.
CGAACATGTAAAAGATCCCACTGCCAAATGGCGGAGAATACTATATCTTGGGACTATTTCTCAAAAAGTAATTAAAAGTTTACCTAAAGAAAAAATTAAATGTGCCTTTTACAGTCGTTCATGCCTTAAGAACCTGATCTCTCACACTAAAGACAAAGTCCCCGAAAACGAGAGGAGTGGAGTGTATGAGTTAAAGTGCTCGGATTGTAGCACAAAGTATATTGGACAAACAGGACGGAAATTTAAAGAAAGGATTAAAGAACACCAAACATGTGTAAAAAATAAGAACATAACATCCCTCTTTGCAAAACACCTCATCGAAAGTGATCACAAAAGTGACTTTGTGACAAAAATTATTCATTTTGAAGAAAAAGGTCAAAGGCTCGATGCTTTGGAGCAGTTAGAAATTTTGAAATGTGTCCGTTGGAAAGATGATCTTGCCAACGAAATTTTGTATCCCTCCCACTCCCCACTCCTAGACCTACCACTCTTCTAAATCAAAAATGTAATTCTCTTTTCTTCCCAGCTACATTGTAACCTTTTTACCCCTCCGACCTCCCTCTCTGACCAACCCCCCCCTCCTATGATCAGAAGGTATATATAGCCAGCGTGCTTCTATGAGGACCACCTGACCGACCTGACCTGAACTGGTTGGAGACCTGTTGGAGGTTGGAGGGAGAATTGGGAGACCTGATCACCTGGATTCGGAACGTTGGAGACGGAGGATAGACCATCAGACCTGGATATACCTACAGAAATTTCGACGTACGCCTCCCTTGGAATATTCTACTGGATACTTCTAACCCTGGTTGCTGACATCATTAAATAATCGAGGGACAGCGAAGCAAGGCGCCGGTGGCGCCCAATATGGACATCGTGCCGCTGCCAGCGGACACTATAAGGACTCCTCTCGACCAGCAGCTGGAAAATACTTCTTCAAACCCTGTTCATACTGCCGGCGCTCTAAATATGGACGTTTCCATGCATCAGAACGGGCCGTCTGCCCCTGCCGCGAAATTCAACGACGACTGGCGACACGTCAAGGATCCCAGAGGAGCCGGGAAGCGTAGCGCACCATTCCTTTCCATTGAAGAAGCAACTAATAAGCGCCCGGTAAGTACGAGTAATAAATTCTCACCGCTCGTCACGGATCCGGACACGGACAACTCTTCTGCTCCCGTGGCGATGGAGGCTGAAAATTCATCTGCACCATCTGGATCCCCGGCAAGCCGAAAAAAGGAACCACGCCCCCCGGCACTCATCATATACGATGTAGTAGACCACGCGGCCTTGCTGAAACTTGTCCGATCCAAGGCAACGGACAAGTCCTTTACTGCAATCCATACAACCGACTCGACGAGACTTCAACTAAAGACTGCGGCTGATTATGCGGCCATAAAGCAGCTGTTGGTGCAGTCAAATGCACAATTCTCGACCTGGGGCCCGAAATCCCTACGAGCCAATTTCTACGCGGTTCGTGGACTTCCGTGCACCTACCCAGTTGAGCTACTGAAAGAAGATATGGACGCCATGGGGATTCCGGTGGAACGAGTGCATCTGGTGCGGCAGGGAACCTTCTTCCTTGTCGTTGTCAAGGAAAACCCTGAATGGCAAACAAAAGAAATGCTTGCCATAAGATACATCGGCAATTCCCGTGTCAGGGTGGCAAAATATCAGCACAGGGAGCCACAAATGTGTTACCGGTGCACCCGATTCGGACACGCATCTTCCAACTGCACGGCAGCCCCGCGATGCTACAAGTGTGCTGGTGCACATGAAGGCATCCAATGTCCGAATGTCCGGATACGGAAAGGAAGAAGACTTGTTGCTGTAACTGCGGAGGAAACCATCCTGCATTTTTCAGGACCTGCCCTGTCTACGCCAAACAGAAGGAGATGAAGATGGCTAGCCTCCGGAGGAAAGGCGCACCAACCCAGGGGGCGAAGAACACCGCCGCTGAAACAGAGCTGCCTTCTCCTCAACAGAAGACGCTTGGTACCTTCAACGCGTCGAAGCCGGGAGACCCAACCAACGCAACCCAACGTCTGACCATGTGCAAGCATCTTGACTTTCCTCCACTCTCGACGCCGGCTCCGGTCGCCAGGGAGACAGCAGAAGAAATAAAAATTCCTCTTCTCCAGAAGAGGCGGGCTGCAGACTCGCAGATGCCGACTCCAACTTTGGCTACATCCCTCTCTTCCATCCTGGAAGCATTGACGTCCTCTGCTGCGCTATTGCAACAACAGCTGCAAGCTTTAACTGTCGCCCTTACCACTATTTTCCCAAACCAAAATGGACCATAGGCGAGAATTAAATAAATCTATCATCCTAGCCACATGGAATGTCGGCGGCGCATTGAAGCGAAAGACCCCTGAATTGCTTGCCTTTCTACGGAAGGCAAGAATCTCAATCGTCTGTCTGCAAGAGACTCATCTCCGTCCTGGAACTTCATACGGCGTTCCAGGCTATGCAGTTTACCGGGATGACCGGCAAACAAGAGGAGGGGGCACGGCGGTCCTTCCCCCACGGCCGGTGCGATGCCTGGATAAAACAGACTGGACAGGGTACAGGCAGATCCTGTCCGACATTTTACCGGAACAGCCGCCATCACTGACGTCACAAGCTATGCTGGACGAATATGCTTCTGTCATAACCGCTGGCGTGGACCAAGCATTACAGAACACCGTGCCAATAAAACTGATCCGCCCTTCTGGACATCTGACGCTGCCTCATTCCATCCTTCGCCGCATCCGCGAAAGAAATCGGCTTCGACGACGATTTCAAAGAACCAAATGTCCCGCGGATGGGGCACGGTTTAGAAGAAAACGAGCCGAAGTGAGGCAGCTCATCCAGGACCACAGGCAGACGACGTGGGAAAGGAAGGTTGCTTCCCTCCGAACCGAAGATGGGAGCATCTGGAGAATGGCAGCTTCTCTTCGCCACAGCATTCGGATCGACCCACCGATCGACTCACCTGGTGGCCCTCTTATCACGGAAGACGAAAAGGCTGAATTTGCAGCAACTACGCTGGAGGCCACTTTCACGTCGACTCCGGATCCACTGGTACCGGATGATCCTAGCGACTTTCCTGAAGAGGATGAAACAACGGAGGAGGGCACCATGACGGTAACGAAGGTTACCGAAAACGACCTGAGAGCAGCCCTTGGACGACTACGCTGCAAGAAAGCACCAGGAGAGGACAACATCCCGAACGAGGCCCTTAGACAGATGCCTGTCTCGCTCGCAACTCACCTGATTACGCTCTTTACGGCCTGCTTCTCCATGGGACATTTTCCGGCCATCTGGAAATCGGCAAAAGTCATCCTATTGCCGAAGCCGCCGAAGTCCGCTAGGAACGTAGAGAACTACCGCCCGATCGCCCTGCTAGCGACCCTGGGAAAGCTGCTTGAGAGGGTACTGCTGCCACATCTCCTGAAGCACATCGCGGCCTACTCAATCTTGCCGGCATCACAGTACGGTTTTCGAGAGGAACACTCCACCACACACCAGCTCGTCCGTCTCGTGGAACAGGTGACGGCCGGATTCAATCGGCGATGCTGCTCAACGGCGGCGTTCTTTGACATCAGGAAAGCCTTCGACCGGGTATGGCACGCTGGTCTCAGGCGAAAACTTACAATACAGCGGTTTCCAAATTGGCAGCGCCGCTTGCTAACATCATACCTGACAGGAAGGACTTTCCGTGTCGCCTGGGGACGCGCGCTGTCACAGCCGAAACAGGTCCACGCAGGCGTGCCGCAAGGATCGGTGCTCGGACCGATACTTTTTAATCTATATACGGCGGACCTCCCGGTAGACCTTGGACGACATACCATGGTTGCCCTGTATGCGGATGACGCAGCAATAGTGACCACTTCGCGGAGAGCACACATGGCGGCAACATACCTACAGCGAGCAGTAGACAAACTGCTGGAGTGGTACGCCCTGTGGCGAATCAGCGTCAACAGCGCAAAGACACAGACGATTCTTTTTTCACCTGGAGGACTGCGAGAACCAGGAGAAATCCTCGTGGGCACCGAGGAGGCGCCATGGAAGGAAGAGGTGACCTATCTAGGCGTGATACTGGATAAAAGACTGACATTCAAAAGTCACGCCCTCGCTGCCACCAGGAAGGCAAGAGGAAGACGACTACAACTCTCGCCGCTGCTGCGTTCACCGTCCCTCTCTATCAAGACAAAGACGTATCTGTACGTGGCGGCAATTCGCCCAATCTTGATGTACGCTTCACCGGCATGGAGTGGCAGAATGACTCAGACGGCCTTCCACCACTTGGAGGTAACGGAAAGAGGGGCACTCAACAGTGTACTTGGGCTTGGCTGGAACTATGCCGCAGAAATTCTCCACGCCTTAACTGAAACTGCGCCCATTGGAGATGTCATCAAGACTCGCGCGACGGCCTTTTACGAGGAGCTTGAAGGCAAAAAAGAAGAGCACTTACGGTCGATCGGCGGCTTAAAACCTGTCTCCTGGGAAAGGCACAAACGCCCAAGAGCAGCAACGGGACGGGACGACGACCAACCACCATTGAAAAGGAAAAGGAGTTGATTGGACCTTCCTTCATCGACGGGCTAAGAAGCCGCAAACACAGCAGCTGAATGATTAATTCATCGGGCAGCTGCAAGCCAAGCGTCAAGAGGGAACGTTTTGGCAAAAAAAAAGACGAGGACCACCTGATGATGACGTTCAACGTCGAAACCTGGGTCGTGTGTTTTTAAATAAAGTGTGTGGAATTACAAAGTCAATTATTTCATTACATTTCAATATATTATGGGAAAAATATAAAGAATCAATGAGTGAGGATATACTGGCTAAAGTTTGAAGTGAAAATCCTACATTGGATATTACGTTTAACTCCGACATTTTTAATAAAACTTTGATTATTTTGGAGGAAAAGTGTATCACCATGGTTAACAAGACTTTAGTAGAACTCGGTCTTTTTGCACCTGTACAAGATCAACTTGGTGTATTTTATCCAGATTATATACGTGAAACTAGCTACAATGTCTTAGACTTAGAAGCATACATCGCGGATAAAAAGCCACTTCTTAATGAAGATCAGAAATTCGCGTACAAAACAATAATGGATCAAGTAGATAAACAAGAGGGAGGTATCATTTTTCTTGATGCTGCTGGTGGCACGGGAAAAACTTTTTTAATTAATTTAGTTCTCGCTGAAATCAGGGTTCATGGAGAAATTGGTCTAGCCGTTGCATCTTCAGGTATTGCAGCGACATTAATGGAAGGAGGAAGAACAGCCCACTCTGCCCTTAAGTTGCCACTTAATATTTCCCGACAAGAAAATCCCACATGTCATATAAATAAAACGAGCGGCCAGGCACAAGTTCTTATAGAATGTATGGGATGAGTGTACGATGGCTCATAAAAAATCTCTTGAGGCCCTCAACGCAACACTTCAAGATCTTAGAGGAAACTGCCGTTTAATCTGAGGAGCTCTGGTACTCCTGTGTGGAGACTTCCGTCAAACTCTGCCTGTCATTCCAAAATCGACTCCAGCCGATGAAATTTATGCCTGTTTAAAACATTCTGTTCTATGGAATCATGTCCAAGAAATTAGCCTTAAACAAAACATGCGAATCCTCTTAAGAGATGGGAATGCTCAAAATTTTGCAAATAAACTTTTGGAGATTGGAGAAGATAGATTAGTTATTGAAGCATCTGGTATGATAAAATTGTCATCAGATTTATGTCTATCGGTGAAAACTGTCCGCGATATGATACAAGCAGTCTATCCTAACGTTAATCAAAATTATAAAAATTTAGAATGGTTGCGAGAAAGAGCCATTCTTGCTCCTAAGAACGATGATGTTAATGAAATTAACAAGGAGATACTAGCCATGCTGCCAGGAGACGTGATTGAATATAAATCGGTTGATACCGTCGTGGATGCTGACGAAGCCGTCAATTATCCAACGGAATTCCTAAATTCACTTGATCCAGCTGGATTGCCACAACCTTATACTTAAAGTAGGATCTCCAATCATTTTATTGCGTAATTTAGATCCACCAAAACTCTGCAATGGGGCACGATTGTGTGTGACAAAATTAATGAAAAATATAATCCAGGCAGTCATTTTAACTGGAAAAGGAAAAGGTGCAATAATTTTTATTCCACGGATACCTCTAATCCCAACTGATCTTCCCTTCAACTTTAAAAGATTACAGTTTCCAGTCCGGCTAGCTTTTCCAATTACCATTAATAAATCACAGGGACAGTCTTTAAAGTTTTGTGGTGTTGATCTAAGATCGCCATGTTTTAGCCACGGGCAACTTTATGTTGCTTGCTCCAGAGTAGGTTCGCCTAAAAATTTATATATTCTTTCTCCTGGATATGAAACAAAAAATGTAGTTTATAAACAGGTGTTAAATAAAAAAGATTCTTAAATTTGTATGAAGTAGTGTATTATTGTACTTTATAATTTGTTGTTTTTATTTATGTAGTATATTTATATTATTGTTTCTCCCTAACCCGTGCAAAGCCGGGTATTCAGCTAGTATATATATATATATATATATATATATATATATATATATATATATATATATATATATATATATCTTATTTTTGTGTTCAATTGTTCCGTCAAAATATTATTTTATATGCATATATACAATATTATGTATAGTTATAGAAAATAAAATGAAATGAGCTAAAAAGATTGATGCATACATTATGCAAGGGTGGTGAAAGTAGAGAAACTGAAATACCTAAAATAGGTAGTTGGAAAGAAATTTTCACTATCGATGTTGCGCGTAAGTTATATTTATAAAGGAAAAGAGGAGATTGTAAAGGAGGTGTACGGGGATAAGGAGAATAGAAAATTGGTAAATGGGTAGCAGAAATTTTCCATACTTGCAGGGGATAAATAAGATTTGTCAATGATAATAGTCCGCACTAGAAAGAATTTTAGGAGACACATTTTCAAAATAAGCTAATTCCTGCCGTAAAAAGGTAATTTTATTATATATTTTTTTGGATTTTTTTGCATAGGAGAAATAAAACCAGCAATGGAGGAAAGAAGACTGTTTTAGTACAGTACGAACTAAGGAGGTTATCTATCGGAAAAATAAACTACTACGTGCAAATGATATCAGTCTCTTCATAAGGAAGAGGTTCACAAAAGCACATATAGGATTTATTTTGAAACAGGTAGACGCATAAAGAAACAGTGAAATAAGGAAATTATGGAAAATTATGGAAATAAAGTCATGCAGAGTAATGACGAAAATGAAATATAGTATATAATAAAAAAATAGTATAGACCGAGTAACAAAGGAAGAAGCACAAGGGGAGGTGAAACTTAATATTTATTTTACATAATTATACTTGGCTGAAATCAAATGAAGAAGGAGGCCGCTCTGAGAGCTACTTAGAAACAATAACTCACCGGAAAACTAAAACGGAAAGTATCATAGGAGGGAATAACTGCAGAACAAGATGGTGAGTGAATTCCGATAGCCCGGCAAAGTAGGGCGACGGCATTGCCCGAAGCCAACTTCTTTCTCAATAATCCACGGCGTTTGTCATCAGTTAATTTAGTGAAATTTCTGTTGGTTTGATGTTTTATTAAAGCAGTCAATTTAGTATAAATTAAAAGAAAACATTTTTATATGAACATCCATTCAAGGTTCAATATACATGATTTCTGGAATAAATATAATAAACTTTCCTAATTTTAATTAAATGAATTATCCTAATGTAAAATATTAATATTGTATAAATGTTGGAACCAAGTGCATTGTAAACCTAGCCGAAGAGATTCACTTGAAAGCATTACGACTAATTAAAGAAATAATTATCGAACGTAATCGGGTACAGGGCGAAATTTAAATAAAAAATTTTGATGAAAAAATTAAGGTGTCAACCCATACACGAGGGAGGTATTAATGTTAAGTTAAAAAAATGTTATTTGAGATGTGAGTTAAACTGATACAGTGTCACATTTCGAAATTCAACGCCATTGTCTCCATGTATTAGGGTCACAGTTACGATTTTTCTTATCGCAAAAACTATTACCACTACTGCTATCTGCTTTTTGCACTACAGCAGGAAAAGCAAATAGTTATATTAGTACTATTTGATGTTTTGATTTGAAGCAGTAATAGTGGCACCGGAGGCATGCTTTGTAACGCACTAAAATCCCGCCATCGATGGGCATAGAAATAATCAGTATAAACATAGATTACTTACAACTTAATAATTTCCGTAATTTTATATAAAGTACATAAATTCATAACATTTGCATCAAATACCAATTATGAGAATTAAATTATTTATTTTGTAGTTGAAAAAATGTTAATTTAAGACAAACATAAATCCTTCACATTAACCATCAGAGATGTGATATCTAAATAACTTGCAGCATTCCTTTTCTGTAATGTTTTCATGCATGACGTTTGCATGTATGCATCAACATGTTCGTCATTGGAAATCAACTTATTATCTATCTCATCACCCTACAGTAAATCATCTTCCAAACTATCCATCTAATTGGATATTCCCTATTGATCATGAGATTTAATCACGATTTCAGAATTTATATCTTCCTAACCCTACGCAATCCATTCCCACAATATTGCCAGTGTCGGAGCTGTTATAACACCGTCTTTAGTGAACTTTTTTTCTAAACTAATCATCCATTCGTTTCACTTCCTTCACATGTTGTTTTTTGCTGACCTATTAGGAGATATGAAATAAAATACTAATCAGGCCACTGGGAATCACCGCAATACCTTTATTTTGCAACCTATTCTATTTTAAATCATTATGCATATAATGTGCGTTGAACATATCCTTGATTAGAAGACTTCTCATTTCGTAACCCTCCAGGTTGAACATTCCAAAATCTTCTCAGCCACAACTTAAACCAATATTCATCCATCCATTGCCTCTTACGGAAGTGTACTATAACGCCGTATTGTAATTCTGTTTTGGAATATTCATTCTCTTAAATATTAAATGTGATCATTGACTTAAGTTTACTTCTGTCAGCCATGCAAGAAAGTACGACAGTGAAACTGATTTCATTCGTGTCTTTTTCTATTAATTAGGACTGATTTCTCTCCAGCTATATTTATAGTTTGATTTAATGGCATACCTGTATATGAATGCATTGGAGTTTCATGTATATTTTCAACATAAGACAAAGAATATTCGTTTTTTTGCTTAATAATGAAATTTTGAAATTCCATTTAATTTTACTCAAATTTTGTCGGTGAATTCTAATTTTTTGTTGCGGGGTAAAATTGTACCTCTAAATGAATCTCGTATATCATCCATAACTTGCTTTAAAGTTAGTTATTAACATTCAAGAGCTTCTCTTTCTGCATGTTAAAGACTCAAATGGATCCACGAGAAACAGCTTTACCATTTTGACAGCTAATAAGGACATATTTTTTCATCTCTCCTAATTTTGGCCATTTACCACACTTTCCTCGGTTAGTCTCATGTAGTCTTTGGACTTTTTATCAATGGTTGATAAAATTTCATCTAGTCTTGGACGATTTTTTTGACACCTTAAACGCTAGAGCAGCAGCACGTCTATTAGTTTTTGCGACAAAATGGAAAACTTTGAGCTTAAAGTTTGCTGTCTAACTACATTGCTCGGCATTCATAGTTTTATAGCCCTGAATCACAAGTTGAAGTATTCAAAGGAAAGGAAATTAAGGAAAAATATGGAGGATATTTAGGGAAATAAATGTTCATTCACTAAACTTATTTGGTTGAATTAAATTAGTTTTCATTTCCTATACGCACCTCTGTGATATAAAGTAGCCTTTAACAACGAGTAGAGGAATACCAATTTTACAATTAATATTAAGAATGGCATATGAATATCCGTTTCGCAATTTGTCGGGATAAAGAAATTAACTATCAATAAAATGAAGACATTGAAGTTGGCCCACATCCTAATATCTGAAGCATGAAAAAATATCACCATCATATCGCGTATGTAAATTAATATGAAAGAGTTACTAATTTGTGCGCCGCAAATCTGATGTTGAAAACATGGAACTATATCTCTATTAGCCTTTATTACTTATGAATAATCTCACGAGTCATAAGCAAAATTTATTCAATGGAATTAACTTAGTAGCATGTTATTACAAAAACAATGGGGTAGACCCGAGATATGTAAAAAATGGAAATTATAAGTGAAATTACGAGAGCCAACTTAAATTTGATCATCGGCGTATACTCCAGGGTATACGGTAATTACATTCTTTCCGGAAAAGAGTATAATTTATGCCTCACCAGAGAAGCATTTTTTTCATCCGAGTGAAGTTCTTCAGTCATAGAAAACCCCGTATCTTCATAGCATTTTACATAACGTTTTCAGTTTTACTTTCTTGTTTGAGAATAGTACGGCATATTAATGATGGCCATAGTTTGACCATGAAAACGCAAAGACCCCACAGAGCTATGAAGTTTGTTTGAAACAGTCATTAAGGCAACAGTTCCGCTCCGATAAAAACGTCCCGTAAATAAACGCCTATGCTAAAGAGGATTACATGGACCAGAAACTTTGGTTCCGATTATTTTTAATATCACATTAGTGAAATTATCTTACTCATGCTTTAACACAAAATGTTTCGAAAAAGGAAGGATTTGATAGTCTAGAGACACCTACTAAGGTCTTAACGAGTCTGCAGTGGCAAGGATTCTTGCCACCCAACCTCCCTTGAAATCACTTTCTGGTTAATAAAATAACATCGTTCATCCACCCCTAAAAATGAAAACAGGTTATCGAGTGAGGTCAGGTGACCTGGAAGGTCATAAAATACGTTCTCCCCGACAACTCCCTCCCTCAACGGATTCCTTTTCCAGTCACTCTTAAACTTTCTCTGTAAATCGAGCTTGGTCTGACCTATGATCCCATGATCGAGCGCGATACATAAGTTTTAAATTCACTACAGACCATCCAACCGCTGCCTAAAGCTGCCTACATGCAGGTAGACACTTCATAGTGCAAACATGGTATCCTGTGGTAAAATTAGGTAACGCCGACAAGTGACACGACCGATTTAGGAATGGCCTTAGAGTGGCTCCTATAGCTTTATCAGAAATAATTTGCTCTCGATGTGATGGAAGAAAATGATAAACATTTAAAAATAAATGGGGAAGGTGAAGGCAGCGCTAAATGAGGAAGCTGCGTTTATCTTTTACAAACCTTCCCAAGATTTCAATCTGTCCGCGCCCATGGGCACCACTGTAGATTGTTTTTTTTCACTCCTTGATATCTCCTTATTTATTCTCACAACTGTAATAAACCGTCTTCATCATCAAGAAAATAAAATAAATATTTTTTCTCTACTTTTAAAATTGCTTCTTTTTTCATAGGTTCGAATGAGCTAACTTCTTTACATGGTAACTCCTTATATAAATCGGTTTTCTTCGAGGATCAGGTAGATATATGGATCATAAAAAACGTCTCGACTTAATTATCTCCTAACTGGATAAAATATTATTATCTCTCGCTGTATCATTCGATGAATATGGATTTATATTTTCTCTGCCTATAAAACTGCTCGTTGCTTGTTCCAGTCACAATGCATGGTGACAAAAGTCGAAGAGCCATCCGTTGAGGGTTAGGAAATTATTCTTGCATTCTCCGCGGTGCTCAACGCTGACGATTCAGTCAAAAAGTAGTCATGGAAGCGTGAATAGTTTATGGAATGTCACTTTTACCGAGTGGAAAACACCAAATCGAATCACTCGTCTGAGACAACAGTGAAAGTGAAACCCTAGGAGAGTGGTGAAACATCTCCTGCAGTTAAAACTTTTTGGTCGCATTATGGTTTCATAAAGGTTGTTTTTTTATGGCTAACAGAACGTGCGCAACATTTCCGCTGACATTATTTTACAAAATAAATAAAAATTATATAAATGCGGTAAAAACAAATATTTTAAGCCCAATTTTTCAGAGGGAACTCTGTGAATATTGAATTGTGACAGAACATTTTATTCAAAACGTGTCATCGCCATTATTCACATTTAAATGTGTCTATCATTTTACATATCTTTAGCAAACAATAATATATCATAATAAAGTAAACATAAATGTGGTATTTTTTAGTTTTATTCAAAAACGGGACTTTAATTACATATCGTTATAAAAACGTACCATTTCATCTTTAGGAAATGAAATTTAAAAAGTGTTAAATTTCAATTGACCGAGTATAATATAAAATATATTTTACTTCTATTCTATTGGTATTCTGTGATTTTTCTGATTCTGCTCATAACAAAGTTGGAAAAGTAATTCATACCAATCAGATATGAGATGTGCGAGACTCTTTGTAACTCGACAACTCCCCATAAGTACCTCAAGGAAAGCAAGAGTTGAAGGCAGAAGAATATTAACGTTCTTCATTTTACAAAAATGCTTACTCGATTACACAGAGCCAGGGGAAATAGGGCAATAATACCATTATTTTACTATCAATGAAAAGTAATATTAGACTATCCGCACTTTGAAGTGAAAATGTAACTCGGTATTTACTCGTAACGCGAATGGAAATCGTTATCAGTGATTTCTATACAGGTAGTTTTGCAATTAAGAAATATAAGAAAATTTTTATTTTGGTGCTCATAAAAGTGTTCGGCTGCAACAAAAGTATTCATTCTCAAACAAAATAGAAGTTAATAAAAGTATTATTTCATATTTATCGTCCAACTCTAAGTTAATACGTTTCAGAGAGAAAGGAGGAATAGATAGATACATCCAAAATTATAGGTTGGCAATAAATGAGAAGGAAAAAAATCGTCATCAACTGAGATTCAAACACAAAAAGCAATGAGTCCTTTTTAACTGAATATTATTTTGCTACACCGAATTTTGTTTCTTATGCTAAGAAGCCATGTGTATTTTCATTCTATTCATCCTAAATAGTTCCATTTTGACAATTAGGAGCCACGATAACATATCCCTCGTAGGATAAGGGAAACTAAAAAGTGTTTTAGAAGAAGATTATTATTGAAATCAAGCAGACTACACTTTTTTTAATCATGTCATTCCGTCGTATTTCTCACTTTGGAAATATTCCAGGCAGCAGTAATCATTTGCTCTAATCGCTATTCATTTATGTGAAATTTTAATATGAAAATAAATCGGATTTAAAGCTACTTCCGTCATCAAAATCAATTACCATTATTTCAACTTCGAGGAGACAGAGTATGGGGAAATCATGGCATATAACGTAGGTGTACAATAGAACTTAATAACGGTACACAATAGCTTTCATGATGTGATCTCCGGCCCCAAAATTTGAGAAGAGTTTGACGGTGCTCCCATATCACGTCGGCCATTTCCCCTAAAATTTAGCCCAACACTTGTAGTTCGGAGTCAAACGACCCTCAGATATGTCATGACCTTTTTACTGCGTTGCCGTACAGAAAAGCTCTGAGCTGAGTAATCATTCTTCCATGAGACTGAGTCACGTTCCTATAAATTTGATCTTACGCAAAATGCCGGTATGTGATTTAATTTTTCTACAAAACTTCCATTACTGCAAAGGTCTGATGATTCTTGAAAGAAATTCGTTGGCCCAATTTTTCTGCTTTCGGAGACTTTTTAACTTTCCCAAGTGGTGAAATTCGCTCAAGCAAATGGTCTTAACGTGGAACATACCTGAGGGCCACAAACCTATTAGCCTAGAAAAATCAAAAAGTGAATCAAAGAAATACAATAAAAACTTTTGCATTTAAATAAGAAGTTAGGCATTAATATGCTGCCGATATAAATTCTAGGAAATTCTTCTTAAAGGGTATAACCAAGTCTTTCTCAACCTTTATTTGCCACTACTTAAATAACAAGGTGGATTTTATAAAACAGAGGTTAGGAGCGTACTTACGTATACTCTTTGCTTTATCATTAGTAGATGCTATTGGTTTGTTACATTTTGTATACAGCCTGAAGCTCTATTTTGAGCATTAATGTCCAAATAAATGTCTAATCAACAAAGCATAGTATAGTTCTTAGTTCCCTCGATCTCTGCTTCTTAACCTTTTCGTGATTGCATCCATTCAAATACTACTCTAATGCAACAATTTCAGAATGTAAAAATCATTCGCCTTGACCGGGTTCGAACTTGTTCAAGGTGAATGATTTTTACACTCTGAGATTGTTTAATTGTAAAACACATTCAGCGGATGATTCCGTTAAAATTTACTATCGCGGCATCTGCTGCAGTTTCTTGGAATACTACTCTAACGTTTCAAATACAAGTTTCCGCATTAGCGTACTAGCTTTAGAGCAAATTATTAGCCACAAAGTCAGTGATGTATTTAAAGAACGAAGACAACTAAGTCTGTAATTCGAAAAGGATATAACTGGATTACCGCTGAAAATAAGACATGTTTGGGGAATCAAAATTCACGAGCAAAAATAACTCCAAGGCGAACACCTGATTTTTGAGTCAAGGTGAGCTAATGGATCGAGAAAAATATTTTAAAACTTCTCTCAATTTGCTTTTCTTCAAATGCAAACGAGCCACCGACCTGACCACAAAAGCCATCCTTCGGGCTCAGTACGGGTGAGGGTGGGTAGAAGCCTTCAAAGTATTTGAACATTAATTGACTTCGGTGTTGAAATGAGGGCGAGGATTTGGGAAAATAAACTCGAAAAAATGTGTTTGAACGGGACGTGAGCATCTTTGTCTTAAGGACTGGGGTTGGCTTGAACGAAACTTTCTCCCTACCGGCCTTTTTGTGCGATATTTCTAAAGAATATGCTGACCATCGGTCCAAGTAGTCGGGAGTCTTCGGCCGTGCTGTGACCGGTCACATTCTTGTGTGACCCATTCGGCAGCCCGTGAGCTTGGGCGAGCTACCGTCGCCGTTTCCATGACAATGTTCAACTGATTACTGATCCCAAGAGTGCATTTTCCTCTTCACGGAACTCCAGAGACGAGACGCCATTCGAGTCCAATGGTATCCTCCATATGTATCCGCCGCGAAGACGTATGATTGCAGGTAAGTTCAAGACTCCTCTACTCACCGTGAGAGGAATAATGAAGGCCTTTCCCAGAGCTGTTAACAATGCCTTGGGCTGGGAGGAAAGTTACGTTGTATTGTGGGGGTGGAGGGAGTTGGAATAACGTTCGGGAAAGTAAGAAGTGCCCTTTGCAGCGCATCATTGGTCCCGGAGATCGGCGTCAATACGGTGTCTCTCCGTCTTCTGTGGTAACGTTAACCGGATCGATATGTATCGACTTTCTTGGCTCCACGAGATGTTATCCTAGCGTGAATGCCAAGCATTAGCTATGAAAGGAACTTTACCGAGGTCATGAGGAGGATCTTCTCAGGGGTGGTAGGGACATATCATGCTAGTGGAACTATATTGGAGCATTAGTTTGTAGGAAAAAGAGCAACATAACTTATTTTTTAATCTTGGGACAATATAAGTCCAAAAATTAGAGTCAAATTCGCGCATACTAGTATAAATTCATGGTGTAAACATTGAATTTTAACCTTCAAAAGGTTACATATTTTTCTTTAACTTAAAATCAGTACATAATTTCAAATTATTCCAAGCAAAAATAATTTGAATAAAGAATTTAGTTTTACTCGTAAAATGGGTAAAGTATTTTTGCCCATTAATGTATATTTTGCCATAGGAAGCCAGTACTTTACGACAACCTAATTTAGAAATTTCTGGCCAAGATTTTGGGTGGTCGGTGGGCATCTGTCTACTGCACAGTTCTGACGAGTCAACAGAAAATCACCACAATAACAAAAATTTGTTCTTAGAAATATGCATTAAAATTAAACTCTCAATGAACGTACTGCTCATTATTTATTCAACTTTTTCATATCTTTGGCTGTTCAATCTGGAAGGATGCCAAACCACTTTCCTACAATTTCCAAGATCGAGATTTATTTGAATCTGTCTTTCATTACAGGTATTATTGTTATCCTTAAGATGAACGTGATGGTGGTTTATCTAAGAAAATGAGATAAGCCGTCATAGAATAAACTAAAAGATGTACCCATGATTTTAACTTGTATTTAGCGACACTGTGCATCTAAATCTAAGCTGATGTTCAGCATATATAATATAATAATCGTTTCCGTTGAATTGCAGTGATTATAATCATGATAATCTTTTGCATGGGCATAAAGGTCAGGTGTCAAAAGGAAAAGTAGAAATTCTGCTAAATTGCCTCCGCAGGATGAAGATGAATTTCGAAAAGACGTGTAGGCTGAAGATTTACTGGTATCTCTGCATTTAATTGTAAACCATTTTTTGTATCTAACGTTACTTCTAAGTCTCTAGCCAAACCTGGAACCTATATTCTTTACTAAACATGAAATAAAATTGAAAACCTGGAAATTTCTGTTAAATGAAGAGCACTGGTACGAATTTGGCTATTGTTAATAACAAATTGTTATCAAGAAATATTTACAGTCGGAATATTTGATGCATATTAGGCTTTATCTCATGGCTTTTGGTAAGCGTGGCTTTTGGATCTGTTTGAGCTGTTTCTGCCAATTTTTGGTACATTCGAACAATACTTTACCCTAGGTAATGGATTGATTCCAAGTAAATTTATTGGTAAAATAGCGTCTTATAATATTATAGATGGAAGAAAACTTTGAAGTGACTCGACACATGATATTTGTTTTAGGAGTTGAATTTCAACAAAATAATTTTCTAGTATTTGTAAGACTGGACACTATCATGTCAGTATAAGATACTGAGACTAAAGTTACAGGTAAAATCTCATATATTTCTACCTCTAAGCCGAATTCAATATATTCCACCTAGTAGTATCTTTAGGTACTAATTTACTCCGAAATTTGATAGAGCGTTTCATCAGAATTATTCTGTCTTCGTTCATCTTCATTTTATGTAATCTCGTCATTACGTGGCCATATGGCATTTCAGCGTCACTTGCTACAGCTAGGTTGTGGCTACGTCTTTCAAGGATTGCTTGAAAATTACGAACCAAATTTGGAATAAATATTATTATTAGCAAAATCCATTGTGCCAAAATAATTATGAAATCGTTCGGATCATGCTTAAATTTAAATAGAAATATAAAAATTATTACGCAGAACCAAATTGTTGTTATGATAATGCTCAGTTTACTTTCACGTTGAGATTGGTTCAATTGAAAATAGATTTCCATACATATTGACCTTATATTGAAGGAAATATTTCAGTAATTCCTCTAGCAAATGACCGTACGTCACGTAATATCTTTGTGAGACACATTGTATACTTGTTCTCTTACAATATAATAAAGAAACACAGCTGCACACTTGGAGCTTCTTCTTTAAGAGTATCCCGTGTTCCGTATAAAAAAAACTTCATTTTAAGGAATATTATATTTATGGCTGAAGATAATTTTCATCCATAGGCTAAAAATAAGTATGTTACTGTGGTTTCATTGTGTTCAAAGCGTGGCGCTAGATTAGTGGGTACATGCATATGAGAGATGAGGATGCTGAGTAAAAGGGTTGGAAGTGAGCAATTCGTTAGTCGTAGTACGGGAATGCTTTCTTATAAGTAGAGTCTACTATTTGCCAAATACGGGATTTTCGGGAGTAACGAATAAAATTGAACGAGATATAAATCTAATAGGAAGTCAACGCTTACTTTTCGGTTTTTCGTAGGACTGACACTTATCCTCACAGAGTTAGTTAGCGCGGAATTATCCTTATTGGAGGCTGAATGCCCTCAGTTGAGCCTCACTCATGAGTACGCTCGACTTTTGTGCTTTGCAATTGAGCGCGCTCGCTTGAAAAGTAATTGAGTTTAAGTAAGAGCGCACTTAAAAATTTCATGAGGGTTAGCGCTTGCCTAACATCCTCCCCTCTATCAAAGTATTCAGCATTCAATCGCCAGTATAAATGTTTTGAATTCATCTATACGTCTTCCTTCATTCACGAATCTCGCAACGGTCTCTTATCCCCACCATGACAAGTAATTCTTCAATTAATTTTCTATTCGTCCATTTTACCTGCCCCACACAACATTTCAAAAGCCTCCAATCTACATCTGTCATCTTGCATCAACGACCAAGTTTCCGAGCCGTAGAAAAACGCACTTCAAGTCAACATTTCCACCAGTCTTTTCAAAATCTACTTACCAAGCGTCCCTGTCGTCAACTCCCTCCTCCTTGGGAAAGCTTCTTTGCCTAATGCGATTTTTCTTTTTATATCTTTACTACTGTGACCAAGATGCGTGAACTGCTCCAACTGCTCTACTATATGACATCCTATTCTAACGTTTAACTTAGATTCATTCTCTCACAAAAACAGCATGGATTTTATTTTGCTCACATTAATTCTCATCCAATTCCTATCACACTAATTTTCTAATACGCTCAGCAATGACAATAACAATTTGGCTGCTGGCTAACTAAAGCTTGATCATCCGCAAACCTGAGTATACATGTTCCTTACCGACTTTCATTCCTATCTCCAGTTCGTTTCATGTCATTGTCACAATTTCTCTGCATTTAAGTTGAAAATCAGGGGTGATAATGGGCATGCTTGTCTTACTCCTCTTCCTAACAATGTCCATACCGAGTTTCCATCCACCGTTCACACATAAAGGGCTTGGCACGTACAGTTTATTGATAATTTTTGGTTTTTATTTCCTTCATTTCACACCTATCTTATTAAGTATGCATCGATTCTACTCAATTAACTCTGTCAGACACTTTTTCAAAATCTACGAAGCAAACAAATATATCTTGATTGTACTCTACTAATGTTTCTTCAAATCAGTTATCTCATTACTACTGTAGCATGCATAGTAGTACTAATAGTCTCACGCATACCCTTCCTGAAACCAGACTGATTATTCTCCAAGTAATCCTTAGCTGTCCTCTCCATCCCCTTATTGATGATTCGACGAGCACCGTTGCTGCATGGGATATCAAACTTATTGTTCTATAGTCCTCATATACGACTACTTTCCATTTTTTTGTGGTGGGAACTAACGATGGAATCTGATTAACTATTCCGGCCAAAGTCCTCCTTCATTAAAGCTTCTAATTATTACATTAAAACTCTTCCCCCACGTTGTCCTTATCATTAAGTAGTTGCGTATGATGTTATCTACCCCACGGCCTTTTTTGATTTGCATTCCCTTGATACCCTTTCTATCTCGTGATAAAGTATGTCTGGACATAAGTTATTCTCATATCCTATTTCTTGTCTAAGCTTCCTGGTCTAATGTGTTTTCCATTTAGATGGCCTTAATATATTTCCCTTCTCTTTTGAATTTTTTTAGTGCAATTACTAGTTTTCCTGATATATATTGATAATTTGCTCGAATATTTCCTTCTTAATTGCTGGCATTGTTCTCAAATTCCGGTGAAGTGCACTCATTTTTTGATCGTTGATAAACTTTCCATACCGTCACACTGCGCCCTCCTCCAAGCTTCCTTTACCTTATTAATTTCTCGTCTCGGTTAACTCACCTTTTTCTTCTTGCTTCTGGTCTATTTCTGTATTTAAAATTTTGAGTACCAAAAGAAAAAGAAATTATTTACGCACAATTTTGCAATATCCGTGTAGTTTGCTCTTGTCCTTTCTCTCTAAATAATTCAAAACGATGTTTTTTTTTAAATTTTAATCGAAATAATGGGTGCATTGGTTATTTGTCTGTTTTTATCTCTTTAAAATTTGAAAATATAGTTTCAATTCTGTTGTAACCATTCTAAATTTTAACCGCTAAAAAATCCATGACTTTCATGACTTAATGAGTAGTTCTACATTGACAATGTTAGCACAGAATAAGCAGTACGTGTAACCGTTTTTACTCGTTGTGAATTGAGCTAGTATGGCTATTTGAGATCTGTAATCTGATCATATGACTATGAAGTTTGAATTTAGGTGCGAATAAGTGTTAAATAATTAATTTATGCTGAGCTAATTTTAAAGTTGAATATCTTATAGATAATATAAACCAGTGAGTTTAGAACAGTTTTCATACTGCATCTATATTCCTGTAATAATTAACCTCTTCTTCACTAATATTCTTTCTGTAATCTTTACGATGGGGACAGATGATATAATTTTCCTTCCAGAGGGAGAAAAATTGCTCTTGTATTCTTTAAGTAACAGGCCATTACTCTACTTCCTATCTATCGTCTAACGCAAAATACCTTACGTCAAATAAAGGTAAGCAAAGGACAAGATGAACTGCTAAAAATTATTTAATATTTTAAAATGTCCAACAACTCATAAAGTATTAATGAATTAGTTGAATTATTACATTTTTTGCTTGGATTGACCACTTATTTACTTCTATTAGCAATGAGTAAATATAATATGATAATTTCGGCCTTGCATCCTCTAGGCCTATTGCCCAACTGTCTAAGCAGCAAACGATGCCTAAACTGCCCGTTATTTGGCTAACTAATGTGTTTATTCATGGGAGGTTTTAAATTGGCTGTATATTAACGCTGTCTTATCGAAAAAAGCTCTAGCTTAAATGTATGCATAAAAAATACCTTTGCTATGGCATGTCACATAATTCAGATCATTATAGCGCTATGAATCCATCTTTTATCTACTTGAAATAAATTATTCCATTAGTCTAAATAGTAAAATGAATGTTACTTGATTAGGCATTTAATTACTGCGGGGTTCTAACAGGCATTAAAATGTCAGTGGGTGGATAATGGCATCAAGTTTCTTACGAAATTATAATGCAGAGCTACACTTAGAATAAGAAATGAGTAGAACGGAGAATGTGAGTCATTTTGTTTCTTATCCCGTATAAATCTTATTCCACAAGCAGAGGGGAAAATACATTTCATATTTGTGTCCATGGTAAACTCCAAGAAATGTCCTTGGCTTATTTCACGGCCCTCTAATGTATAAAATGAGCACATTATAATCTCTCTTAGTTAGTTCAGATTAGATTTTAGGATTTTTATTGAGTATCATGGCTTTCCTGTTAGATAGAGATATTTTGAAGTAAATTTTTACCAATTTTTCCGATCCTCACTGCAATATGGGAGTGAAATTGGAGAAGAAATGCCCAAAAAACGTAGTTTGGCAGTAAAAATTCCTCGTGACGCTGTTATTACGCTCGGTTATAATTAGTTCGCAAAATCGTATCAATATTTACATGATAATAGCAATGGCGAATTACGCTGGTGTATTCGTTAAAAGATATACCGGGAGCACAACAGTTTCTACCGCTTATGAGCTCGTAAGTTAGCCATTTATTATGATCGACATTTAAAATTTTATCAGTTTCACTTTGACCAACCTCAGCGATTATTTACATCTAGTAACCAATCGTGGGAATCACATGTGGTCATATACGCTCTATACTAGTGGGAGCCGCTCTTATTAACTGATTTAGTTCTATTAATTTAAATCATAAAAAATTAGACTAAAACTTGAGCCATATACGGACACTGTCCCAAAAAATTACAGAAATGTGCCTTCTATATCGTTATGGATAGGCTTATGATAGTAACTCATTTGAAAGTGTTTCAAATTTGCAAAATAACTTTAGTCATAACCTATTCAAATTAAAATCTCTTCCCCATTACTGGCTTTTTGCCATAGGGATATTGAAAGTGACTCTGGTTTTCTCTTCATAGAAATTATTGAAGGGCTTTAACCAAGAATGTCAATCTCCTTAAATATCATGTTTTTTAAATGAAATTTGCGCGTCCGTTCTCTTGCAGATTACATTTCGCGACATATTTTTCTCCTGTGAAAGGGAAGTGGCCGCCATTAAACCAAGGTATACTAGAATCTTGTAATACCCGTGCTCTTATATCTCTTACCTCTCTTAGATGGATATTTCTGCATTAAAGATAACTTCAATAAATAGTGCTCTTGGAAGATTTGCAGATACTTTTCATAAACATCCTAAGGGATTCCATTAAGTAGAATGTTCTGATGTTGGCCGGAGTGTTCTGGATTGAAATATAGGCGATACTCCTGGACACTCCCATCTAAACCGAGACATTTTAATTTTCTCGGTGTCAGTACTTCTTCCTTGGAATTAGCATATACTACAAGGAATGACATTACCCTTCTACACAGAAAATCATAAATTTCACGCTCCTTAGGACTTTGCAAGAGATGATCTCAAGCTGCACCGGCCAAACCAAACTTAAAATTGATTAGTGTGTTTTGAGCATTTTTTCTGTGAACAGGGCAACAGATTAAAGGAATGGAATGTATTTGTTTGAAAATAAGAAGCATTCCTGGCACATACCTGTATATGATTAAGAAAGTTATAAGCATACTCTTTCAGGCCAAGGAAATGGAGTTGACAGGTTGGAATAGGGTGTGATGAGAAAATGAGAGAGAGTCAAACATCGAGAGAACATGCGCTTGATCAGACAAGATTATGGAAGAATACTGACCAGCAACCCTTCCCCAATCAGAAGAAAATGCCAAGGAGAAGGGTACATTAATGTTTTGAATCGTTCATTAGTTTAAGTTTTGAAGATCGTGCAAGTGAGTTAAGGTATGCCAAGCGGCCAAAATATTGTTTAATTCTTGCTAAGGTTAAATGTTTCAAAATACAGCTTTTCTAATTTAGAAAATAGGTGAACTCTCCTTTGCACCAACAAAATCCGACAGCCGATGTAGGGAGCCTGTTTGAAACGGAGGCACTGCGAAGCATCTTGCTCGATCGTCATCTTTCATTTGATGTAAGTCAAAAAGATCAAGCAAAAAAATGTGTGAGCCCTTTCGAAGTGAAGTCAAAGCCATGAGATTTGAAAGATCTGGAACGAGGGTACACACCCAGGATGTACTTAGATATTTAAAAAAATCATCTGAGTAGATTTATTCTGATAACTGCACCATCAATTGCGTGTTTGTATGGAGATAAATTCGCGATATGTAGTAGATATGATAGTTTTGCACATCGCGTCGATGAACCTAACAGGAGCTAGAGAATTATGAATGTTAGAAAGGCTTTAAAAATATGATCATGGATGACAAATTACCGCTATTTAATTCGGCGCAACTCTGGTGTAAGGCACGTGGAATAAAGGTAAATTAAAGTGGAATAAAATTTCTCGTATCTTGAAAAATATCGAAGACATTGAGGAAGTTGTTTCGTGACCCAGAAAATTGTGATGTCTCAAGATCAAATGGGTCACTTTCATGTCTCAGCGGTGTGTTTCATTCACGTTCTGCTGGAATACGTAAATTGCTCAACGCTTTCCACGATTCTGTGGTTAACACGCTCCAGTCACTTCGAGCGAAAATGTTTTCTTTGTTATGAGATGTTCACAATCAAAGAAAGATTTAAATGAAGTACCGATAGGACTGTGCCGGCATTTTTAGAATAGTCTGAAGAGCTGACGTAATTTTAAAGTTTTATTTTTATTAATTTAGGATTAAAAAATAAAATTCAAAGTAAGAACATTGTCAAATTATTTGTATGCTTACATGGCTATCATTAATATCGCTGGCAGTGGGCATTCCAATTTTCAAACTGGCCTATAGCTAACAATGCTACCAACAGTTTTGAAAATGGCAGGGTAGCTGGAGCATGGTGTTTTTAATGACATGAACACAATTTGCTGCTATAGTGAATTTCTTTCATGTATCTACGTATACACATATTTGATTCTTCTGCTAATACATGTATTTAGGCGCCGCCACCTGGTCACGACACGTCCATCAATTTTATGAAATCTTTCTTTCAATGACTTTCGCCCAACCTTTCTCAATGTGAAGAAGGATCCGAGGAGGTGGGATTGCTCCTCAGTTCCTTCACTTCCTTGAGAAAGGTGGTTTTGCTACCGAAAATTTGGAATACGAGTGATTTTCATTTTTGTGTGTTTCTCTGTTTTTTGCGCTTGCGCTAGCTTGGTGTGCATTATTATTCACATCCGTGAGACTTTCTTTTACTTTATGTATATATATATGCATTGTGTGTGTGTTTGCGATTGCGGCTTTACCATCGAAACGTCAACCGTAATCACGAGTGTCCTTTCTTTGTGGTTCTATGTTTAGTTAAGTTTTTAACAAGAATTTATATTTACTTCCGAGTCATTTCTGAAGAGCGTTCGTTTATTCATAATACACTTGTATATGTACTGCATAAAAGATCGATAGCGATGACACAGGCGTGATGAATACAAGAAAACTAAAAACTAGAGTGCACTAAAAAAGACAGAAACGTACGAAAAATTGTAATTTTTGGTGGCGTGGCCTCCTTCTCCAGTAGGTCCTCTCATTACTTCATTCTAAGGGGATATACTTATGAATAGGGAAAGCGATATCTTCAATTGTTTTACCTTTATACATGTTTCATGCAAACCATCAGTTTCTTCAATGGTCATCAGTTAATCCTTTTGAAGCTCATTGACCTCCGTCTCCATCTTTTTTGTTTTTATCTTCTAATGGACATTTAAAAACTTCTTTCTCTTTGTTACTTCGGCCTATGGTAGGATCCACCATCTGGCGACATGAGATTAAGATCTTCATTACCTACCCTAAATTTTAAAAAGATGAATGCTCTCCATTTGCTTCAAATTTTACATTTACTTTTCAATTTTTTTGTAAATAAAGGAACTGCATCCGGGATCGTTTCAAAGTAAAAGTAATATTCATTCATTAAATAATATTCTCCTGCGAGCAGGCACCGTCGTAGAGGTAGATAATGGTTCAATAAAATAAAATTTCAAAAGTTCTTAATTATCCGTTTAAATAGGCTAATTTGGTGTAGTATGATGGAGGAAAATTATTAATATGTAAATAACATCTTATTTTGACCATTAGCAGTACTAATTTTTGGCAATTTTCGATTGAGTCTTCAAGGCTTGCGGAAATTATATGCTTTTTAGACACGTTGCAATATCAGAAGTTGTTCGAGTTTTGTCCTACCAAACCTACCGTAAGGCCTCATTTTATTTTTCGAGTTTCATTTATTGCAGTATACGGTGCCTGGTTGAGTTCACCATGGGGCTGGTTCTGCTTTGTGGGAACTCTGAGGCAACTATCTTATCCACCAGACCGGAGACCAAGACAGCTCCGCATACTTCCTGGTCCTCAATTAACGCATCCAATTCGTTATGAAGTTCTGAATTTCCTAATTTTGCGCATGAATAATGAGTCTACGATTTCAAAATCTGCTTGATTACAAAATAAGGAAATTGTAAATTTGGGCTTCAAAACGTTAGAGTGATAGTCGTCTCAGTCCCGGCAATCAATACATGGGACTTTTTAAAATGGGTAAGTAGTAAATTTTCTCATAGCAAAACGTTCCAGCATCCCGGAGTCATCGCCTTATTCTGTGGCACTCTCGGTCAAATATTTTAGTTCTCCGATATATGAAGAGAACATATTTAGCCAACATTGTTTTTCTAATTACTTCCATTTTAAGGGTATATAAACGGCAACTAATCTTAAAATACCTTAAGTTTAGAAATTATTTTCGAAGCATTAAATTTATTTATATCTATAAAAAAGACTCAAAATGCATTCAGGAGAATGCTCTTCAGAAAAAATTAAGGGATGAACAAACGAGGGATTCAATTCACGGCATGTGCAATACGTTTATGTGGAAATTAACTGAGTATTCTCCCGAAGGAGGAGCAATCCGATCATTTTAAAGAAGGAAAAAAATGAAGGCATAATTTTCTTTGGAGAAATACGGAAGTTTCTTACCTAGTTACTTAAATTTCCTATAGCTGATTGATACCACATAGTGAAAGCAGACAGATGGATCAGGCATGGCGATAGTAATAATTTTAAGTTATGGGGATATAATGAAAGGAGAACGAAATTTTAGCAAGCCAGTGAAAACATCAAAAGAGCTAAATTTCGTAAATGAAACTAATGTCAGCAGACTTAAGTTACGAGGGCCCGAAAATACTTTTATGAATATAAAACGAAAAATTCTCCAAGTATTTATTCGCCATGATAAATAGTTAGAAATGGGATTGAAATATTATTTATCTTTTGGAAAACCATGGGAATTGACCCGAAGATTTGTCTCATAGGAAAGGTTTAGATCTCACCTCATATGTTGCGAAAATTATATATTCGTGTGGAAAGACCCGTTCCTTTCCTCAAGCCAGCTGCGGTGTCCAAGGAAATCAGGTACCCGAAAAAATCACGCAGCTTGAGTAAAGCTAAGGGGAGAGGAACATGAAACAACACCCGGAATTGAACCCAATCCCACCGGTCGGTAGCCAAGCGCTCTTCCCACTGGACAACGACGCCCATTTTAAGCAAAAATACCGGTCTTGGGGAAAATGAAAGAACGCCAATACAATTATTACTTTTTGGCATTTTGCACAGGGCGATAAAAGCTAAGATATGTTCCACAAACTTCATTCAAACATTTGCAACAAGTTCCCCACGGTTGACCACACGAAAGAATTTACGGAATCCGGATGAGCCCCGAGAATCTGACATCGGTTGCCGGCTCTCATAGCATGTGCTTCGTCTACTTTTTGATCCATGGTATCACCCCGCGCGCGCCCACGTGCTTATCCACACGACAGCCTCCGCGACCCCTCCTCTTGCCCACTGTCAAAGACAGCAAACTCGCCCAAGATAGATAGACACGCTCGCGTCCCGGATGTGACGCAATCCAGCACTTGCATACCGCTCTCGAAAAAAGAGGGAAAGATGAGAAGTGCGCGGTGCATCTGAAGGAGAGGAAGGAAGCATTGCTGTCGCCTCCATGAAAGATTCATTCGCCCTTCGGAGAACTTAAGCGCTTCGGTCCCCCATCTGCCCCTATCTCACTGAAACTGGAATTGAGGATGGTGGGAAATGGGAGATATCGGGTAGGAGAGGATTTGCGTGCAAAAAGATGGAGTTGAAAGGGCCAGAGTGGCGGGGATTAGGGGGGGGGGGGCGGCGGCGCCTACGCTCTCGTAGAGAAAGTTGGGAAAGTGGGACTCGACGTGGGAGCCCGGAGCGTTTCTCCGGCGCTCCTTTAAGGCTGATAGCACACTAACGAGATGGGACGGAGCGGTTAGGGACCGGGCTCTGCAAGAGCATTCATTGTTTCTAATAATCTTGGTACTACGTTCCCCTTGGCTCGAAGAAGTTCATTAGTGCAGGCTTTGGACGGCGCACCAGATTCTTTAAAGTTTCAAACACAGTTCATTGCGTCACCGTCCGAATTTTATGCCATACGCGTTCAGAAAATCGGTTGCCACGAATTCACGATTCTCTTTTCTACCCTTGGTCACTTGCATAATTCGTTAAACTCACTGGAATTTCCTCCTGCAGAAAGTCATTTGACTGTGGTGGATGAAAAACAGCGGTATCCGTAGCACGCAGAAAAACTCGGTTATACTCTCGACCAATTTTTAGCTTAAGAAATGAGATAGCGCCTCCCTCCTCCCCAGCCTCCCGCACAGTTTCACTGTAATACATGTATGCTAACTTTCATAAAATATTTTTATTTCAGCCTTCTTGCCCCTCTGTTGGCTTAGTAGTGTGTGACTAGCCTGAGGAAGGTTCGGGAGAAACGTCGAACGGACTGATTATAACAGCAAACGATGGAATTCATAGCTATCCCGTCTTTTCCTTCCCCCTTCTTCTACCAATACTATTATTTTAACTGCACGTCAGGGAAATTGATGATGATTGTGTCATAAAAACTGTTGGAAATACATCACAAATCTCCATGTCGAATTGGAGTGACTGCATTAAGATTTTTAAAAAGTTGCATCAGGTCTGGGGAATCAATGGGATTCCCTCTATTCTCTCATCCCTGCTTCCACTTCTTATCCTTCTCTGTACTCATTTACCTTCAGCAAGAATCATACTGCATGTGATTTAGTGAAACGGAATAATATTCAACAGGAAAAAATCTGTAAACATTTAGGTGTGACGACATTAAAGCTAATTTTGTTTAAACAATCATTATGGAAAGAAATTTATCTCGTCGAGTTAAAACTAATTTTTTTTTGTAGGGAATTGTTTGCAGAATTGCCCCTATTTGAATATACTCGTAAACTTATATCTTTCCAATCGTTTATATTTAGTGTGTAAAAGAAACAGATTTGTGAAACTAGAGCAGTGTGTTGGAAATTACATTGACCTGGGAATAGAACATCACTCCAATAAATGTTACTTATGTGTTAGTTTCCTGTAGCATTAATTCTGAGTGGTTGACTACATGATTCATTTTAAATGGTACTGCTGAGTGCTTGGGCTATTATAGAGCTCGCCAGTTAAACACATTGAGGGAAATCTTGATTGACAAGATCTTAATATAACTTGTATTCCTAAGAGATAAAGCTAACTCCTCTGCTATTATGAAACAATGCTCTAGGGTATTGAAAATTTGTAGAGATTCATTGATTTTTTTAACATTATAGTAAATTTTCAAAACAAAACATTGAATTGATCTGAAAAACATAATTTTATTTCACACCAGCTTCCTACTTCAATATTTTACCTGATCAGTTGATAGAAAAATGTAGGCTATATAAAAATTATTTAGAATCTATGACTTCATGTATTTTTCTACAAAGTGTTCTTTTGCAAATAGTAGAATTGCATGGTACTACCCGCACCTATATATTCAAGGAATAAAATTCATCATTGGAATTATAGGTGGCAGTGATTGTCTCAATGTGATGCAGGCAGACATAACTATTTAGCTATTCATTTACCAATAAGCTGCAGCTCTATCCTAAACAATCAACAACTGTTTCTTCAATCATTGCTCCTGTTATTAGCATCATTCTTTTCTACCCCTTAGAGTAGATTACATACATGTTTATGTTACAGAGCACATATAATCAACTTAAAAGATCTAAAAAAATAACTTCATCACTTTGGAGCCTAACTTTTAATACTATAATTCCTATTTCATCGAACGTCTTTCCTATATAATAATTATGCACCTTTCTATATTTTGGCACATGGCCTTATATGCCATGTGCAAACATTCATAATCAAAGTTATTTAGTGGCTATTAACTAACTTGGACACATTTTTTAATTTTTTCTTAGCTCTATTAAATTTCATGAAAATAAAAATTTATTTAGGCATGAATTACAATTACTTACATACTCTATGACCTGATATAATCCTGGATATATATGAACTCATTTTTATATTTTGTCAATATGTGATTCAAATTAATGGAAAATACTTGGGATCAATATTGACAGTGTTAGACATAAGCTGTTGAACTGTTAGGGTACCCTAACACTCTCTGCAACACACCTTCAGAGCATTTGACTGGTGGGGTCCAATTATGTCCATGTAGATGTAAATATTTGTACGAATTAGTCATTGTCATTGAGAATGATACCCACATTTTAGATGGACAGTATAGTTCCCTACTTAACACATATTTTTAAACAATTTAAATGTGAACTCGCTCTGTATAAAAATATAGAGCTAACTTTTTTACTTAACTGATTCATGTTAATGATTTTTTTTGGGTACGGGTAGTTGTAGTAGTATTCATTAGGGGAGGTGACCAGCAAACGAGGTAATTTGCACTATTAGGGGTAAGTGAGGTAGTTTTTTTCAGGGAATGCAGTAGAGGTTA
Source organism: Hetaerina americana (assembly GCF_022747635.1). NCBI lineage: Eukaryota > Metazoa > Arthropoda > Insecta > Odonata > Calopterygidae > Hetaerina > Hetaerina americana. Next base: position 63,191,857 of record NW_027286763.1, read on the forward strand.
AGATAAATCCAGCATTGACCTTGGCCTACTCTTTACAAAAAGCACCATGGGACTCACAATTTAACATCCCATCTGATGCGTATGAGTACTTTCCTCCACTTGAATTTCTCTCCACACGGCCCTTCAAGTAGGGTTCAGGAGATACCACTGAAAAATCCAGCCACCTCTGGAAATCTAACCCTCATGCTCTCATTCGTGAAAGCCAGTACAATAGCCGCCACACAACCTGGTTACCTTATTTTATTGTGATTCAATATTGTGTTCTGTATGTAAAAATAGGCCTTTTGTTCCCATATCCTAGGATTTTATATACGGGTCATATAAAAAATGAATGCTATGTTTTAAAATAATGAAATTTTTTCAAATTTTTCAATTATGATCAACTTTTTAGATATTATTTGTACTTTTCTGAACTGACTCATTAGTTCTGAAGGGTATTATTAACATTTTAGGTTATATCGACATCCTATCTTTTAAGGTATTGTATTAAGTTCAGTTTGACAACTGGCTAATGAATGAATAATATTGAATGCAAATATTTAAATTTAATGGCACACTTGTTTGGTGATCATTTGGAGTTCTGTCCAAGGATATTTGGTCACCTCTGAATATTTTTTGAAGATTTTTAAGTAAAATTAACCTTCCCATTTCCACAATCAACTCTCTTCGCCACTACTTGGTTTCAACATAAAGGTTATCGACAGGACATTGTTTTGTTGTAACTGGAGGGTGGATTTAAGAGTTGTTAAAAAAAATCGATACAAATTTTATTTGGTCTAATGTTTGGAACGTCCAATCACTAAAAGTCCATGTCTGTCATTTTTATTTGTTTCCAAGGAATAATTTCCTGACAATGATAAGTCATTAAATGGTAAACATTATAAAATGCTGACTGAGTTAATCAGATAGTACACATATTCCTGCCGGCTAACTCTAAGTGGCCAAGGTCAAGGGATCAAGCCTTACCTTGAAGATGAACATGAAAAATTTGGCAGTTTGGCCACTGGGAAATTTGATGACATACTTAAGTCACTTAGCAAAATCCTAGGAGCTCACAGGCCCCTCGAAACATCTGGAGGTAAAACATGACTAATTGATCTAATGAAACCCAAAAATTTACCAAATAATTTATATTTTTTAAAAATTCACTAACTTAATCATTTAAGTGCTGGCTAAGTGATAAATCATTTTACTCTTGACAACCTGATACCTGCACTTGTTTACATTGTCATGTTTTTTCACTATTGTTATAAAGTTACAAACATATTTTATTATAATTTTCGTATTGCATCATCAATGGTTTGAGAAAGCTAGGTAATGATCAAAATAAATATGCTTCATTAGTATAACCATCGCCATCTTCAAAGGTGAATATTGCTTAAAAAAGCTCATGGATTCATTATATGAACTGGTTTAGAATATGACTAATAGGATTATAGCTTTCATTTTGTCAGGAAATAATATCTGTCATATTATGGAAAAATTAATTTCATACATATATGAACATTGTATTTATTGCTATTTTTGTTTTCAAATGTATTTTTCATTTTTTATTTACATCACAGAAATATTATGAGATTACACAAGGTTCCAGTCATGAGTGTTTGTGATGCAACAAAGCACCATTAAACATTTAAAAATTACAAAAATGAATTCCCTGTCAATGACATTATTTTATAATATATCTGTCAGTTATGGTATAAAACAGTTATCAATCAGAAGGCTGGTTTGATGGGTGAGGGTAGAGCTCACCTAGTATGAAGCCCAATGACATGTGAAATTCACACGTCATGGTATGGGGGCCAGTTCCTTTCCCTGTGTTGCCTATGGTTTCCCAGAAAACTCCAGCAACCAAAAAATCTCACAGATTGGGTGAAGTAGAGAGTGCTCCAAGGTATCACCCAGAACCAAGGCCCTCCGGTTAGTAGCTCAGTGCCATACCCACTGAACTACCATTTCCCATCAGTTATGGTATGGGAATATATATTGTGAAAACACTGCTCTAAAGCCAGTCTTATTTACTCTACTTATCCATAAAATTGTTTATTCCGTAACTTTGAGTAACATATGCATAACAATGAGGACTGACATG